>NC_080065.1:178963299-179263299 GCF_949987535.1 Balaenoptera acutorostrata
ACACATACAAGGGAAGGATTCCCAACCGACCTCATGGCTATTTTGGGGAGGGGGCTGACTGTTTCCTGAGCCCTCCCGTTCAAAAGGACACAAAGAGATTTTTGTTTTAATTTAGCAGCCCTTGACTTTTCCCTGGTTTGGCCGGAGCTCTAGGGAGGTCCCAGCAGGCCTCTCAGAGTCTGGGGAATTCCCCAGTTCTAGCTTCCTCCTAAAAAAACCCCACTGGGGTAGGGTGACCAGTAGTCTCAGTGTGCCCAGGACTGTCCCAATTTTAACCTGGAAAGTCCCTTGCCTGGGAACCCCCCTCGGTCCTAGGCAAACCCCCATGGTTGTCGGGGTAACCCGGAGCCTCCCTGCTGGGGCTGGACCCCAGCTGAGGTGTAGGAGTTCAGGAAAGAGGACTCAGGCCTCAGGGGCAGCACATGAGCCTTCCCAGTGGCCTCCATGGCCTCTTTTTTCTTCAGCTGTCAAGTGGGGTACTCGTTCCACTTTAAAAGAACCTGAGACGGCTCAGAGAATTCTCAACACCCAGGCCTGGGCCCAGACAACATCCAGCCTAGAAAAATGTGAACTATTAGTAGAGTTTATTATTATGGCTGGGTTTATTACCATTATTGTTATCATTAATCACCCTATCTGACATTTCCTGCCGGTCCCTCCTCGGGCAGTAGACAGCAGGTCCCAGGTCCAGCCCGCCCTCTGTAGTCCGGCCTCCAGGCCCAGGGAGGCCAACCGACCTCACCCAGGCTGGCTGTTGAAGAATCTGGCACACTTGGTTTTCTGCTGCTGCGGTCCTAGTGGCAAAGAGGAAGCTGAGGCCGGAAGACCATGGCCAGCCCTTCCACAGCAGAGCAGGACAGTAGCCCCAGCCTAGACATCTCCGTAGATCATTCACTCCACCAGCTTCTTGGAACCTACTGGGTGCCAGGCACAATTCCAGGCACTGAGAACACCGTGGAGAACCCTTGTGGAGCTGACATTCTAGAATGGAAGCCAGGCATTAAAACCAGTGCTCAAAGAGACTTCCAGTGGAATGTCAGACTGTCATAAAGGCTGCTAAGAAAAATATAGCAGGTGAAGGGGACAGGAAGATGGGCTTGCTGATTCAGAATGAGGAGCTTCTGGGGAGTGGTGAGGGTTTATTTCTTGGCTTGGGTATTTGGTTTGTTTTATTATTGTTCTTTCTTTAAAACTGAGCCCACGGGTGAAGCTCATGAAAGTTTTTTTTTTTTTCTTTTTATATTTTAAAATAGTTATTTATTTATTTGGCTGCGCCGGGTCTTGGTTGCCGCACTCAGGATCTTCGTTGAGGCATGCAGGATCTTTAGTTGCAGCATGTGAACTCTTAGTTGCAGCATGTGGGATCTAGTTCCCTGACCAGGGATCGAACCCGGGCCCCCTGCGTTGGGAGTGCAGAGTCTTAGTCACTGGACCACCAGGGAAGACCCTTAAATTTTTATTTTATATTGGAGTATAGTTGATTAACAGTGTTGTGTTAGGTTCAGGTGTACAGCAAAGTGATTCAGTTATACATATAAATGTATCTATTCTTTTCCAAATTCTTTTCCCATTTAGGTTATTAGAGAGTATTGAGCAGAGTTCCCTGTGCTATACAGTAGGTCCTTGTTGGTTATCTACTCTAAATATAACAGTGTGTACATGTCATTCCCAAACTCCCAGTCTATCCCTCCCCCAACCCTTCCCCCCCATAACCATAAGTTCGTTCTCTAAGTCTGTGAGTCTGTTTCTGTTTTGTAAATAAGTTTATTTGTATCATTTTTTTTAGATTCGTCATATAAGTGATATCATATGATATTTGTCTTTTTCTATCTGACTTGCTTCACTTAGTTTGACCCATGAGTCCATCCATGAGTCACCTCATTAGCATAAACTCGGGTATGGTTGCTCAGGCTTATTACGAAAAACAAAAGATGTTTTTCTCACCTCTCACCTCTGTCACTCAGGAAATTCCAAGGGTTTTAGGAGCTCTGAGCCAGGAACCAGGAACTAAACCCAAATACTATAACAAAACATGATGCTATCAGCTCTTTCACTCAAGAAGTTTCAAGAGTTTTTGAAGTTCTGTGCCAGGAATCAGGGATGAAGACCAAATATATATTTCTTGTTACATCACAATATCACACGTGGAAGGGCCAACTCCTTCAGACAAGTGTATTGATGGGGTCAAAGTTCTCAGGGTCATCTGTGTCTGCCCAATATTCCTATTCCAAACCTCAGAGACTCACTCCTCCCCAGTCAGTGCCCTTACCTTAGCATAAGAGACCCTGAGCATTTAAATGGTTTTACAATTCTGTAACCCACACAATCAGGCTCTGGGCCTGATCACACATATCTATAAAGGATAAGAGATTGTGCTCAGATGCTCACAGATGCCCTGTGGGTGATGCAGGGAGGATAGACAAGGAGGTGGTGGTGGGCAGGGGCAAGGGGAGGAGCCTCAGATCAGGATAGAAGCAACTGCATTGGTCCAGGCAAGTGATGATGGGATCTGGACCAGGAGGGGTGAGATTTTGCTGATGAACCAAAGGTTGGTGTGAGACAAATGTGAGATTTTTTTTCCTGAGATTCTCTGAAATTTTTTTGCTTGAGCTAACCAATATTTCTGTATTTCTCTTGAGTCTTCCCATAGGTGGGCTGAGCAGGCACAGAGAAATATAACACATTCTCTTTATTCTATATATTTCATTTTCTGTTATGAAATATACAGACACTCTGGAGATGTCTCCATATCAGTACAGAGCTCCTCTTTTTTTTTTTTTCCCCCAGTTGCAAATTATTCCCTTGTCAGGATGCATCACTGTTGATTCCCCAGTTCCCAAGTTCCTAGAACTCACTACCCTCCAGGTGCAAGGCTAAGTCTCTATCTACAACTTCACATTGAATCTCCATAGCTGCCCTGTGAAGAAGAGTCGGTTTGTCCCCGCATTTTCTCAGACTGAGATGAGTAGCCACATGCCCTTGGTCACAGCAGTTATGGCTCCAACTTCAGAAATAAACCTGGTTCTGCTCTTTTGTGCAGGGAAACTAGCTAACCTGGGAAAGTTACTCAGCCTCTGTTAAAGAAAAAATTTACTCTGACACTTGTTAAAAACTGTCGACTGAAAAAAAAAAAGCATGACCTAAAAGTTGAGAGTTATATTTTATTCAGCAGACAAAACTGAGGATTAAGTATGGGACACAGCATCTCAGATAACTCTGAGAGATTGCTCTGAAGAGGCAAGTGGGGGTCTAGGATATATAGGAGTTTTTGCATCAAAGACCAGGTAGTTGGAACATCAAAAGATTATTGTTAATTAAAGAAAACCAACTATCTCAAGTTAAGGAATTTAGCACTTTTCTATGTATGGGAAGATGCAAGAGTCTGGGCTCACTGAAGTCGTTCCTTTGATAGGCACCTCAGCTATCTAGGGCCAGTATCCTGGGCTTTCTCATCCTGAGTCTCCTCAGGGTGCATCATTGCGGGGGTGGGGGGGTGGTGTGGTGTGGTGTGCTGTGGCTGATGGCTTGATGGTGGGCATCCTGTTTCTATCCTGAGTTCCCTCTGGGGTCACCATCTGGGGGCTGTAATGTGATGGCTTGATGGCTACAACATCCTTTGTTTATTGATATGGCAGGCAATATTTTTCATTCACAGAACAGTAAGGAAGACTTTATTCAGGACTATTGCAATAGGCGGATTGCAAAAGGGGAAAGCATTGGGCTCAGCTCTGAATGCAGCAAAGACAGCTGGGGATTGACAGCCAAAGAGCAGAGTGAGGAGGTCCATGGAGACATCGAGGGTAGGGGGATTCTTGCTAAAGAGAGGCCAAGGATGTATACATCAATGGTGGGGAATGAGAAACTTGATCAGATATCAAGGGTTGGGGGATAACTTAGAAGGATTCTTTGCTCAGACTGGACTGTGCAGGCCAAAGACAGGACTGCGGCCAAGGTTGAGGAGTAGTCGAGAAAAGGGTTCAGAAGACTACAGTTTGGTCAAGGAGAGAGTCTGCCACCTCTCTGGACCTCAGTTTCTTTCTCTGAGAAATGGGGATAAGAGTCCCCAGAGGACTACTGCTAGCATCAAATGAGATAACGCGTGTCAAACGCTCAGCGCATAGCCTTTTCTGTAAAAGGGCAGCGACCTGCTGTGTAGGCGTCAGAACTCGGATCAGGTGGGACGTCCAAGCTGCTACCCTGAGAGCAAGGGGCCCTCAGAGGACAGGGCTACGGGTGATCAGAAAAGGGATGTGAGCTGGTGGGCCGGAAATGCCTCCCGTAGAGGAAGGGGGTCTCAGGCCGCGAAGCAGGGCTGGCCAGGCAGACAGGGACGAAAGGCAGGACAGATGTAGGGCCATATGGCAGGGGAGTTGGAGGACTGAAAGACTGCCGAGCTGAGGACCTGGGCTTGCACCAAGGTCAGGTCCGGAAGCCTGACTTAAGCCCACCGCCCGCGTGGGTAATGAAAGTCGCAGTGGCGCGGGAAGACCTCACACGCCCGCCCGCTGCTGAGCGAAACATGAAGCCGGGACCAATGGGAATGCCGCCGTAGCAGCGAGGGGGCGGAACAGAGCGGTCGCCAATGAGTGTGCCCGTTTCAGGCAGCCAATGGGAGGCGGTGTCCCAGCGGCGATCAAGCGGCGGCTGTCCCTGGCGGCTGGGCTGGGCGGGGTCCCAGGTTGGAGCCGGAGTTCCCCGGAAAAGGTGAGTCTGGAGAGGGGCGGGAGGGGGCGCGCCCGGGAGGTCATCAAGAAGGATGCGGCCGGCGGGACTGCCCTTTGCAGGAGGTCGGTAGAAGCCCCCACGCTGCCTTGGGACTGATTGATGCCCGGTGGGTACACGTCGCGGTTCCCGCCCCTGCCAGCAGGGTTTGGAGATTTCTGTTGGGGGGCGGGGGCTGCGGACCTCACCCAGACCTCATCTTCAAAGCTGGGTCTGGGCCCAGTGGGGACAAGGAAGGAGGAGATGGACACCTGCAAAACCCCATCCCCACGATCTTATCTCGAACGTTAATAAGATAATAATAGCGAACATTTATCAAGCACTTATTGCACGCCAGGCCCGGTGCGGAGCCCTTTCCCTGTCTCACCTCACTGAATCCTCCCAACAACCCTTTGAGAGAGAGACTGTTTTATGCCCATTTTCTAAATGAGGAAACAGGCTCGGAGAGGAGTTGATTCTTGACGACTCCGACGTTGTCCTATTACAACCTTCTCTTTTCCCCCATCACTGTCTTAAATCAGTAACATCGGTCGAATCGCTGACAGCCCCTCCCTGCAAATACTGGAGACCTCAGGAGGCCTGAGCCCTGGGCCTGACTCTAGAAAAGTTCCAGATTGTTGGGGAAAGCGCTGAACACAGCCCCTCCTCCGCTCAGGGAGCCAGCAGGGACTGGGGTCGCTGGTGGGGGTAGATGTGGTATGCAGGAATCTCGGCTTGAAAGAGAAAAAGGATGATGATGATAAAACCAATAATGACTTCATTATTGGTTTTATCATATTTGTTATTTTTTCATGCCTGTAGCAAGGTACTGAACATGTGATGTGCAGAATTGTGTTGAAACGTCACAACCTAATCGATCTACAACTCTAGTTTAAAAAAAAAAAGGATGTAGAAAAAATAACCGTAATACAATAATCTGTTTTAGTTACACAATATAAAAAACATGTAAAGTGTAACAGCAGTAATCAAAATATGAGGTGGAGGAGAATGAAAAGTATAATGTTTACCAGTCCTATCGAAGTGAAGCTGTTATTAGCTTAAAATAGGGTGTTACAAGTGTAAGGTATGTTATGTAAGGCTCATAAAATGTCTTAAACTTATAACATTAAACTTAGGGTAACCACAAAGGAAAAATCTTATAGTAATTACATCCAAACACAAAGAAAGACAGCAGGATAAGAAACAAGGAACAATGGATCTACAAAACAAACAGAAAACAACAAAATGGCAATAGTAAGTCCTTACCTATCTGTAATATGGTGACAGTGGTGCGTAATTCACTTACAACTCTAGTTTAAAAGTTAAAAAAAAAAAAAGAATGTAGAAACTTCACAACCATCTCTTCATGGCAACACTCTCAGCATCTCCATTTTCCAGATGGGGAAACTGAGGCCCAGCATGGCTAAGTGACTCATCTGAGTCGACACAGGATTCACCCCCAGGTCTGTCTGGCCACCCCTGTCTGCCTGGTTATTTTGGAAAGGTGGGTTCAGAGCAGATTTTAAAAAAAAAAATTTTACTGGACAGAGCAGATTTTTATATTGGTGAATTCGTCCAATAAAGGGGTTTGGTGGTGTTATTGTTCATGACTGATCTGGTAGGTGGGGACACATACCCCAACTCCATCAAACGGTTGTGGAAACTGGGGCTCAGGAAGGGGAATTGGGTGCCTAAGTTTGCACAGCGAGCAGGGGTCCAGAATCTTCCCCCCAAGCCTCAGTCTGGATGGTTGGAAGGTTGAGGTGCTCAAAGGGGCCTCCAGGCTGAGGCCTGGGGCTGACAGGATGTTCCTTCCCAGGGAAGCCAGCTGTTAAGAGCATGCCTCTGTGCCAATGGGGGGCCACCACCCGGGGCAGAAAGCCCGATGGGGATGGAGCTCAGCCCATGGCCACCAGAGGAGGCCTGAAGGTGCTTCTGCACTGGGCCGGCCCCGGTGGCGGGGAGCCCTGGGTCACCTTCAGCGAGGCCACACTGACTGCGGAGGAGGTCTGCATCCACATTGCACACAAAGTCGGTGAGTCCCGGGCATCAGCCCCATGGCAGGGTGGAGGTGCTGGCAGCCTCTGGGCCTCATCCATCCAGTCGTCTGTCCATTCATTCAGCGGACATTGAGTGAGCACCTAGTGTGTGCCAGCCCCCAGTTAACTACATTTGTAGAGCTGATATTCTAATAGGGATCAACAAGAAACACAATAAATAAGAAAACTGTATGAGGCCAGAGATCATGGTAAAAGATTTAAAACTTGAGGAGATAAGGGACTGAGCCACAGGTATAGCTTGGGGAAGATGGCGCCAGGCAGCGGGAACAGCAAGTGCAAAGGCCCTGAGGTGGGAACTTGCCAGCAGCAGCGAGGAGGCCGGTGTGGCTGTAGCCGAGTGCGTGAAGGGGAGACAGGAATAGGTGAGGGCAAGCAGGTGATGGCACAGGTTGTACAGGGCCTCTTGGGCCTCAGGGAGGACTTTGGATTTTACTCCAAGTGAGATGGGAGCCACAGAGGACTGTGAGTGAAGAAGGAATGTAATTGGACGCAAGTGTCACGGATGATCTCTGGCTGCTGTAGGGGGAGCAGACTGTGGCGGGTGAGGGCGGGAGTAAGGACCTCCAAGTAGGAGGTGATGGGGCAGAAGTCAGCCAGGTTCAGATCTTACAGTGTTTTAAACCCCAGAGGGAGGAGTTTAGGGCTTAAAGTTTTCCCCAGGAACAGTAGTGAAGCATGGAATGGTTGAGAGAGCCGGCAGCAGATGTGCTTCAAAGTTAATTTCTCCTGCCGGAGGAGGAGAAGGTCTCTCCAAGGGGACTTTGCTTACATACCCTTTCCTCCAGGACGTCCTCTCAAACCGCCTGTCCCACAACTGGATGGGGGCCTTCTGGTAGATTTCTATAACACCTTGTACTTTCCCATCCATGGCAGATTCTTAAAGAAGTACTGGTTTGCTGGGTGGTGTGAAACATGCCTGGCCAAGGACCCAGAGAACCTGATATTTTTGAGGAAGCAAAAGATCTTAAGAGTAACTGGAGCATAGTTTTCAAGAATTTGGAAGAGGAAGTAGGAATTGAAAGCAGAGCATAATTGTCTGGGTCCAGGTCATGGTTATTCAGTGCTGAGGGGGTTGGGCTTTCTCAGGGGGCAAAGGGGAGCGATGGAAGTTTTAAGCCAGAGAGTGAAACAGATTGGTTCTTTAGGAAGTTGTCTCATAGGGAGGCATGCTCCTTCTTTGGGGGGCAGTACACTTGGATGCAATGATTCTTTTCCTTTCTTTTATTTTTTTTTTGGCCGCGCCATGCGGCTTGTGGAATCTTAGTTCCCTGACTAGGGATTGAATCCGGGCCCTCGGCAGTGAAAGCACCAAGTACTAACCACTGGACCACAAGGGAATTCCCGGATGCAATGATTTTGGAGAGCAATTTGGCATCGTCTAACATGGTTGAAATGTACATTCCCTGAGGGCACACAGTTCCACTCCTAGATATGCACTCTACAGACACTCAGCTCATGTGTTCCAGGAGATGTACACGGGAATGTTCAGAGTGGCCTCATTTATCTTAGTGAAAACAGGAGACCATCTCAAAGTCTGTGTGTAGGAGAATGCACAAATCAGTTGCAGTATGGTTGAACACTGGAATACTATACAGCCAGGAAAAAGGAATTAAACCAAAGTTACACATATCACGTGTGAAGCTTAAAACCTATCGTAGCATGAAAAAACAAATTGCAGCAAATGGTATAATACTGCATTTGAATTTATAACATTCAAAGCTAGGTGATAGAGAATATGAAAATGATAAACTAGTTCAGGAGTATGGTTACCTCTTTGTGGGAGGGGAGAGGAGGTGGATGTAGGTGGGGGCTTCAGTTGTACTTGCCAGGTTTTATTCTTTTTCTTGTGGCTGGTACTTAGGTGATTATAAATTATTCTGAAGGACTTCCCTGGTGGTCCAGTGGGTAAGACTCTGTGCTCCCAATGCAGGGGGCCCGGGTTTGATCCCTGGTTGGGGAACTAGATCCTGCATGCATGCTGCAACTAAGGAGTCTGCATGCCACAACTAAAGATCCTTCATGCCGCAACTAAGACCCGGCACAGCCAAAACAAAGAAAGAAAGAAAGAAAGAAAAAAAATTTTAAATTAAAAATAAAAAAATAAAAATAAGTAAATAATTCTGAACTATTTTAGATACAATTTTTAAGTGATGTGTATAAAAAATAGATGCTTGGGCAGCCAGTGTAGGGAATGACAGTAAGTTTGGAGGCTGAACTAGGGCTGAGTTTGGATTTGAAGGAAGTGGATAGATTCCAGAGAGATGGAGGATGCAGAAAGAACAGGACTTGTGACCAATCTGATGTGGAGGGGATGGGATGAGTTGAGGACAAGGATGAAGTCCGGCAGAGAGGGGGCAGGTTTGGGGACCTCAGATGAGATCTATTTGGAACAAGGCACATCTCAGGGGGCCCGAGATGTCTAGAGGAAGACAGCCAAGGGGTAGTTGGATATTTCTCTGGGTCTGGAGTTCAGAGAGAGACCAGGCAAAGTGCCAGCAGTCTGTAGAGCTGTGTTAGTCAGTCTATGATAGGTTTTGCTGTAGTAACAAGCAGCCCCCCCAATTCTACTGGGTTAAGACAATGACAATTTACCTAAAATCTAATGCAGGTCAGATGGTTCCCCTCTGTCTTATAGCTTCACCACTAGGCATAAGGGGTTTCCAACATTCCTGGGGCAGCGAAGATGGCAGGAAAGTTTATTTCTGGGCCTGGAAAAATGTACATCCCTTATGCCCACATCCCACTGGCCAAAAACCAGCCCAATGCCTCCATCCTAGTTGCAAGGGAGGCTGGGAAATGTAGTTTTCCTGTGAGGCCACAGGATGGTTTACATATTGCATTATCTTCTGTTGGCAAGGCAGGAGGCCCAGGGAGGGATTGTGAAGGGAGACAGTGGGTCTGGGGGTCCACAGGGCTAACAGCAGCAGGCACTGACTCCTGACTCATTTCTCCCCTGTCCAGGCATCACTCCACCCTGCTTCAATCTTTTTGCCCTCTTCGATGTCCAGGCCCAGGTCTGGCTGCCTCCAAACCACGTCCTGGATATGTCCAGAGACTCGAGCCTGATGCTGCACTTCCGCATGAGGTGGGTGAAGTCCCCTTGGAAGGCTTTCGTTCTGTCCCCTCCCTCCCCTGTCCCCACCTTCCTGGACCTGGTCTGAATCTGTGCTAAACCCCAGCTGTGCCCCCTCCCTTCCTGCAGGTTTTATTTCCGGAACTGGCATGGCATGCATCCCCAGGAGCCGGCTGTGTACCGCTGCGGTCCCCCAGGGTCCGAGCCTTCCTCAGAACAGGCAGAGCAGGGGGTGCAACTCCTGGACCCTGCCTCCTTTGAGTACCTCTTTGAGCAGGTGTGAGCAGGGCTGGGGAGGTGAGACTGTTTGTGTGGGAGGTTGCAAATGAGGAGTCCTCACTTCCCTCCCAATTTGCTATGGCTAGTAGGTTTCAACTCATGCCATCTGGGATCCTTTGGCTGCCTGAACCAAAGGGTTTTGAGACTCTTAGGGTTGTAGGGATAAGAGTGCTGTGATCGATTAGTGATGTCTGCCACAGGCATAGGGTTGGGCAGAGGAGGCATACATGTGGGATCCTTCCCTTCCCCAAAGTGACCAGAAGCTGGGGAGTGAACAGGTTCTCATGCCTCCCTTTCTGCCTGATTCCCCATCCCCAGGGCAAGCATGAGTTTGTAAATGACGTGGCATCGCTGTGGGAGCTGTCAAGCGAGGAGGAGATCCACCACTTTCAGAACGAGAGCCTGGGCATGGCCTTTCTGCACCTCTGCCACCTCGCTCTCTGCCATGGTGTCCCCCTTGAGAAGGTGGCCAAGAAGATAAGGTATCTGAGAATGAGGCGGGAACACTGCATAGGTGGGTAGACATGCCCAGGCATCTGGTGGCCAGGGTAGACCTTGCGTACTGTCATGCCTTCATTCATTCAACAAACATTTATCGAGCGCCTACTGTATGCTTGTACTAGTTGTTTGTTTTTCTTCCGGCCGTGCTTAGCGTCTTGTAGGATCTTAGTTCCCCGACCAGGGATTGAACCCAGGGCCCTGGCAGTGAAAGCACTGAGTCCTAACCACTGGACCGCCAGGGAAGTCCCTGGTACTAGTTTTGGGTGTTGGGGACACAACAGCCAACAGGACAGACAAAAATGCCTGCCCTCCTGGAGGTCACATCTGATGAAGGAGACAGGCAATAAACAAAATACAAAAATAAAATATATAGTGTTTTAGACGATGATAAGTGCAATGGGGAAAAATTAAGCAGGAAAAGAGGAAGAAGCGGTGTGTCAGGGAATGAGGGGCGTATAATTTAAAACTGGGTCATCTTAAGAACCTGCTATATAAAAAATAAATAAAATTAAATTAAAAAAAAAAACAAACTGGGTCATCAGGGAATTCCTCACTGAGAAGGTGACATTCAAATTCAAAAATCTGAAGGAAGTGAAGGAGGGAGCCAGGTGGGTATTTGGGAGAAGAGAATTCTCCACAGAAGGATCAGCCAGTGCAAAGGCCCTAAGATTGTACCATGCTTGATATATGGTGGAGGAAGTGTGGCTGGAGCAGGGTGAGCTTGGAGGACTCCCTAGAATTCAAGGGAAAAAAGGAGGCAGGAGTCTGGAGAGCTGCTAGCCTCCACTGCAGTGAGAGCTGGGGCAATCAGGGCACACTGCCTGGAGGAGGCAGCAAGAGAAATGGGTCTTTCAGGACCTGCAGTTCTTTTTCGGCTGCACCACACAGCTTATGGGATCTTCGTTCCCCAACCAGGGACTGAACCCACGCCGAGTCCTAACCACTGGACCGCCAGGGAATTTCCCAGGACTTGCAGTTCTTAAAGCACATATTTTTCAATCCCTGTCGTGTTATCCCTGGAGGACTAAGGCTGTGACAGTGAAGCCCAGGACGCTGGGAAGCCCAGAGGAGGGACCCTATCCAGCCTGGAGATCAGAGGATTCTCCTGGGGGAAGGTGATTTCTGCTAAGATCTGAAGGTTGAGTTGGCTTTATCCAGATGTGGATTGCTTTGGCCAAGCATTCGAGGGAGAGGGAACAGCATATACAAAGGCCCAGAGGCAGGAGGTGGCAAAGGCCCATTTCCAGGGGAACTGAACTCGGAATGTGATTGCCCAAGTGCAGGAGACGGCCAGGCACTAGTCAGGGAACCTTTTTCCCTGAGAGCACTAGGGAGCCCTGGAAAGCTTGGAAGTGGGGGCAGAAGGCAGCTAGAACCTTGACCTTTAGGATCTTTCTATTCAAAGGTTGGAAGAGGTGGCTTGGGACATGGAGGGTGAGGCTTGGAAATCTGTTATCTGAGTGGGCTATGCTGGTGCGCAGGTGCAGGGCAGGAGAAGGGGTGAAGGGTATGGCTTTGTGAAGAGCAGAGTGGCTTCCCAGAGCTGTGCCTTTTATTGATAATCATATTAATGATCAAAACAATAGCGACTTCTCCAATAATAATAATAGCCAACACTCACATAGTCCGTATTTTATGCCAATCAATAGTCCTGATTCTCTCATCAGCCCTAGAAGTGGGCACTGTTTGATCCCATTTTACAGATGAAAAGACAGAGCCCTTTAGAGCTTAAGGAAGTTGCCCAAGAGCTGGGATTTCCGACCCATAGTCTCTTCCAAAGTCCTGGGCCCTGGGCCCAGACACCACCTGGCCTCCCTGTGCTGGCCCTTTATAGCATTCTCTTTCCACCTTCATGACAGCCTGCCTGTTTTTTTATTGTTTGTGGTTTTTTTTCAGTTTTAATATTTTTTATCTTTATTTTTAAAATTTTTGGCTGCGCTGGGTCTTCGTTGCTGCGTGCGGGCTTTCTCTAGTTGTGGCGAGTGGGGGCTACTCTTTGGTGAGGTGTGCGGGCTTCTCATTGTGGTGGCTTCTCTTGTTGCAGAGCACGGGCTCTAGGCGTGTGGGCTTCAGTACTTGTGGTGCATGGGCTCAGTAGTTGTGGCTTGCGGGCTCTAGAGCACAGGCTCAGTAGTTGTGGCGCACAGGCTTAGTTGCTCTGAGGCATGTGGGATCTTCCTGGACCAGGGCTCGAACCTGTGTCCCCTGCATTGGCGGGCAGATTCTTAAGCACTGCGATACCAGGGAAGCCCCCCCTAATATTTTTTAAATTGAAATACAGCTGATTTACAATGTTGTGTTAATTTCTGCTATACAGCAAAGTGATTCAGTTATACATATATATACATTCTTGTTTTTTTCATCCTCTTTTCCATTATGGTTTATCATAGGACATTGAATATAGTTCTCTGTGCTATACAGTAGGACCTTGTTGTTTATCCATTCTATGCATAAAAGCTTAAATCTGCTAACCCCAGCCTCCCACTCCATCTGTCCCCCAACCTCCTCCCCCTTGGCAACCACCAGTCTGTTCTCTATGTCTGTGATTCTGTTTCTGTTTCTTAGATAGGTTCATTTGTGTCGTATTTTAGATTCCACATATAAGTGCTATCATGTGGTATTTGTCTTTCTCCTCCTGACTTACTTCACTCAGTATGACAATCTCTAGTTGCATCCATGTTGCTGCAGATGGCATTATTTCATTCTTTTTTTTTTTATTTTTTTTTATTTTTTATTTTTTATTTTTATTTTTTTATTTCATTCTTTTTTATGGCTGAGTAGTATTCCACTGTATATATGTACCACATCTTCTTTATCCATTCATCTGTCGATGGACATTTAAGTTGCAGCCTGTCTGTTTTTCTAGACGAGGCAGCTGAGGTTCAGAGAGATTAAGCCACTTGCCCCACGTCACCCAGCTAGGCCTGCAATCCCGGCCCCTGACTGGCCCCTCCTGGTCGTCCCCACAGCTTCAAGGACTGCATCCCACGCTCCTTCCGGCAGCAGATCCGGCAGCACAACGCTCTGACGCGGCTGCGCCTGCGGAGCATCTTCCGCAAGTTCCTGCGGGCCTTCCAGCCGGGCTGCCTCTCGCGGCAGGTTGTCATGGTGAAGTACCTGGCCACACTCGAGCGGCTGGCGCCCCGCTTCGGCACAGAGCGCGTGCCCGTGTGCCACCTAGAGCTACTGGCCCAGGCCGAGGGGGAGCCCTGCTACATCCGGGTTGGCGGACAGGCCCCTCCCGACCCCGGGCCCGAGTCTGCCGCCGGACCCCCCACCCACGAGGTGCTGGTGTCGGGCACTGACGGCATCCGGTGGCGGCTGGTGCAGGCAGAGGTGAGTGGGGCGCCTCTTCCATCCGGCAGTCCAGGGCAGCTGGGGGTGGCGCGCTCTTGCTCAGCCTTGGCCTTGTCCTCTGAAGGTGGTTTTCCCCCACGTGCCTCTGGGGTATGTCAGTCTGTGCCTGGGGGTCTGTTTCTTTTTTTGTTTTGTTTTGGTTTTTTGTTTTGTTTTTTTTTGGTCACGTGGCGTGTCATGTGGGATCTTAGTTCCCCGACCAGGGATCGAACCCGTGCCCCTTGCATTGGAAGAGTGGAGTCTTAACCACTGGACCGCCAGCGAAGTCCCTGGGGGTCTGTTTCTTGGGGAGTGTCCTCTGTCTGCCTGCCCCCCTGGGGACCTGATTTTTAGGGTCTGGCATCTGGGGCCGAGAGGGTGAGGAGCCTCCATTCTACTCTCCCCGAAGTTCCAGTTTCTGGCATGTGTATCTCTCTGGGTGGGTCTCCTGTCCAGCCTGTGACACTGGGATTCATGGGGGGGATGCCTGGTCCCTCCAGCTCCCGCCTCTCCCCCGGGGGAGAGTGCAGCGGGACTAAACAGGCACTGCCCTGCTCCATTCACCTGCCCCACGTGCTGGTTTCCAGGGTCCCAGTGCTGGCGGCGGCGGCGGCAGAAGGATGCCCCACGCTGGCGCATCTGGGAAGAAAGCCAAGGCCCAGGAGGTGGGCAGCCAGCCAGTGGACAGGCCCCAGGAGGCCCCATGGGCCTACTTCTGCGACTTCCAGGACATCACCCACGTGGTGCTGAAGGAACGCCGCGTCAGCATTCACTGTCAGGACAACAAGTGCCTGGTGGGGCCCGGGGCTGGGGGCCGGGCTGGCCGGGGGGGGGCAGGTTGGGGAGCGGTGGGAGCCTCTGGCCTGTGACATCTGCCTGATGTTGTCCTCCCCGCCGCCGCCCCCCCTGGCCTGCAGGATTTGACCCTGCCTTCCCGGGCTGCGGCCCTGTCCTTGGTGTCACTGGTGGATGGCTACTTCCGCCTGACGGCCGACTCGAGCCACTACCTATGCCATGAGGTGGCCCCTCCGCGGCTGGTGATGAGTATCCAGGACGGTATCCACGGACCCCTGCTGTGCGTGCCGGGGGGGGGGGGGGGGCGGGCGGAGCGGGGGTGGGCTGTGTGGTGGTGACTGTGAACTGGGCAGTGAGCTCTAGGGACCGTGGGGTTTGAACGAGGTGTGTGCATGTCGGTGTCTTAGTGTGTGCATTTGTGTCTTAGGGTGTGAAGGCCTGTGTGTTCACCCATGTGTATAAGTGCACATGTGTGCGCAACCATTCATGTCGCAGTGTGTACATGTCAGTGTGTGTGTGTGTGCCTGTGTGTGCATGTGAGTGTGGGTGGGTGTGCATGCACGTGTGTGAGAGCATTCGTGTCTAGTGTGCACATGCATGTGTCTGTATGTGCGTGCATGTACACGTGCAAGGATTTGCTCATACTGCATTGTGATGCGTTCACGTCAGTGGGTGCTCACGTGGGTGCACGTGTGACGCGTGCATGTGTGCAACCAGGGGTTATGGGGGGAGAAAGGGCACCTGTAATGGCATGGATGGCATGTCATGCTGAGAGTGCCTGGGTTTGGGACTGTCACCGTGCATGTCTGCATGTTTAACAGCCCATTTGGCATGCAGCTGTGTCACTACTCTGGCGAGTGCGTTTTGTTTGGTTTTGTTGTTGTTGTTGGTTTGGCCGCGCCACATGGCATGCGGGATCTTAGTTCCCCGGCCAGTGATGGAACCTGTGCCCCCTGCAGTGGAATCGCGGAGTCTTAACCACTGGACCACCAGGGAAGTCCTCCAACTGCGTTTTAAATTGTCAGTGTGTGTTTTTGCACGTGACAGGACTGGTGAGTTTTGCTGGGCTATGCGTTGTCCAAACGCTGGTGGCTGTTCAGATATACGTGTGGGTGTTTACACCCCTGCAGGCATGTGTCTGTCCTGGTACTTGTGGATCGCTGTCTGAGCACTCCTGCTTGGACGTGTGGGGCTGAGAATGTGAAGTGTCAGGGCTTATGTGGTCATCAGGTGTGTGTGGCCATCCTGTATGCTGCCGGGTTGGGGTTTGTTACTATCAGCTTGTCTGGTCATTGGCCCTGTGCCTGGGTGTCCCCTGTCCTACCTGTGACACTGGGACTGGCCCCTGGGTCAGTCTAAGAGGTCTCACCCTTCCAAGCCTAGTCTCTACACCAGAGGAGGGTGAAGTGGTCGTTTCACCTCTCAAGGGCTGTGGCCGTACGGGGTCTATGGGCCATGTCAGCGTGTGTCTTAGTCCATTCGGGCTGCTGTAACAGAATGCCAATGACTGGCTGGCTTAGAAACCACAGACACTTATTTCTCACAGTTCTGGAGGCTAGAAGTCCAAGTTCAAGGTGCTGGCAGATCCAGTGTCTGGTGAGAGCCCCATCTCCTGTTACATAACCGAAGTTCAGTCTTCTGGCTGTGTCCTCATGTGGTGGAAGGGGTGAGCCAGATCTCTGGGGTCCATTTTATTTTATGTATTTATTTATTTAATTTAATTTATTTATTTAATTTATTTTTTGGCTGCGTTGGGTCTTCGTTGCGGTGCCCGGGCTTCTCACCGCGGTGGCTTCTCTTGTTGCGGAGCATGGGCTCTAGGCACACGGGCTTCAGTAGTTGTGGTGCTCAGGCTTCAGTAGTTGTGGCTCGCGGGCTCTAGAGTGCAGGCTCAGTAGTTGTGGCACATGGGCTTCATTGTTCTGCGGCACGTGGGATCTTCCTGGACCAGGGCTCGAACCCGTGCCCCCTGCATGGGCAGGCGGATTCTTAACCACTTCGCCACCAGGGGAGTCCCTGGGGTCCATTTTCTAAGTCACTAATCCCATTCGTGAGGGCTCCACGCTCATGACTTAATCACCTCCCCAAGACCCACCTCCTAATGTCATCACCTTGGTCGGGGGTTAGGGCTTCAACATAGGAATTCTGGGGGGACACAGACATTCAGTCTATGGCACTACGTATGTAACTGTCAGAGTCTGTGTGGCTGTGTCGCCTTGTGGTACCTGTTTGTGCTTATGACAGTTGTCACCTCTGGGTCTGGGATGCCAGTGCCCCTGTGCTGTTATGTTACACAGCGGCTGTGTCTGTGATCTTTCATACTTTTCTTTTCTTTTTTTTTTACGGCCGCACTGCGCGGCATGTGGCTTCTTAGTTCCCCGACCGGGGATTGAACCTGCACCCCCTGCAGTGGAAGCGTGGAGTCCTAACCACTGGACCACCAGGGCAGTCCTCTGTCTGTGATCTTTTCCTTTCGGTGTGTGACAGACTGTGCATTGTGCGTCACCCTGGGAGTGGCAGTGTCTATGGCTGGGTGTGTGCCCATTTGGTATCTGATGGCTGTTTCCTGTGTGTGTGTGTGTGTGTGTGTGTGTGTGTGTGTGTGTGATCTTGTCAGCCACGGTGTCCACAGCTGTTACGCACGAGCGTGTGCCTGTTCCGGTACCTGTGTCTGTGTGTGAGTTTTCATGCATGGGACAGTGTTACAGGCGTGTGTGTGTTCAGACACAGTGTCACCACATAAGCTGTGTCTGACATTTATCCCAGCTGGGAGTGTGCCCCGCTGGGCAGGTTTTGTGTGTCCTTGTTGCCAGGTGTGGGCCCAGCAGTGCCCCCAGGTGCCCTGATGGTGCCCCTTTGCCCCCCCCCACCCCCACCCCCGCCCAGGGAGCCATTTGTGCTGGCCAAGCTGCAGCCCGGGGATGGCCTCTACCTCATCCACTGGAGCACCAGCCACCTCAACCGCCTCATCCTCACGGTGGCCCAGCGCGACCAGGTGGGCCTGGGGCGGGGGTCCTGGGCTGGGGCTGGGCGTGCTCCCTGCCTGGACCCCTGCTCACCGCCCTCACCCCTGCTGCCACCCGCTCCAGGCACGTGGCGTGAAGGGCTTGCACCTACGGAAGTTCCCCATCGAGCTGCAGGCTGGGACTGTCGCGCTGGAGGGCTGGGACCGGTCCTTCCCCAGCGTGCGCGAGCTGCGGGTTGCCCTGCAGGGCTGCTCCCTGCGGGCCGGCGACGACTGCTTTTCCCTGCGCCACTGCTGCCTGCCACGGCCAGGAGGTACCAAGACGGGGGTGCCACGGGGCCGGGGAGGGGGGGCCTCTTCCCTCCGTGCCAGCCCTCAGGGACTGCTTCCATCCCCAGAGATCTCCAACCTCATCGTCACGCGGGGACCTCGGGCCAGCAGCAGGCCGCTCAACCTCAGCCATCTCAGCTTCCACCGGGTCCGCCAGGAAGACATCACCCAGGTGCGTGGCGCAGGGGTGGCCCCTGCGGGCGTGGGGCACCAGGGAGGCCGCCTGGAGCTGTTGTCATGGAGATCTTCCACACCATGTCCCCCCAGCTGTCCCACTTGGGCCAGGGCACGAGGACCAACGTGTATGAGGGCCTCTTGCGAGTGGGGGGCGGAGGCCCCGAGGAGGACAAGGTGGATGGCGGGGACCCCCCCATGCCCGGGGCGGGCTGTGAACAGGAGCTGCGAGTGGTGCTCAAGGTGCTAGATCCCAGTCACCATGACATCGCCCTGGTGAGTGAGCGTGGCCAGGGGATGGGCGGCAGGGTGAAGAGGGTCAGGGTCAGGGCCTGCAGGCCCCTAACCTGTCCCGTCCCCACAGGCCTTCTACGAGACAGCCAGCCTCATGAGCCAGGTCTCCCACGTGCACCTGGTCTTCGTGCACGGCATCTACGTGCACGGCTCCGAGAGTGAGTGGGTCCTGCCCCACCCCCAACATACACACACACCCCACCCCACTCTGCCCCACTTACAGCCCGACCTCACTTACACTCTTGACCTGCATCCTTATCCCTGACTGCACACTGACCTTTGAGCTACACCCCGACCCCTGAACGCACTCCAGTCTGTGCCCATCGACTCTCACCTACAGCCTAAACCCTGTCTACACCATGACCCTTAGCAGCTCCCTGATCCCTGGCTACGCCCCAACCGTCTACCTACACCCCGACTCCAGACTGCATCCCTAGCTCCATCTACCACCCAAACACCTCTACAATCCTGCCTCTGTGTATCCTCTGACCCCCTCAATACCGTGACAGCATGCAGACCCCAGCCTTGTTGGCCACCCCGATCCTCCCAGACCTCAGCCCCTGCTCCTCCCCCACCTCTCCCGCTACTCTGTGTGTACCTCCTTGTACAGGGCGCCCACGGTCAGCCCCCAGACCCACCGACCTCAACGCCATGTGTCCATCTCTCCTGCCTTCCCCCCAACGCTGGCCTACGTGCCGACCCTGCACACCTCTCACTGCACAAGCACCCCCAGCCCTGTGGGATCCCAACCTCCAGCTCCACTCCCTCCGCTCGTCTGCACCCTCCCCCCAGTTCCCCAGCCCCGTCCTGACCTTTGTCACTTACTCGCAGCCTCCTCTCTACCCCAGCCCCACCCTGGACCCAAATGCCACCATTCACCTCGGCCTCACCCTGCACCCACCTCCGCCTGCCCTCTGTACTGCATTCCTCCTCTCCCCAGAGTCGCCCCCAAGCCTCCCCCCGCACCCTTGCCCGACACCTTCCCCACCTACAATCCCAGCCCCCCTGCGTCCTGCCCCCTGGCACCCTGGAGGGTAAGCTGGTGGGCAGCACCTGCAGTGGCTGGGCCTTTGCAGACATCATGGTGACGGAGTACGTGGAGCACGGACCCCTGGACGTGTGGCTGCGGCGGGAGCGGGGCCACGTGCCCCTGGCCTGGAAGCTGGCAGTGGCCCAGCAGCTGGCCAGCGCCCTCAGCTACCTGGTTCGTGGGCTGCGGGCGGGGCCTGCGTGGGCGGGGAGGGCCAGGGCAGCCCCCGCGTTGCGTATGGAGGCCTGAACGCATCCGTCCACGCACTAGATCTTCTCATGAGCCTCCTCTGCTCGCGCAGCCCTGTGGCTCCCGTCTCTTCCACCTCCTCCACTTGGTGTCCAAGGCCCTGTGGCAGTCGCCTCTATCACTCTTGCCATTTGTTCCCCAGCCCTTCCTGGTCCAGTCACCCCAGTTTCCAGAACACCCCCTGTGTGCTGGGCTCTGTCCTAGGCCCTGGGGACCCAACAGAGAACAAAACAGACAGAAGTTTCTGTCCTTGGGGAGCTGGCATTTTAGTTGGGAGGGACAAACGAGAAATAATAGTTAGTACGTTACATTACATAATATGCCAGAAAGTAGCAGGAACTGTGGGGAAAAAAGCAGAGGTGGAGATGAGGATTTGATACAGTTTGGGGAAGAGGTGACGTCTTAAACAGGTGGGTTGGGGAAGGCCTCACTAAGGTGACCTGGAGGTGACATGGGGTAGGGGGAGAGGCGGGTAGTTGTGAGTGTATCTGGGGGAAGTGCATTCCAGGCAGAGGGGACAGCCAGTGCAAAGGCCCTGGGGAAGGAGCATGCCTGCCATGGGTTTGAGGACCGCAGTAGGGTCCTCTGGCCTTTTGTCCCTGGCTGAGAGCCTTGGCCACCAGCACTGGGAAAACAGGAAGGACCCACTGGAGACCCAGTGCTGCCTTGTCACTATGACAATGGATTGGCATCTCCATAATGACCGTGATTGTCTTTTTCACTTGGGCTGTCCCTGGGGGAACCATGTGGGATGGGGTAGGGGTGGGGTCTACAGCCCCCAGTGGCCATGCTCCCTTTCCCCTCCACCCCAGGAAGACAAGAGCCTGGTTCACAGCAACGTGTGTGGCCGGAACATCCTGCTGGCACGGCTGGGGCTGGCGGAGGGCACCAGCCCCTTCATCAAGCTGAGTGACCCCGGCGTGGGCCTGAGCGCCCTCTCCAGGGAGGGTGAGGACGCAGGCAGGGCTGGGCACAGGGACGGGCTTCCCCCACTCCTTTTACCTTGCTGACCTCTGACTCTGGCCCCCAGAACGGGTGGAGCGGATCCCCTGGACAGCCCCTGAGTGCCTGTCCGGTGGAGCCAACAGCCTAAGCACTGCAGCCGACAAGTGGGGCTTTGGTGCCACCCTCCTGGAGATCTGCTTCGATGGGGAGGCCCCCCTGCAGGGCCGCAGCCCCTCTGAGGTATGTCCAGGGGACCCCTGGGCCCTTGCCACAAAGAGGGCTGGCACCGCCAAGGAGTCCAGAGGGTACATTCAGGGTCCAGAGCTGCCTCCCCTCTGGCTGTGCAGCCTCGTCTCCCTGGGGCTCCATCAGGTCACCTGTCAGTTGCAGTGAACTGCAGTCCCACCCTCATAAGGTCGTTATGGCACAAAGCAAATAGATCACATGCTTTAGGCAGAGTGACCAGGGCATCAAGGGGGAGCACAGGCTGTCGGGAGGAAGGGGACCCAGAGGATGCCCCTGACCCAGCTGAGGGATGGGGCAGGGCTTCCCAGAGGAGGTTTTAATCTCAGTGCGGAAATAGCACAGTGTCCCAGGCTAGGAAGAGCAGCCTAGGTGGTGGGCACAGCCTATGCAAAGGCCGGGAGGCTTTGGGGCATTCAGGGAGCTGCAGTATGCAAAAGCGTCCTGGGAGCAGAGGTGCGTGGAAGTCAGGGCAGGAAGGGCCAAGTGTGAGATGCTCCAGCACAGCACAGTCTGCTCTACTTGGGTTCCAATCCTGACTCTGCGGTGGTGGGCAAGTCTGCATCCCATTGCCGAGGCTCAGTGGCCTCATCTGTAAAATGGGAATGACAAGAACAAGGACCTGGCTGGTCCAGCCCTGCTCTGGGGACTTGACTCTGCCTCTTGGGGAAGGGGACTGAGGGTGTACACTGACTCCTTCCGGTCCCCTCTCCAACAGAAAGAGCGCTTCTACCAGAAGCAGCACAAGCTGCCTGAGCCCTCGTGCCCAGAGCTGGCCACACTCACCAGCCAGTGCCTGACCTATGAGCCAGCCCAGCGGCCATCCTTCCGCACCATCCTGCGTGACCTCACTCAGCTGCAGCCCCAAAGTGAGCATGACTCCGGGGCAGGGACCCTGGAGAGGGGGAGGGGCTGGGATCCCTGCTGACTCGGGCATGGTGCACCCAAGTCTCTGTACAGTGGCTTAGGGTGTGTGCCGGTTTCTAATTCACTTAAGTAAGGGGGAGGGGAAGCCTCGAGCTCTCCTTTATGTTTTGCTTGGGGAGAGCCACAGCTTCTTTGGATGAATTAGACCCTGGCAAATTTTTTGGTTATTAATGAAAAGTTTGTGCCCTTTTTACCCCATCTCAGAACATCCCAGGTTTTGGTTATGTGTGCAGCCAACTCTGTGTTTTGGACAAGAAGTGGAATTTTCCAGCCCTTGCAAAAAAAAAAAAAAGTTTCCTTATCTCTGGGATCAGATGCTGGGGATAGCAGTAGCTGGCTTTCTGTGTCCCCAAGTGTGGACCCTTTTGGGGAAAGGGCTGTGTTCCAGACTCACCCACTGTAGCTCTTCCAGATCTCGTTGATGTCTTGTCTGTGAACCCGGACTCACCGGCGTCAGATCCTACGGTTTTCCACAAGCGCTATTTGAAAAAGATCCGGGATCTGGGTGAGGTAAGGGCGAGGCCTGGAGGACCGGCTTGGGGGGGGGGGGGGCATGGGCTGCTAGAAGGCCCTGGCCTTAGAGACCCTCAGCTTCAAGGGAGGCCCCGGGGAATTGAAAGGGAGGCCTCGGCCCCAAGGGGACCCATCCACATGGAGTAGGTGGGGCCTTGGATTTTCCAAACAAACCTGCCTGGAGGTGGGGCCTGGGGAGCTGGGGGTGGGGCTGACGCTCCTGCACACTCCGGCCAGGGTCACTTCGGAAAGGTCAGCCTGTACTGCTATGATCCAACCAATGACGGCACTGGTGAGATGGTGGCCGTGAAGGCCCTCAGGGCAGACTGCGGTCCCCAGCTCCGTACAGGCTGGAGGCGAGAGATCGAAATCTTGCGCACACTCTACCACGAGCACATTGTCAAGTACAAGGGCTGCTGCGAGGACCAAGGTGGGCGGGGCCTAGAGATGTAACAGAGTGGGGCTATGTCTTGGGTGTGGCCTGGTGGGCGGGGCCAGGAGGACCTGGCCAATTAGAGCCTCTCAGTTCCAGGCTGGAGGATGCAGTTTGCAGACACCAAGGTGGGCGAGGCCCGGCTGCCTCCTTTCCATCCTTAGGCGCTCTGCTGGGGCCAGGATGGGTGGGAGTCAGCTCCCTTGCCTGCGGACGGGTTCAGGATGGGTCCGCCCCACCTGAGGACTGGTCCTAGTGTGGATGGATCTTGGTTTTCCCTCCCCACCTTGGGATAGGGGGTGCAGGGTGGGCAGCCTGTGGTCCAGGTCTCTACCACCCTTACGGGCCCCTCCTCTCCGGTGTCAGGCGAGAAGTCGGTACAGCTGGTCATGGAGTACGTGCCCCTGGGCAGCCTCCGAGACTACTTGCCCCGGCACAATGTCGGGCTGGCCCAGCTGCTGCTCTTCTCCCAGCAGATCTGCGAGGTGGGCCTGCCTGCCCCTGCTCCCAGAACCTGCCCCCTTCTTTGGCTTGGCCTGAGCTTCCTATCTACCCCGCCAACCCCCCTGGGCCTGCTCTCCTCCATCCTTGTCCATTCTGCCGATCACCTGGCCACACCCCCGCTGGCCCGGGCCCCCACCCCCGTTAATACCCACTGCTGACGTGATCAGGCCCGGCAGGCCGGCTTCTCCCAATTCTCCCGCCCCCTGCCCCAGGGGAGCCCCCCATGTGGCTCCACCTCTGCTGTCCGGCTCTGCTCCTTTTTGCTCTGGCCCCACCCGCCGTCCTGCCCGTTCTCGCGCCCGGTCCCCGCCAACTTGACTGTCTCCCAGCCATCCTGGTCACTGCTTCCCAGGCCCGGTCCTGCCCCCGCGCTGATCCTGACTCGCCCCACCCCCAGGGTATGGCCTACCTGCACGCGCAGCACTACGTGCACCGAGACCTGGCCGCACGCAACGTGCTGCTGGACAACAACAGGCTGGTCAAGATTGGGGACTTCGGCCTCGCCAAGGCCGTGCCCGAAGGCCACGAGTACTACTGTGTGCGCGAGGATGGGGACAGTCCCGTGTTCTGGTAACCAGCGGGACCCAGCCGGAGGGAGGGGCGCCAGGGTCACCTGGAGCAGACAGGGTGGAGGAGATGGATGCTGGGGTCTCAGATGACAGGGCCTTGGTCAAGTGACACTGCCCCCACTCTTAAGGGTGGGGCCCTAACTGGGGCCACAGGGCTCCTAAGCCTCAGGTAAGGACTGCAGCTTGGTCTGGCCCAAGGCCTGAGTGCCCTTTCTCCCCAGGTATGCCCCGGAGTGCCTGAAGGAGTGTAAGTTCTACTATGCATCCGACGTCTGGTCCTTTGGGGTCACCATGTATGAGCTGCTGACCTACTGTGACTCCACCCAGAGCCCCCCCTCGGTGAGAGCCAGGCCCGCACCCCGACCCCATACTAGAGGAGTTAGCGAGGCATGCATTCAGTTCCCAGCTCCCCCACCCTAGCAAGAGCTTAACCCACCTAAGCCTCACAGTCGCATTCTGTAAAGTGGGCCAGTTACACTGCAGAGGGCTTGGATTGTGACAGAAACCCACTCAAATAGGAACGGCTTATTCTGCCATTTGCAAACCCCAAGGGGACAGTGGGAACATGGCTTGATCTAGACCTTCAAATGCCATCAGGAATCCCATTTTCTCCATCTCTCAGCTCTGCTCTTCTCCGTGGTAGCATTTTTTTTTTTTCGCTGTGCCATGCGGCACGTGGGATCTTAGTTCCCCTATCAGGGATCGAACCTGTGCCCCCTGCAGTGGAAGCACCGAGTCTTAACCACTGGTAGCATTTCTCAAGCAAGCCTTCCCTCTGTTGTGGCAACAGTGGACTCAGCTGAGGGGAGGAGGGTCTTTCTCTTTCCAACATAATTCAGGACTCTCTGATTGGCCCAGCTTGGCTCACGTGCCCTCCAGGGAGCCACTCGCTGTGTAGTCCTTGGCTGAGGGGAGGAGCCTAGAGTATGTTAGGGGTTTATTCCCAAAGCCAATCAGAGTGCCTTTATAGGAGAATTTAAAAAAAAGGTTTCTGAACAGGCAAAAACAACTTGCTGAGGCTTAATAATAATAGCAAGCACCTAATTCAGTCTTACTCTATGAATATTAGTTTATCTAAGTTTCGCAATAACCCCAGGTGGTAGATGTTATCACCCATTTTACAGATGAGAGAACTGAGGCCCAGAGAGGCGAAGTCATAAGACCAATGTTATGCAGCTGAGAAGTGGTAGAGATGGCATTAGAACTCCTGCCGTCCAGGTTCAGGCTCTTGACCTCTATCTAGGCAGCCCCGCCTCTTAAAAAGAGCTTGTCCTGTTTCTTCTGTAGAAATTCATCGAGCTCATAGGCCTCACCCAGGGGCAGATGACAGTGCTGAGGCTCACTGAGCTGCTGGAACGAGGGGAGAGGCTGCCACAGCCAGAGAAATGTCCCTGTGAGGTGAGACCCTCCCTTTTCCCCCTGCCTCCACCATCGGACCAGGGAGAAAGCAGAGATCACAGCCTCAGTTTTTCCTTCCCCAGATCTATTGCCTCATGAAGAACTGCTGGAAAGCAGAGGCCTCATTCCGCCCGACCTTCCAGAACCTCATACCCATCCTCAAAACGGTCCACGAGAAATACCAAGGCCAGCCACCCTCAGTGTTCAGTGTCTGCTGAAGCCCGCCAGCAGCTCTGCTTGGGGGGATTGGAGCAGACAGTACTCAAAGAGAGGGCCTCCTGCTCCCCACCCTAAGAGGAGCCCAAGAGGGGGTGGTCAGCCTCACTGACTCCCTGTGCCTTACCCCTGTCTGGAGGCCCCACCCCTCTGAACTGACTTTCCTTGTCTTAGTCCGTTTGGGCTGCTATAACAAAACGCCACAGACTGGGTGGCTTATAAACAACAGAAATTTATTTGTCACAGTTCTGGAGGCTGGGAAGTCAAGATCAAGGCACCAGCATGGTTGAATTTTGGCAAAAGCCCTCTTACTGGTTCATAGCCTATGCCTTCTCACTATGTCCCCACAAGGTCCAAGGGGGCAAGGCATCTTTCTGGAACCTCTTTTACAAGGGCACTAATCACATTCATGAGGGCTCCACCCTCATGACCTATGCACCTCCTAATACCATCACTTTGGGTGTTAGGATTTCAACATAGTGATTTTGAAGGGACAGAAACATTCAAACCATTGAACCTTCCAAGATCATGAGCCTGACACAGGCTCCTGAGGGACCCAGGACAAGCAAGGAGCTTAACCAGGCCCTTGAATCCGATCTTTTTATCTTCCCCCAGCTCCTGCCCTTGGAGCTCACTATCTCCCCTAACTGGTTAAAAACTCATATTTCCTCTGCTAGAGGCATGGTCCTTGGGCCCTTCTTCAGTGAGTGTCCACTCCCCTGGGGACTGCAGCTAGAGCAACTCATTGCAGAAGAAGTCAGATTCAACTATTGAACCTTTGCTCACCTCTAAATCACCAGCCAGCAATTAGACCAATGCCTGGAACACGGAAGGCCCTCAAGATATATGTTAAATATATCAATAAAGGACCTGGGGGACCACATGCCATGTAAATAAGATTGCCAGTTTCACCTTTTTCTCGCTGCGTGACCTCAGGCAAGTGGCTTCCCCTCTCTGGGCCTTAGCTCTCAACTATGAACTTGGGATGGTCATGCTTGCTGCCTTGTAGGACTAATGTCAAGAACTAATGAGGGCTTCCCTGGTGGTGCAATGGTTAAGAATCTGCATGCCAATGCAGGGGACACGGGTTTGATCCCTGGCCTGGGAAGATCACACATACTGCAGAGCAACTAAGCCCATGCACCACAACTACTGAGCCTGCACTCTAGAGCCTGTGTGCCACAACTACTGAACCCCGCGCACCTAGAGCCCGTGCTCTGCAACAAGAGAAGCCACGACAATGAGAAGGCCCCGCACTTCAACAAAGAGTAGCCCCTGCTCGCTGCAACTAGAGAAAGCCCGCACACAGCAACGGAGACCCAGCACAGCCAAAAATAAAAACAAATAAATAAATTAATTAAAAAAAAAAAAGAGCTAATGAGGTCGTATCTGTCAAATGCTTAGCAGAGAGATATGCAAACAACTGCTCAATAAATATTTGATATTATTGTTAATCTGGTGTTTGCCAATGTGTTTCTGCTTAACAGGTATACTTGAGATGGGTCTGCCACATTGTGAAAGGCAGTTAGAGTTCTTTCCCGTGGGATTTTCTAAGACCCTGTGCATTGCGGCTCCCCTGACTGGACAGTTTCACACTATTCTAGTGATATTTGCTTTTTATAACAGTTTTTAAAATTAAATATTCATTATAATTGTAAATCTTCCTTTTTTTTTTTTTTTTTTTTTTAAAGGTAATATTGCCATAGGCAGTGAAATGTTTCCCTCCTCTGTCCATCAGCCACCACTGTCACCTCCCCGGGAGACAACTAATGTTATCTGGTTTCCTGTTTTGGCTTCCAGAGACATTTTATCCAGATACAAGGAAATCTGTGCACATATTATATTTCCCCATTTTTCGCAAAAATAATAGTATGTGCTGCTATATAGAGCTCTAGCCGGTATCGTTTCTATTTTTTTCCCACATAATAGGCCTTGGAGGCAAACAGTGTTTTCTCTTTCTATTTTATGGTTGTGTTGTAGCTCATTCAAATGTCATCGGCATTTGTTCATGTAATCATTTCTAATCCTTTGCCATACCCAGGCTTCTGCAGTGAGTAACCATGTGTGCACATGGTTTCACCCACGTTCAAGGGTATCTGTAGGACAAATTCCCAATGGGAATAGCTGCACGATCTAACCTGGTAATTTGGAAAGTCATTGCCACTAGAATATATTTTGATAGTTGATAGGGCAAGTCTCTCATTCTTTTCTCAAAATTATCTTGGCTTGTTCTCGGGCAGCTACTTTTTTTTTTTGCATTCTTTTTTTCAAAAATTATTTTCCAGGACTTAGCTGGTGGCACAGTGGTTAAGACTCCACGCTCCCAGTGCAGGGGGCCCAGGTTCGACCCCTAGTCGGGGAACTAGATCCCACACGCCTGCCAAACTGAGAGTGTGCATGACACAACTAAGGAGCCCTCCTGCTGCAACTGAGACCCAGTGCAACTCAATAAATAAATATTTTTAAAAAATTATTTTCTGTTATGGTTTATCACAGGATGTTGAATATAGTTTCCTGTGCTATGCAGTAGGACCTTGTTCTCTCTGTTTTATTCTTTTTCTTTTTTCTTTTGTCCTACCCAGTTACATGGAGATTTTCTTGCCCTTTTGGAAGCCTGGTATCTTCTGCCAGTGTTCAGTAGATGTTCTGTGAGAATCCTTGCACATGTCAATTGTTTTTTTTTTTTATTTGGCCGTGCGGTATGCCATGGGGGATCTTAGTTCCCCGACCAGGGATGGAACCCATGCCCCCTGCAGTGGAAGCACAGAGGCTTAACCACGGGACCACAAGGGAAGTCCCTGTAGATGTATTTTTGATGTATCTATGGGAGAAGGTAAGCTCCACGTCCTACTCCTCCGCCATCTTGATCCAATCTCAGGACCTTATTGTTTATCCTTGTTGTAAACTCTGTGTAATAGTTTGCTTTTGGCAGCTACCTTTTAAAACTTTTATTATGAACAATTTAAAGCATATTCATAACTAAGGAGAATAATGTAATGAACCTACACTTAACCAACAGCCAGCATCAACGGTTTCTAATACCCATGGCCAGTCTCTTTTAATAAATGTATTTATTTATTTTTGGCTGCGTTGGGTCTTTGTTGCTGTGTGCGGGCTTCCTCTAGTTGCAGTGAGCGGGGGCTACTCTTCGTTGCGGTGCACGGGCTTCTCATTGCAGTGGCTTCTCTTGTTGAGGAGCATGGGCTGTAGGCGCACGGGCTCAGTAGTTGTGGCTCGAGGGCTCTAGGGCGCAGGCTCAGTAGTTGTGGTGCACGGGCTTAATTGCTCCGTGGCATGTGGGATCTTCCCGGACCAGGGCTTGAACCCATGTCCCCTGCGTAGGCAGGTGGATTCTTAACCACTGCACCACCAGGGAAACCCCATGGCCAGTCTTGTTTCAACTTAACCCATGCCACTGGATCATTTGGAAGCAAATCTCAGAAGGCATAGCATTTCTTCTGTAAAAACTTTGATATCTATCTTGAAAGATATTACCACAAACAATAACTACAATGTCATTATCACAACTGGAAAGTTTAAACAATAATTCTTCTATATCATTGTATAATTTAGAGTGTTTTGATTTCCCCAATTGTCTCTTCAATATTTGGTGTTTGTTTGTTTACAGTTTGTTCAAATAAAACTCCAAACAAGGTCCATGCATTGACTTTGTTTGGGGGCAGCTTCCTTTAAGTTCTGGATTCCTCTCCTTCTTTTTCCCCCCTTGCAACATATTTGTTGAAGAAGAGGCTGCTTGTCTTGTAGACTTTACCAGTCTGATGTCATCCTTGTGGCATAGTTTAACACATTCCTCCATCCTCAACTTGACCAACCGAGGGTCAGATTCCGTGTCCAGTTTTGGGCAAGTCTCTCTCACAGAGGGCAATGTGTCCTCTTGGCGGGAAGCTGTCCGAGTCTGCTTGTCCCTTCTTTTGTGACACAAGCCGCCACCCAGATCCACCAAGAGGCAGTTTTTCTTTTCCAACATTTTATTCTGAACAATTACAAACATTCAGAAAAGTTGGAAGAAGAGTACAGTGAATACCCATAGGTTCCACAATTACCATGGTGCTAAATTTACTTTATCATGATGTATCTATCCATCTATCTATCCATTCCTCTGCCCATCCATCAATTCATCTCATGTATTGGATACAAATCAAAATAGGTGGGACTTCCCTGGTGGCGCAGTGGTTAAGAATCTGCCTGGCAATGCAGGGGACACGGGTTCAATCCCTGGTCCAGGAAGATTCCACATGCCGTGGAGCACCTAAGCCTGTGTGCCACAACTACTGAGCCTGTGTGCTGCAACTACTGAAGTCTGCACACCGAGAGCCTGTGCTCCGCACCAAGAGAAGCCACTGCAATGAGAAACCTGCGCACCACAATGAAGAGTAGCCCCCGCTCGCCACAACTAGAGAAAGACCGCGCGCAGCAATGAAGACCCAACACAGCCAAAAATAAAACAAAATATATAAATTAAAAAAAATAAATAGATAAAATAAAATTTTTAAAAACCAAAATAGGTGGATGTCACTTTATTTTATTATGGTGAAATATACATAATATTAATGTTACCATTTTAACCATTTTTAAATGGTTTAAGTGTATGATTCAGTGGCATTAAGTACATTCACAATGTTCTATAGTCAACATCACGATCTATTTACAGCACTTTTTCATCTTCCAAAAAAACTGTCCCCATTAAATACTAACTTTCCTCCTCCCACTAGCCCCTGGTACCCATCCTTCTAATTTCTCTATGAATTTGCCTATTCTAGAGACCTCATATAAGTGGAATATTTGTTCTTTTGTGTCTGGCTTATTTCACTTAATGTTTTCAAGGTTCATCCATGTAGCACGTGTCAGAATTTCACTTCTTTTGTTTGTTTAATAGTTATTTATTTATTTATTTGGCTGCTCCGGGTCTTAGTTGCAGCATGCGGGATCTTTAGTTTCGGCATGAGAACTCATTTTTTTTTTTTTAAATATAAGTTTATTTATTTATTTATTTTTTGGCTGCATTGGGTCTTCGTTGCTGTGCGCAGGCTTTCTCTAGTTGTGGCGAGTGGGGGCTACGCTTCGTGTGGTGCGCGGGCTTCTCATTGTGGTGGCTTCTCTTTGTTGCGGAGCACGGGCTCTATGCGTGCGGGCTTCAGTAGTTGTGGCTCACGGGCTCTAGAGCGCAGGCTCAGTAGTTGTCGTGCACAGGCTTAGTTGCTCCGCAGCATGTGGGATCTTCCCGGACCAGGGCTCAAACCCGTGTCCCCTGCATTGGCAGGTGGATTCTTAACCACTGCGCCACCAGGGAAGTCCCATCAGCATGTGAACTCTTAGTTGCAGCATGTGGGATCTAGTTCCCTGACCAGGGATCGAACCCTGGCCCCCTGCATTGGGAGTGTGTTGTCTTAGCCACTGGACCACCAGGGAAGACCCAGAATTTCACTTTTTTTTTTACACCACCCCCCCGCCACTTTCCCCCCTTGGTGTCCATACGTTTGTTCTCTACATCTGTGTTTCAATTTCTGCCCTGCAAACCGGTTCATCTGTACCATTTTTCTAGGTTAACACATGTATGCGTCAATATACGATATTTGGTTTTCTCTTTCTGACTTACTTCACTCTGTATGATGGTCTCTAGATCCATGCACGTCTCTACAGATGACCCAATTTCATTCCTTTTTATGGCTGAGTAATATTCCATTGTATATATGTACCACATCTTCTTTATCCATTCGTCTGTCGATGGGCATTTAGGTTGCTTCCATGTCCTGGCTATTGTAAATAGTGCTGCAATGAACATTGGGGTGCATGTGTCTTTTTGAATTATGGTTTTCTCTGGGTATATGCCCAGTAGTGGGATTGCTGGGTCATATGGTAATTCTATTTTTAGTTTTTTAAGGAACCTCCATACTGTTCTCCATAGTGGCTGTATCAATTTACATTCCCACCAACAGTGCAAGAGGGTTCCCTTTTCTCCACACCGTCTCCAGCATTTGTTGTTTGTAGATTTTCTGATGATGCCCATTCTAACTGGTGTGAGGTGATACCTCCTTGTAGTTTTGATTTGCATTTCTCTAATAATTAGTGATGTTGAGCAGCTTTTCATGTGCTTCTTGGTCATCTGTATGTCTTCTTTGGAGAAATGTCTATTTAGGTCTTCTGCCCATTTTTGGATTGGGTTGTTTGTTTTTTTAATATTGAGCTGCATGAGCTGTTTATATATTTTGGAGATTAATCATTTGTCCGTTGATTTGCTTGCAAATATTTTCTCCGATTCTGAGGGTTGTCTTTTCGTCTTGTTTGTAGTTTCCTTTGCTTTTCAAAAGCTTTTAAGTTTCATTAGGTCCCATTTGTTTATTTTTGTTTTTATTTCCGTTACTCTAAGAGGTGGATCAAAAAAGATGTTGCTGTGATTTATGTCAAAGAGTGTTCTTCCTATGTTTTCCTCTAAGAGTTTTATAGTGTCCGGTCTTACATTTAGGTCTCTAATTCATTTTGAGTTTATTTTTGTGTATGGTATTAGGGAGTGTTCTAATTTCATTCTTTTACATGTAGCTGTCCAGTTTTCCCAGCACCACTTATTGAAGAGACTGTCTTTTCTCTATTGTATAGCTTGCCTCCTTTGTCATAGATTAGTTGACCGTAGGTGCATGGGTTTATCTCTGGGCTTTCTGTCCTGTTCCATTGATCTATATTTCTGTTTTTGTGCCAGTACCATACTGTCTTGATTACTGTAGCTTTGTAGTATAGTCTGAAGTCAAGGAGTCTGATTCCTCCAGCTCCGTTTTTTTCCCTCAAGACTGCTTTGGCTGTTCGGGGTCTTTTGTGTCTCCATACAAATTTTAAGATTTTTTGTTCTAGTTCTGTAAAAATTACCATTGGTAATTTGATAGGGATTGCATTGAATCTGTAGATTGCTTTGGGTAGTATAGTCATTTTCCCAGTATTGATTCTTCCAATCCAAGAACATGGTATATCTCTCCATCTGTTGGTATCATCTTTAATTTGTTTCATCAGTGTCTTATAATTTTCTGCATACAGGTCTTTTGTCTCCCTAGGTAGGTTTATTCCTAGGTATTTTATTCTTTTTGTTGCAATGGTAAATGGGAGTGTTTCCTTAATTTCTCTTTCAGATTTTTTATCATTAGTGTATAGGAATGCAAGAGATTTCTGTGCATTAATTTTGTATCCTGCAACTTTACCTAATTTATTGATTAGCTCTAGTAGTTTTCTGGTGGCATCTTTAGGATTCTGTATGTATAGTATCATGTCATCTGCAAACAGTGACAGTTTTACTTCTTCTTTTCCAATTTGGATTCCTTTTATTTCTTTTTCTTCTCTGATTGCCGTGGCTAGGACTTCCAAAACTATGTTGAATAATAGTGGTGAGAGTGGACACCCTTGTCTTGTTCCTGATCTTAGAGGAAATGCTTTCAGTTTTTCACCATTGAGAATGATGTTTGCTGTGGGTTTGTCGTATATGGCCTTTATTATGTTGAGGTAGGTTCCCTCTATGCCCACTTTCTGGGGAGTTTTTATCATAAATGGGTGTTGAATTTTGTCAAAAGCTTTTTCTGCATCTATTGAGATGATCATATGGTTTTTCTTCTTCAGTTTGTTAATATGGTGTATCACATTGATTGATTTGCATATACTGAGTATGAGAGTTCCAGTTTCACCACATCCTCGCCAATACTTGCTATTTTCTGTTTTGTTTTTTGTTTTTGATAGCAGCCAACCTAATAGGTGTAAGTGCTATCTCGTGGTGGTTTTTTAAAAATATTTATTTATTTTTATTTATCTATTTGGTTGCACGGGGTCTTAGTTGCGGCAGGCGGGCTCCTTTAGTTAGTTGCGGCACACGGGCTCCTTAGTTGTGGCATGCGAGCTCTGGGTTGCGGCATGCATGCATGTGGGATATAGTTCCCTGACCAGGGATCGAACCCAGGCCCCCTGCATTGGGAGCACGGAGTCTTAGCCACTGGACCACCAGGGAAGACCCTTGCTGTGGCATTGATTTGCATTTCCCTAGTGGCTCATGATGTTGAACATCTTTTCATTTGTTTATTGGCCATTTGTATAGCTTTGGAGAAATGTCTACTTCAGTCCTTTGCCCATTTTTGAATTGGGTTTGTTGTTGAGTTGTAGGAATTCTTTATAATCTGGATATTAATACCTTATCAGATATATTATTTACAAATAATTTTGATTTGGGTTTTAGTTGCTCTCTGGACACCATGTGCGAAATGGATTTTTGGGAGGCGGGGCAGGTGAGGAGAGACCTCATTGGGGAGGGTACTCCAGGTGAGAGAGGAGGGGGTGTGGCCTTAGGGATGGGGAGAGTGGATGAATGCTGAGTGCCATCAAGATCTTCAACAAGGGGCTTCCCTGGTGGCGCAGTGGTTGAGAATCTGCCTGCCAATGCAGGGGACACGGATTCGAGCCCTGGTCTGGGAAGATCCCACATGCCGCGGAGCAACTGGGCCCGTGAGCCACAACTACTGAGCCTGTGCGTCTGGAGCCCGTGCTCTGCAACAAGAGAGGCCGCGATAGTGAGAGGCCCGCGCACCGCGATGAAGAGTGGCCCCCGCTTGCCGCAACTAGAAAAAGCCCTCGCACAGAAACGAAGACCCAACACAGCCAGAAATAAATAAATAAATTAAAAAAAAAAAAAAAAGATCTTCAACAAAGTCCCTCTCTGGAGCTCAGATCAGAGGCACAGGAGGCAGGTCAGAGGCCTGAGAGATGGAACTGATGGAGGTGGGAGTCCCCACCTGACCACCACACCCCCCCAGCCAAGTCCCTGCTCTTGGGATAAAGAGACCAGCTACCTGGAGAAGGGCAAGGGGGGAGGGGGACAGGGGTAAGAGCCGGTTACAAGTAGCACCCTTGGCAGACGGTGGCTCAGGATTTAGCTGTCCCCCAAACACTCCACCTCAGCACTGCACACAGGGAACGGGGGACCCCACCCACAAGATCTTCAAAGATAAGGGGTCCTATAAAAGCTACCCAGCCAGCCAACACAGAGCCTAGCACAAGTCCCCAATAAATGTGGGCTCTGTTCATTTTCATGGCTTCACTCATCTTAGGGGTCCCTCATTATCACCCCCCAAATCTCTTATTTGCCCCCCAGGAATGTTGGGATCTCGCGCTAACTGCGTGAAGCCCTGCCTAGAAGTCCACCCATTGTTGCCTCCTTGAAATATTGCCTTGAAATCCCACCCTATCCCTTCAAGGAAAGTGTCTGAATATCCCCCGTTAACTTCCTCTCTGGGAACAGAACACCCCCCCCTTCACCTAAGTTCAACAGGAAGGAGGTGTCTCACCACCTCCACCCCCTCCCCCCTCCAGGCTTTCCCGTGCTAAAAACAAAGGAAGAAGACTGCATTAGCACTTCCTGTGGGTTCATCTGGGGGCCGGGGGTGTGGGGAGGGGCGGTGACTGAGGTCTGCCTTACCTGAGACTCCCTGGAGACTGGCCAGCGCCCTCCACCTCCCTGGGCCCCCAACTCTGGACCCCTGGGGCCGCACAATATCCCCCTGCCCCTCCCTAGGCCTGGGCAAGGTGTGGCCCCTGGACTTCTGCATTCTTAACTGCGGTGGCTGTGCTTCCTTCCCCTGGGTGACCCGCCTGCTCTCCGGTGCCCAGAGCCTTATCAAGGCAACTTCCTCCTACAGGCTGGCCACCATGATGCCCTCAGCGCCGCTGCCCAGGGCCTGCTGGACTTCGTTCATCTCTCTGCTTCTAGTCTGCTGTCTGCTGCCCCCAGGTGAGGCCTGGCAACCTGGGGAGGGCTGGAGTTGCGGGATTGGTGGCGGAGGGGAAGGAGAACAGAGCGCCTCACACCCTGCTGCCTGGGCTGTGCCAATAACACTTCTTAAACTCAGATCGGCCAGGGGGCTCCCCAGTGTCCTCAGGAGAAAGTGGTGGCCTCTTAGCACAGCCTTCAGGGCTCCCGGAGGCACAGTCCCTGCATTTGACTTGTTCTTCTCCCCCTGCACAACACACGCACACACACCCACACACTTAATCACACATACACACCCAAGCACGCATGCATGCACGCATTCCCTCCCTGGTCCATCTGGACCCTCGACCGCTGCGTATGCTCTTCAGTCTGCCAGGATCACTCTTCCCTTTCACTTGGCTAACGCCTCCTTGACCCTTTAAAACTGACCATAGTGGTCCCCTCCTCCAGGAAGCCTTCCCTGACTCACTTCCTCCTAGAGGCTTGATCAGGGCTTCCCCTGGCCTCCCTCCCAGCTCTCCTTGGTTCCTGATCCATCATCTGTCTTCCTCACTAAACTGAAGCACCATGAAGGCAGAGACCATCATATCTCGGCAAGAGGAAGTTTTGAATTGTGGAGCCTGCAAATGGGTGGGTTGGGGGGCACTGGAACCCCCAGGAGAGCTTCCTTCTGTTCCCTCAGGTACCCAAGGGCAGGAGTTCCAGCTGCGAGTGGAGCCGCAGAACCCAGTGGTGCCTGCCGGAGAGTCCCTCTTGGTAAATTGCAGTATAGATTGCCCCAGCGCTGAACTCATCTCCCTGGAGACGTCCCTACTCAAGGAGTCGGTGGGCAGTGGCCTGAGCTGGGCAGCCTTCCATCTCAGCAATGTGACTGGTGACACCCAGCTCCTCTGCTCTGGCTTCTGCAATGGCTCCCAGATGATAGGCTTCTCTAACATCACAGTGTACCGTGAGTGGCTGTGCCTGGAGGTGGAACTGGCTTCGGGCAGCAGTGGGGTTAGATAACCAACGGTGCAGGGGAGTGGGGCGGGCGTGGGGGCCCTGAGTTTGCAGGAATGGACCCGGCCTCTGACCCAGAGCTCGGACCTGAATGTGTGTGTGTGGGTGTGTGTGACAGAGACAGAGACAGAGAGATGCGTCTCGACCACATGCCAGGGCAGCAGTTGTGAATTAATTTATTTGGGTCCCAATAAGCATTTAAAAAATATCTCAGGAATTCCCTGGCGGTCCAGTGGTTAAGACTCCGTGCTTTCACTGCCGAGGGCCTGAATTAAATCCCTGGTCAGGGAACTAAGATCCCACAAGCCATGCAGTGTGGCCAAAAAAAAAAAAAAGAAAAAAAATACAATAGACTAGAAAGTAGCAGAGTACATCACTCATGGTGCCTACTGTTTTGTGAAGCCATAGAAAAGTGTAGTGTACATGTGTAACTGTGTGTATGCTCCTCCTGTGTGCACCAGTGTCTGTATTCGTGTTTGTGTACCTATGTGTGTGTCTGTGAGCTTCTGTATCTGTCATTATCTCTGTGAGACTGTGTGAGCGTACTTGTGTGTCTGTATATGTGTCTGTCTGTATGTCTGTGTGTGCCTGTGTGTATGTGTCTCTGGATTTGTGTATATCTCTGTGTGTGAATGTCTGTATATGTCTGTATGTCGGTATCTGTGCCTGTGTACCTGTGTATCTCTGTGTGTGAGCATGTGTGGATGTCTGTGTCAGTACGTGTCTGTATATGTCTCTGTGCGTATTTCTGTTGTAACATGTACATCTGTGTGTGTATATCTGTTTGCCTATGTATGTATCTGGGGGTCCCCCCATCTGTGTGACCGTGAGATGCTTCTGTCCAGTGCTGTGCAGGAGTCTGTTGGTCCTGGCTCATGAGAGCCCATGGTGCTCATCTCCTCCCAGCTCATTGAATAGCTGATTTCAAGCTACTCAATGTGTCACACCGAGTAGCTTGAAATCAGCCAAAGTATTTACACCACAGAAATTGGCAAATGCTCCATGTTGGGGCTCCCCCATCTCACCCCAGAGAGCCCAAGCATAACCAGCATTGGCCAGCATACCACTGTCCCTTAACCAGAGGTTAAGATGGGGGGCCTCCTTGTTAAATATTCTAAAATTATAAGTAGTTAGATGTTAACTATTTTCCATAGCAGCCAGTCCGCAGGCCTGTGTGTGACAGCTTGAGATCCAGGCTTGAGAGATGTTCCTCCAAAGGAGGCCCAGGGTTTGGTATGTGTGCCTGTGAGGGCCACTGCAGCTGCAGCTGGGAGAGGACGCAGCCGGGGGCTGTTGAGTCCCCCAGGACTGTGCAGAGCACCCTGAGATGCTGCCCTAGGCCTTGAGCAGCTGGGACTGATTCGGGAGGGCTAGACCAAACTCTGGGAAAGGCCAAGACCAGAGTCCAGGCCAGAAGCTGGGAGGAGGGGTCAGGGGAGTTCCTAGACCTGATATCAAGGAGGAAGGTGGACACACAGGTCTGGAGTTTGGGAAAACCACTGTCTAACCCTGGCTCTGCCCTTTCCTGGCTGTGCGTCCTTGGGCAGATCACCTCATCCTCACCTCTCTGGGCCTCAGTTTCTCTATCCATAAAAGGGAAGAATAATAGATGAGATTTCACTTGGTTGCTGTGTGAATGAAGGTGGATGACATCTGGAAAGTCTAAGGAAAACTCAAAATAAACAGGAAATTTTATGATTACTATTAACATCATAAGTGGCCATAAACTTTAGTCCCCTTCCTTCCTTTTTTTTTTTTCCCCTTAACGGTGAGGTCCTTGGGAACAGAAAATCTGACTTTTATTTCAGTGCCTGGCAAGGTGTCCGACAAAACAGGAAATAATAATCATGATGCTAATGATAATAGCAAACACTTATACTAGCACATTTCTAAGCCCTGGGGGTTTATTAACTCAAAGTTCACAGTCCTGCACTGGGCCACCCTTGACTCCTCGCCACTCCCTAGTGTGGAGGCTGCCAGGCTGGCTGATAAGTTCTACTCTCCCCTTCATACCCCCCACTCAGGGTTCCCGGAGCGCGTGGAGCTGGCCCCCCTGCCGCCCTGGCAGCCCGTGGACGAGCGCCTCATCCTGCGCTGCATGGTGTCCGGTGGGGCCCCCCGGGACCACCTCACCGTGGTGCTGCTTCGTGAGGAGAAGGAGCTGGGCCGGCAGCCAGCGGGAAAGGGGGAGCCTGCCGAGGTCACGGTCACAGTGCTGGCGACCAGAGATGACCATGGTGCCAATTTTTCTTGCTGCACGGAGCTGGACCTGCAGTCCCAAGGGCTGGGACTGTACCAGAACAGCTCGGCCCCCAGGAAGCTCCGAACCTTTGGTGAGAGAAGGGACTGCAGACGGTGGGTGATGAGCGAAGCCAGAGTAAGGGTGCTCTGGCCGAGGGATTCCTGAAAAGGGGGTGGCCTGGACCTCAAGGGCTTTTGGGAAAACATGCCTTTAGCCATGGGTAGCCTCATATGGGAGGCTCGCAGCCATGGGACCTTTGGAGAAGGCTGTGAGCGTGTGTCCTGGGAAGGGGGTGACCCAGGCCGCAAGGTATCCTGGGAAAGAAGGACCCTGGTTTGTGAGGATGAGTGTCATGGGAAAAGGGGCCTCCACGGCTGTGAGACCTCCTCCCGCTCACTCCCACCCTTCTTTCAAGCCATGCCCATGACCCTCCCGCGCCTCGTTGTACCCCGGTTCTCGGAGGTGGAAACGTCGTGGACCGTTGACTGCACCCTGGATGGGCTGTTCCCAGCATCGGAGGCCCAGGTGCAACTGGCGCTGGGGGACCAGATGCTGAATGCCACAGTCGTGAGCCACAGTGACACACTCACGGCCACAGCCACAGCGAAAGCAGAGCAGGAGGGCACTCAGGAGATTGTCTGCAACGTGACCTTGGGGGGCGAGAGCCGCGAGACCCGGGAGAACGTGAAGGCCTACAGTAAGAGGGGGCGGAGCCAAAATAGCTCAGGAGGCAAGGGGCGGGGCTTCCATAGCCCAAGGGGGCGTGGCATTGGGCGGAGACTAAACCGGAGAGGAGCGGGACCTAAGTGACCCGAGAAGAAGAGCCTGAGCACCCCAATCTGGGCGGGGGCTGCGGAGTAGATGAAGGCGTAGCCTGGATACCCCGAGGGGAAGGAGGCGGGTGGGGGCGGGGTTTGACCCAAGGTAGGTGTGTGGTCATCAAACTCCTGGGCAATGCCCCGCCTTTAGGCTTCCAGGGGCCCAACCTGACACTGAGAGAGCCTAACGCCACCGAGGGGACCACAGTAACTGTGACTTGCGCGGCCGGACCCCGAGTCCAGGTCACGCTGGACGGAGTTCCAGCCGCGGCACCGGGACAGCCTGCCCACCTTCAGCTAAACGCCACTGCGAAGGACGACAGGCGCACCTTCTTCTGCAATGCCACCCTCGAGGTGCATGGGGTGATCTTGCACCGTAACAGGAGCGTCCAGTTGCGTGTCCTGTGTGCGTAGGCCACTCTGACCTTTAATCCCTTGCTTCCTTGATTTGGGAAGACTTGTCTCTCCCTTGTCCCATTGTGCCTCGGGTGTGTCGGGTGTATCTGATCATTTGGTGGTCCCACAGACGGCCCCAAGATTGACCGAGCTAAATGTCCCCAGCGCTTGACGTGGAAAGAGAGGACTATGCATATCCTGCAGTGCCAGGCCCGGGGCAACCCGAACCCCAAACTACAGTGTCTCCAGGAAGGCTCCATGTTCAAGGTGCCCGTCGGCATCCCATTCCTCGTCAGGTTAAACCATAGTGGCACCTACTATTGCCAAGCGGCAAGCTCACGGGGCACGGACATTCTGACAGTGATGATGGACGTTCAGGGTGAGCCTAGGCGGGGCGTATTTATTCTAGACGGGCAAGCTTAGGAGGGGCCGAGACGCGCGTATTTATTCCTCGCTTTTCTGCACAGATCGGAACCCCATCGCCATCACCATTGTCCTGGCGGTGTTAACGATCTTGGGCCTGGTGATTCTCGTTGCGGCCTCAGTGTATGTCTTTGGGGTGCAGAAGCGGCGTGACATCTACTATGTGAGGCAAAGCAGCACCCGGTTGCCCCTCGCGCCTAAACAGCCCGACGAGGCTGTGGCAGTGGAGTTATCCTGAGCATCAGAGTGCCATGATACTGGGCGAAGACGACGGAGGTTTGGCTGTATCCCCGAATTCCGCACTAATAAAGGCTTTAAAATCCGCACACTGTGGCTTGCCATTCCACTGCTCCGCGCGTCCTTTGAGTGACACCTTGATAGCGGAAAAGGGCGGAGCCTGTAGCGCCCAGACGCGGCTTGAACTCTGAGAGGCGGGCGGGGCCTTACCCAATGGGCTGAGGGGTCGGGAAGGAGGCGGGGCTTCTCTCGGCGAATCGGCGGACGTGCCCTCGTTGCCGCTCTATGCCGCTCCGCCTCGGCTCGCTGGTCCCAGAAGGCGCCGGGTTTCCCAAGATGGCGGCCGACGTGTCCGTTACTCACCGGCCCCCGCTGAGCCCGGAGGCTGGGGCCGAGGTTGAAGCTGACGATGTCGCGGAGCGCCGGGCGCCTGAAGAAGAACTGCCGCCGCTAGATCCAGAGGAGATCCGGAAACGCCTGGAACACACCGAGCGCCAGTTCCGTAACCGCCGCAAGATACTGATCCGGGGCCTCCCGGGGGACGTGACCAACCAGGTGTGGGGGGGGTGGCCGTGTGGGAGCGTGGCGGGAAATACCACCGTGCGCGTGCGCGGGGGGAACCGGGCGCCACCAACGCTCTGGCGGAGGGCGTAGGCTGAGTCCATGCGCGGGATCCACGCGGGGTCGGGAGAGACCAAGAGCGGGATGTGGGGGGTCGGAGATGGAGGGTGAAACCAACTTGATTGAGGGGACGTTGCTAGGGGCGACCACAGGCTTGGACGAAACCAAGTGATTGAAGGGGGCGGGGAATGGAAGGGGGCGGGCAGCTTTGGCCACGTTGGGGGATTGTGAATGGGCAGCCAGATCGGGACTGTGGAAACTGGGACGCCAGTTGCTTCCTGCTCTACCATGGAGTGGTGGGACCTCATATCCATAAGTTTCATGGTTGACTAGACTATGCCTTTTCCTAGCAAGCGTTTATTAACTCCTTTTAGAGGTAGATCCGGAAGTCGTAGCAGCTTCTGGGGTCTTTTTTCCCCAAAAGCCTCGGGATTAATTTGGAAAAATGGAGTCTCCTCCTGTCCCCATGCCACAGACCTGCAGAAAAGGGGGGGGTTTGTTCCATGTAGCCCCCCCTTGGCTGATCTGGCCAAGGGTGCTCTTCTGTTGGGGCCAAATGGAGCAGGACTTCCCAGTGCTCTTTGAACCCAGGAAGATTGCATCTGGTCTGCCCTGCCCATCAGCGATGGAATGGGTTCTTTGTCCCTGCTATGGAGAATCTCTGGTCTCTGGCCCATCAACACACCTGCCATTGGCTCTCTCTGCCCATGGGTGGTCACATGGCTGGTGGGGCCCTAGGAGTGTTGGGAGGGGTGTGACTTGGGGACAGACCTGGGGCAGGCACCCCTAAGCATAGTCTGGTTTGTTTCTAGAGTCAGCCATCCTCCTAGTGCCCACCATCTCTCAGCTGGGAACACGCTGCCTCTCCTGCAGGGTGCACAGTGTGTCTGGCACAAGCAGGCCCCAGAGCCTCGCCTCCATAGCTGGCTTGCAGGAAGGCAGCCCTGCCCGTAGGAGGGAATGGGGAGGCACGTGAAGCCACACAGTGTGGGCTTATTAAGTACACAGGGTCCCCAGTCAGGTACCCATGGGTGGCATTCCCACTGCTGCGCTGACCAACTGCATGACCTGTGACAATTTTCTTCACCTTTCTGAGCCTCAGTTTCCACATGTACAAAATGGATTTGTTAATACTTGATTTGCAAGGTTGTTGGAAAGGGTCAGTCTTGCAAGCCGAGGTTCAGATGGGTTAAACATCTTCCCTGTGGGTGTATGCAGAGCTGGGACTTGAACTCAGACACACCTGACTCTCTAATAAGAGTGTGTTGTGTTGGTTAAAAGCATGGGATCTGCAGCTAAGCTCTGAATCCCAGCTCTGCCAGGTATGGCCTCAATGGCCTTGGGCAAGTAGCTGCTCTGAGACTCAGTTTCCTCCTTTGTAAAATGAGGATGGTAATTGACCTGCCCTCATAGCTGGTCCACGTGAAGGTGGCACTGGGTTGCTCCCTTCAGCCTTCGGTGATTCCCTGTCCTTTGGCTTCTGTCTCCACAGGAGGTGCACGACCTGCTCGGCGACTATGAGCTCAAGTATTGCTTTGTGGACAAATACAAAGGGACAGGTTTGTGGGACTGTGGGGTGGGCTAGGGGCAGGGGATGACAGCCCCTGAAGCTGGGAGAATCTTGGCCCAGTGTCTCATGAACTTCAGGCCCAACATGCAGCAGTGATGGAGGGGATATGGACCAGAAGGAAGCCAAGAGAAGGGAGGGGCACTAGTTGTTCTGGAGGACTTGAAGGAGAAGACCAGACAGGCGTGGGTGACTGGCCGGCTGGGGGGATGGCTTGGGAATGGGTACCCAGTGCCCAGGTATCTGCTGGGTAGCCTGGAAGAGGAACATCAAGGATGCCCCACGATGGGCACCCAAGATGAGGGATAGACTGGGGCAACAGTCTGTCCTGCGCTGGACCTAGGGTACATCTCTGCCGAAATGGCAGCCTCCCTCTGGCCTCTCTGCCTCCACGATTTTACTCCCCTGCTTGCCTTCCCCCAGACCGCCAGCTCTGATCTGACTGCAAATCTGATCATACCTGGTCCTAACCCTGATCATTCTTCTCTCTCCTCAAAACCTGTCTGAGGCTCCTCCTGATACTGCCTTGCAAGGATGTGCCTCAGCCTCACCGTCTCCTCAGGTGCCTAAGGTTCCAGGCTGTTCCCTCTGCCACTGTTCTTAGCTGTCTCCTCTTCCGTCCAGCTGGCATCAGGCAGCTCCTCACAGTGCCCTGAGCGCACCCCCCCACCCCATCATAGCACCGACCACCCTAGGCTGTCGCTGCCAGCCCACTCACCTGCCTCCTGCATGTGGTGGTCAGTTCTGTGAGGACAGGGACAGGTCTTATCAGCCTTGGCCCCCTACATGGGAGGCTCTCGGTGGGTGTCTATGCCCACAAGGCATTGTGCCAGGTGTTAAACCAGCCAGGGCCTTTGCCTGTGAACTATAACATGGGTGAGAAGGCACTGAGGGCTGGTGACCCCTTGAGACCTAGCTGGTGGGCTGGAAGTAGTGCTTAAGATCTTGGGCCCTGGAGGCGAATGTACCTGGGTTCTAGTCCTGGTCCTCACTCTATGGCCATAGGCAAGTGATTTACCCTCCTCAGCTTCGGTTTTCTCAGCAAATTGGACATGACCCGTTGGAGTTGATCGTGAAGCCAAACGTATTAAAACACCTGAAAAACTGTGGGTGCCTGGGAGCCGGCCTGCCTGGGTTCAAGTCCAGGCACTTGGGCAGGGCACTGCTCTGGGCCCATTTCATTGCTGGAAAAATAGTGTTTGTGAGGAGTAAGTTATTCCCGTTTGACAGACGAGGAAATAGACCTCAAAACCACTCAGGGGCTAGAGTTGAAACCCAGGCTCCAGTGACTACATGCTTAACCACTACCCTGTGTGTCACCCGAGTTACACATGTAGTTCTTAGGATGGGGCCAGGCTCCCAGTAGGTGAGCGTCACCGTGGGTTGCAAGGAGCAAGCCTCGAAGAGCCCGGAGGCGCTGGCTACTGTGGCTCAAGGCTGGCGACTGTTCCATTCAGTTGATGCCTGTGATGTCCTGGCTGTTCGGTGTTCTGAGGTCACGTGTGGTTTGGAGGGAGGTCGGTGCGGGCGACCACGGGGTGGAGGGGCAGGCCCTCGGGGGCCCCACTGACCCACACTCCCTCCCGCCACAGCTTTCGTGACCCTGCTGAATGGGGAGCAGGCCGAGGCCGCCATCAGCGCCTTCCACCAGAGCCGCCTGCGGGAGCGCGAGCTGTCGGTGCAGCTGCAGCCCACGGACGCCCTGCTGTGCGTGGCCAACCTGCCCCCTAGCCTCACGCAGCAGCAGTTCGAGGAGCTGGTGCGGCCCTTTGGCAGCCTGGAGCGCTGCTTCCTGGTCTACAGCGAGTGCACCGGCCACTCCAAGGGCTATGGCTTTGCCGAGTACATGAAGAAGGACTCGGCCGCCCGCGCCAAGTCGGACCTGCTGGGCAAGCCGCTGGGCCCGCGCACCCTCTACGTGCACTGGACAGACGCCGGGCAGCTGACGCCCTCCCTGCTCCACTCCCGCTGCCTCTGTGTCGACCGCCTGCCGCCCGGCTTCAGTGATGTGGATGCCCTGCGCCGGGCGCTCTCGGCTGTCCACGCGCCCACCTTCTGCCAGGTGAGCCCTGTGCCCGGTGCGGGGATCTCGGGGAGCAGATGCGAAGCCCAGAGCACCTCAGAGGGGCCTTTGAGTCACCTGCTCTCTCCAGTCTCCTGGGTCCCCTTTCAGGAAGGCAGAAGCGATGCCACTTTGAATGGGCTTCTTGTTAGAAACGCCACGTGGTGCAGTGGGTGACAGCCCACCTAGGAGCCAGTTGGCTGGGCTTCAGATCCCCGCACACCCTCTGGCGACTTGCTTAACCTCCCCACTGTAAAATGCAGGCGAGGCTACCTTTGTTAAAAAAAAAAAAAAAAAATGGCTGTGAGGCCTGCTCACCCTGTGTTCACATCCACTTCTGCGCTCACGCCTCCTGGGTCCCAGGCCCCGGGCCCAGCATCAAGGAGGCTACTCTGGAGGAGCCCATAGTCCATTTAAGCCTCGAGGTCAGGAAGTTGGACGTGGCCAGATCCCAGCCCTGCTCTGTGGCAAGTCACTCACTCTCTGAGTCTTTGTTTCCCTCCTCTGTAAGAAGGGGTTCAATACTCATGCGTTGGTTTAGCAAAACAATCCCTGGTTCATTCCAGTCTCACTTTTTGGGCCCTTCTGTGAGGGTGTCTAGCCCCGTGACAGGCGCGGTGGGGTGAGAATAGGCCAGACCCAGCTCTTGGAGAGCTCCCAGGTGGTCGTGCCCACAGACCCCCAGGGTGGACATTCCTTCAGCACTCACTGGGCTTACCTGCAATCCCTCCATCCTGTAACAGCCTGGAGAGGCAGGTGTTATCCGCGTCTTCAGGTGGGGACACAGGCATGGAGAGGTCAGTTGACATGCCCCAGGACATACAGCCGGGGTGTGGCAGAGCCAGCATTGGAACCCCAGGCCACCCTGGAGGAGGCTGGTACTGGGCTCACACCCCAGCTTTGTGGCCTTGGGTGTTGGTGCTGGGGAATTGGCATTGATGGGAGCCCCTCTCTTTGCTCACTGCTGCCTCTGCCGCGCACCTACTGTGTGCCAGGCCCTGGACGGGACTCAGGACACAGATGACATATGCATATAGCTTAGCAGCTACCTCCTCTCGTGTGGAGATTGTAGGGCTGTGGCCAACTACAGGTTCTCTCTCTGGGCCTTGATTTCCCCGTCTCAAAATGGGTCTGGCCGTGCTCTGTGACTAGGTTATTGCGAACGGCTGCTCACGCATTCCTCCACATATGCATTCACCAGATGTCTGCTGAGCACCTGCTGAGGCCCCGGCCTCGAGGTGACTTCCTCCGAGGAGCCCAGTCATGCTGGGCATGCTGGTTGAACGGAGGTTGGGCTTGGGAGTCAGGCAGGTTGAGGTGTGAGCCTCGGTCCCCCTATTTAGGAGCCTTGTGGCCTTGGTTGCTCTTTGACCCCTTTCTCTATTTGTCTGATGAGACGAGCGTGACTGTGAGAAGAAGCACATCCAGGCCTTGGTGCCGGGCCTGGCTAGAGGCGAAGGTGAAGTGCTCGCTAGAGGTGGGCTGAAGGCCCGAGCCTGCCCTGCCTGCGCACTCAGAGTGGGCACTGGGCCCACGCCCACATCCTCCCCCGCCCCTGCTGAGCACACTGTTGAACCCCCACCGCCACTCTGCCAGGTGGGTCTAGTGGCTGGGCCCATCTTACAGAGGAGGAAACTGAGGGCCATGGACGGGCAGGTGCAGTGGCCTCCACAGGCTGGCCAGCCAGTAAGCAGTGGGCTGGGAGCCAAGATCAGGCAGCTGACCCTGGGGCCCCCGCTCTCAACTGGGCGCCCCTGCCTCCCACGACGGGAGTTTGCTGCCCATGTGGGGGGTGTTTTATTTTTGACGTAATCAGGAGGAGATCGTGAAGGAAAGCCCACAGCAACCCAGTCCAGTTCACTTTGCCAGTTATCCACAGGCCAATTGGCGTATCTTTTTTTATATGTATATATAATTTGTATTTACGTATTTACTGCCTTTACTGCTGCGCGGTATGTGGGATCCTAGTTCCCTGACCAGGGATCGAATCCGTGCCCCCTGGAGTGGAAGCACGGAGCCGCAACTGCTGGACCACCAGGGAAGTCCCTACGTATCTTAATTGCTTCATTTTATTGCAAAGTTGCTTAAAAATGTTTGAATGCTATGGATGTGTATAAAGCAGGTGTCCCAAGACCCTGGGTTGTTGTAAAAAGCCTTTTCAACTTGATTTATTTTTATGAATGGGCAGTCCAGGCCCATTTCGAAATTTAGCATGTCCACAAGGGCCCTGCGGTGAAGACTCCCTCCTGGCTCCGCAGGGTCTTTTCCTGCAGCCCCTTCTCAGAGCAGTTTGTGTGTGTCCTTCCAGTGAGATTTTATTATGCATTTCAAATGGATACGTGTATATGTTCCTGCATTCCCCTTTTCTTGACTCAAATATTGCCATGCCTGCATTGGTTTGACTTTATCTTGGGTGTCTTCCCATGTTCAGAAATGAGATCTTTCTCATTTCTCCTGTAGCTGCACCATATTCCATTTTATGGACTCTGTGCTATGCCCTACTGGTGGGCAGTGCGTTGCTCCAAACCACACTGCAGTCATCCGTGCGACATTCTGGACCCAAGAGGAACAGCACTGGTTCTCAGGATAGCCATTGCCACGCCAAGGTGCCCAGTCCTATTGAGGGCTTCTGCCTGGCCTTGTCTGATCCCAGCTCCAGCTCTGTGGCCTGGGCAAGGGACTGCCCCTCTCTGAGCCTCAGTTACTTCACCTGCAAATTGGGTGTGCTGAAACAGCGCCTGTGGCACCTGGCCCGTGGGCGTGCAGGGCCCAGCTGAGTGCTCTCACAGTATCTGCTCTCCCTGGGACAGCCCCGGCCCACAATTCCAGCACCTACAACACCCTGAAAACCAAGAGTTTTGTTCCGAGTTGGGCAGGCTCACTGGGCAGCAAAGCCTGAGTTGAACTGACGTGGGGTCGTCTGTGGCCTTTGTCTTTGCATCTTGCTGCCGAGCTATTCACGAGCTCGATTTCCAGGGCGCCTCAGAACCCACTGGGGGTGACTGATACCTAATACAGGGTGTGTGCGGCACCCTCCTTTCTCATCTCCCAAACAGCCTCAATCCTGGAACATATCTGGCCCCAGGGTCTGGAGAGGGGGCTGTGGGCCGGAAGTATCAAATGACTGCGTCAAGGGGGGTGAAGGGGCCTCTCTGGCCTGCTTGTGACCACATCCCTGTTCCCGCCACTCACTGGCTGTGTGACTCCACCCTCCAGCCCAGCTCCACCAGCCTCAAACCCGAGCTTGGTGGCCATCTGCCTCACCACCAGGCTGTGTGCCCTTCGCAGCCCCACCTGCATCCTCGGCCTGAGGTTTGTGGCAGGGCTGCACTTCCGAGCCACCTGCTTCTCCCGCTGGCCCCTCCTCTTTGAGCCCACCAGCATGTGCTCGGGAATCCCAGGCAAAGTCCCAAAGTGGCGCTGGCGCAAGGCCTGGGGGAGTTGACCCGTGTGGAGTGGGTCCTGGCTCTGCCCTCCCACCAACAGTGTGACCTTGGGCGTGCTGACCTCTCTGAGCCTCAGTTGCCCCCTCTGAAAAATGGGCAGGATGTAGCATCCTGGGGGCATTCAGAAGATTCGACGAGCTAATGCTGAAACCAGGCACGGGACAGTGCAGGGCCCCGAGTCCATTCTCTCTGGGGTGTCACTGTCATCAGGATCCTCATCTGGTCACCGTGGTCACTTCATGTGCTGGTGGTCACTGCCACCCAGGTGCTTATGACTGCCTCTCCCCCCACCCCCCAGCTGGCGTACGGCCAGGACGGGCAGCTGAAGGGCTTCGCCGTGCTGGAATACGAGACGGCAGAGATGGCGGAAGAGGCACAGCAGCGGGCAGATGGCCTGGCCCTGGGGGGCAGCCACCTGCGCGTCTCCTTTTGCGCCCCTGGGCCCCCTGGCCGCAGCATGCTGGCTGCGCTCATTGCTGCCCAGGCCACGGTGAGCGCGTGCCAGAGGGAGGGTGCCCCAGAGGGTGGAGATGGGGGAGCCAGGGGACCCGGCGGGCACCCTCTGTGGCCAGGCAGGGCCCTGAGCTGCGCCTCTCTTCCTCTCTGCAGGCCCTCAATCGGGGCAAAGGGCTCCTGCCCGAGCCCAACATCCTGCAGCTGCTCAACAACCTGGGGCCCTCCGCTTCCCTCCAGCTGCTGCTCAACCCCCTGCTGCACGGTGGCGCGGGTGGCAAGCAGGGTAAGGCAAGCAGGGGCCAAGCGCTCTCAGCGCCTCCCGCAACCATTCCCACCTGAGCTGCGGGTGACACGAGCCCGTGAGCAGCGGCTGGGGTGGAGTGATGCTCCCCCGACGGAGCTGGTGCCCTGAGCCCCTCGCAGGGGGTGGTGGCGGGAGGGACCGTCCGCTCCCGGGGGGACTCATCTCCCAGGCCCTTTTCTGTGGTTGTCAGTTGCCCTCTGGCAGCTTCAGTTTCCTGCTCTCCACAGGCCCGGGGCTGTGTTTAATTGGTGGGGGGGTTCCACCCGGGGCCCGCCTCCCATTTTCTGGGTCTCCCCCTAGGCCTCCTGGGCGCACCCCCGGCCATGCCGCTGCTCAACGGGCCCGCCCTGTCCACAGCGCTGCTGCAGCTCGCCCTGCAGACCCAGAGTCAGAAGGTAACGGCAGGCCGTGGGGCCACGGGCTCCCTCCTCACTCACATCCCGCAGCCCCTCGTCATTCCATTTCCAACACCGCTTGTACCCACCAACGGGTGGTTCACCGTCAGTGGGGTTGTGGACCATCAGACTGTGTCCATGGGGCCCGGCCTGTCGCAGGTGCTCAGGACTCAGGAAGTGACTCAGTCAAAGCTGAGGCTGCACAGGGGAGTAGAGGGGCCTCTCATCCCCACCCCCTCAAACACACACACACACACACACAACACACACACACACTGGCACACACTCACTGCCCTGTCTGGTTTGATTCACTGGGGCCAAGTCAGTGGTGCAGATGTGTCTTGACGGTAACTGACAGAAGGTAAGGTTGTGGGCTTGGGCCCTGTGTGGCTAAGAGTGACTGAATCCACATGTGGCTGTCACACGCCGTGTGCCTGAAGTCGACGTGGTGGTGTGCGTGTTAAGACACTGTGCTTCCGTGATAATCAGCAAGGGGGCTGGGTGTGAGATGGTGGGTGACAGGCTCTGACCCGCTGCGCATGGTCCATGTTCCCTGGGTCTCCCCAGCACCTCGGGTAGGCCCTGGCATGCAGGAGGCCTCGGTCACCATCGGCTGGGTGGGTGACGGCCGGGCTATCGCAGACATTGGGAGACACCCTGTGTGTCTGCCTGTGATTGGCTGTGGGCTGGAGTCTCAGTGTGCTGGGCGTTGTGACCCACTGCCCTCGTCTCCAGCTGACTGTGCTCTGTCCCTAGAAACCCGGGATCCTGGGAGACTCTCCCCTAGGCACCCTCCAGCCCGGGGCCCAGCCGGCCAACCCCCTCCTCGGGGAGCTGTCTGCAGGTAATGCAGACCCCGCTCCTCCCCATCCCTGTGGGTCCCATCCCACTTCCCCTTCCTGGGCCCCTTTCCTCACTGGGCGTGGTAAACTCCCAGCTGTGCAGCTTTGGGCAAGTGACCTAACCCCTCTGGGTCTCAGTGTCCTCGCCTGTCAGTTGAGTGCGTGGGTGCACACCTCCCTGGGGAGCCATGAACATCTGGGAGTTGATGCACTTTGAGGGCCCTGCTCAGTGTCCAGCACACAGTTACCCCCTGGCTGCTGGCCCTGATCCAAGTGGAAGCTGTAGGGCCCTGGGAGGAGGGGGCCTGTGTGGTCGGGCTGCTGACACCCTCCTCCTTCTCTCTGTAGGAGGGGGCCTGCCCCCGGAGCTGCCGCCCCGGCGAGGGAAGCCACCGCCCCTGCTGCCGCCACTGCTTGGCCCCTCTGGGGGTGACCGGGAACCCATGGGCCTGGGTCCCCCAGCACCCCAGCTCACTCCGCCCCCTGCTCCTGTGGGGCTTCGAGGCACTGGTCTCAGAGGCCTGCAGAAGGACAGTGGGCCTTTGCCAACGCCCACTGGGGTAAGGCCCCACCTGCACCCAGCACCATTCCAGCCCCCTGCCTTGCGAGGGCCCCCCGCCAGGGGCCCTCGTGAACCCGGCCCTCCCGCCACAGGTCTCACTGCTGGGGGAGCCTCCCAAGGACTTCCGGATCCCCCTGAATCCCTACCTGAACCTACACAGCCTGCTCCCGGCCAGCAATCTGGCGGGTAAGGAGGCCCGGGGCTGGGGAGGCGCTGGGAGAAGCCGCCGCCCAGCTGAGGGCCCCCTGCCTAACCCCCCAGCCCCTGGAGGTGGTGGCAGCAGCAAAGCTTTCCAGCTCAAGTCCCGCCTGCTCAGCCCCCTCACCAGCGCCCGCCTGCCCCCCGATCCAGGGCTGCCCGACAGCTATGGCTTCGACTACCCCTCAGTAAGTACCTGGCCGCCCTGGGGGCAGCCCTCCCAAAGGCCGGCTGCTGTGGCCCTTTGTCCCTTGGGAGCAAGTCACTCTCCAAACTGACATTTCTCTAGTACTGATTGTGCCAGGCCAAGCGTTAGGGAGACAGCGGGGAACATGCTGGACGCAGTCCCTGCCCTTAAGTCTCTTGTCTGTCTCTGCGCATCATCAAACCCTGCTTCGCTTCCTGTCAGTCGGTTTTTCTCTCCCGAGAGGCCTGCAGCCACACTTCTGCTTCTCCTTAGAGACAGGGCTCAGCCTCCTCTCTGTCTCTCTGTCCTTCTCCCCCTCCTCCCCTCTGCAATTCATGTCTCTGTCCCTGGAGAGCTGCTCCTTCTATGATTCCGACTTCCTCTAGGCCAGACGTTGCAGGTTGGCCACCTGTGTTGTGTTTGGCCCACAGTGGGTTTTTAAAAAAATAACCGAAATAAATGCCAGTGCCAACATAAAAAAAACACAGGAGTTCACACAACCTGGATGCCCTGCTTGCCTTGAAAACTCCAAACCCCTGGCCCCATTGGGGCCACACACTCTCACAGCCCTCTGGGGTCCAGGTACAGTCACCCCCCTGGGACTGGGTACCTATTCTGTCTCATTGCCCACCCTGCTGGCTGAGTTTGCCCCCATACACTAGAGTTTGCCCTCTCCTGGAGGGGGCTGACTTCCCCAGTGACAGCTGTGCCGTGGAATTGAATCAAGGGTGAGGTTGGTTACAGACCCCAACCCAACGTGCTTCTCCCACTTTCATTCAGGATGTGGGACCTCGGCGGCTCTTCTCCCACCCACGGGAGCCAACCCTCGGGCCTCACGGACCCAGCCGACACAAAGTAAGAGCTGCCCTTTCCACCCTACCTCCTGGGTGTATCAGTTAGCTTTTGCTGCATAACAAGCAATTCCACCACTTTGTGACTTAGAACAGCAAATATTTTATTATTTCTCACCATTCTGTGGGGTGGTGGGTGGGCAGTTCTTTGCAGTCACCTGGCGGTTCAGCTGGGGCTCAGCAGTCCATAGTGGCTTCCTTCATATAACTGGCAGTCAGTAGGCTGGTGAAGAGCCTCGGCTGCAGTGATTTATCTGCTCCACATGGAGCTCATCCTCCAGCAGGCCTCCCTGTGCTCATGCATGTGGTTCCCTGGAGGAGGAAGGGAGGGCAGGCCCCTCTGCTGGCATTGTCACACCACTGTCATATTGGCCAAAGCCCAGAGTTGTTTGGGGACAAAAGGGGGTGATACTGCAATGATCTGTCTTACTCAGCCAGCCCCCTCTCTGCAGATGTCCCCCCCACCCAGTGGCTTTGGTGAGCGGGGTGGCGGAGGTGGCGGTGGGCCCGTCTCCCACTTCTGTTTGGGCTCACCCACTTCCTACTTCACCAGCGGCCTGCAGGCTGGCCTCAAGCAGAGCCACCTTAACAAGGTGAGGAGCCTCCCTGATTGAGCACAGGTCCCCAGGGACAGCCAGGATGCATGGGGCCCTGTGACCTTCAGTGCCAAGGCCAGGGTGGTGGCAGGGGTCAGTTTTGCTCAGGGCCGAGCTGAAACAAGCCATTCTCCCTGAGCCTATGTGTCTTGCACCCAGTATTGCCCAGGCTTCTTGGCCTCTCACTTCCTCCCCCAGCAGCCCAGGGTGTGGGTGGTATAGCCTCAATCCACAGATGAAGAAACTGAGGCCCAGAGAGATGAAGTAATCTGACCCCAGTCTCATAGCTAGTAAGTGGCAGCAGCAAGATTTGAACCTGAAACCCTTGCCTCTGCTCTGGGGGCTGCTTGCTTTCCCATCCCACATCTCTCCCATTTCTCCCAGGCGGTCGGCTCCTCCCCACTGGGCTCTGGAGAAGGGCTCCTGGGCCTCGGCCCTGGGCCCAATGGCCACAGCCACTTGCTGAAGGTACGGGCAAGGGGTGGGGACACTTGGCTGGGGAGTGGTGGCCCCTGGGTGGCCCCTGACCCACCACCCCTTCCCCTCTGTCTTCAGACCCCACTGGGTGGCCAGAAACGCAGCTTTGCCCACCTGCTGCCCTCGCCCGAGCCTAGCCCAGAAGGCAGCTACGTGGGCCAGCACTCCCAGGGCCTTGGAGGCCACTACGCAGATTCCTACCTGAAGCGCAAGAGGATTTTCTAAGGGGCCAGTGCTGGAGATGCTCAAGGGCCTGCACCAAATCGCTTTTGGGTTTTCTGGTGTTTTGTCTTGTGTTATTTTTCTTTTTTCTTTTTCTTTTTTTTTTCCTTTCGGTAATAGAACAATTTCTGAAAGACTTTGCTGACCAACCAGCAGGAGCCCAAGGAATGTAGGGGCGTCTGGGAGCCACTCTGCGCCTCTGGCCTGCTCCCAGCGTGGAGACCCTGCAGCCTTAAGAGAGGGAGGCCATGGCCTGCTCTTTCTCCCCACCCCTGTGTCCGCCTGTGTTCGTCTCTCTGGGAGTCCTCTCCTGCCTCGTCGCTCCTGTATCTTGGCCTTTCGAGTGCCTTGGAGGTTTCCCTGACCTCCCGTGAGGATCAGAGACTGTCCCCCTTTTTTAACTTTGACAGTTGACTTTGGTTTCCTTTTCTAATTTTTATTATTTTTTAAACAATCCAGGACGACCCCCAGCTCTGATTCCTTCAAGGCCCAGCGTGTCTGGGCCTCCATTCCACACTTTTCGGTTTGAAATGGCTCAGCCCTTTTTTCTTTTTCCCACAACTGCTGCAGGCATGGCTGTCTCCTGCCCCTGCCTGCCCTCTCTGACCTGTACTCCACCTCCAGGTCCCCTGCCCCCTACCACAGTCCCCTCGCCTTCTGATGCCTTAAAAGCCAGGCTCCAGGCCCCAGGCCCCGCTGGCCAGAGCCTCTCAGATGCTGAGCTCCGGAAGCTTGACTCAGGACCAAATGGCTCTGGCCTGGGGATTGGGCCCCTCTACCCGCGGTCCCCCATGGTGGGGACAGTAGAAGGCCAAAGCCTTGGTCTTGGCAAACCAGTCCCACCAGCCCTCCTGCTCAGGCTTAGGTGCAGGGATGGGCTTTCTCTGCCAGCTTAAATTAGTCCCCCTGCTGTCCATCTGTCAGGCATTGTACATCTCACTGAGCCTCTGCTGTCTCCTCCATGTTGAAGATGAGCTCCGCCTCTTCATCCCCAGGCCAGATCACCCGGAGCTGGCCTCCCTTTGGCCCAGTGCTAGAAAATTCAACAACATGCCAATAAGCTCTGCCCCTGCCCACCAGCAGGACATGTCAGCCTGAGGTGACCCTGGGCCCTGGTCCTGGCCGGCTGGGCCACCAGCTTCCCTCCCCTGACTCTGGGGGTCCACATCCACTCCGGGGGCGGGGGGGGGGTGTCCTCTCCCCAGTCTTCTCACACAGACCTTTGCTGAATTAAAGTTTGTAAGTAAATGGTTTTAAAGAAAGCAGACCTGTCTGGTTCTTGGGATAACAGTGGGCCTGGTGGGAGGTCTGGGAAAGCCCTGCAGGTCTTGGTGCAGCCGCGCCTGCCCGGCTCCTCACTCTGGCAGCCTCCTCCTGGACTCACCTCTGTCGCACGCCCCCACGCAAAAACGTCGGCGCGTATATTCGGGCAATTACGGACCCTTCTCTCGCGTGTGCGCCGCGACGCATGCTTAGTCTCCGGGTCAGATGATGCCTGTCATGGCCGCCTCCGTGGCCTGGGGAGGCGTGAATGCTGGGTTCCTGCTGCGGGCTGCCAGGGGTGCCTGGTGGTGCCGATCCGGGGGCTTTTGGGGGTCCGGGGAGGCGGCGGCTCCTGCGATAGCCAAGAAGTTCCGGGCGACAGGTACCTGGGGCGCTTCGGGCGGGCAGCGTTGACCCATTGGACGCCGGCCGGGCGCGGCATGGCTGCTCACCCAACCGTGTTTTCTAGGCTCGCGCCCGGCGGGGGAGGAAGAAGCCGGCTGTCCCGAGCGGCCTGGGGACGTGTGAGTGTGGGAGCCAGGTCCCCCATTACTAATTTCACGAGGTTTCTCCGGTCCCCACCTTGCCCTACAGCCTCATCCCTGGGTCCCCTTTCTGTATCACCCTATTCCCCTGTCCATCAAGCCCCAAACGCGACTCCCTAATCCTAGATTCCACCTGGTTCCTGTGCCCATCATCCAGTTCGTCATCTGCACCCCGATCTGTCCCCAGGGTGAACGTGGTGTTCGTAGACCGGTCAGGCCAACGGATTCCGGTGAGCGGCAGAGTCGGGGACAATGTTCTCTACCTGGCCCAGCGCCATGGGGTGGATCTGGAAGGTGGGAGCCGGGCACAGGGAACTGGGGAGGCCCTTATTCATTCGTTAAAAAACCCCACAAGTCAGATATGATTCTCCACTACTTAACCCTGCATGGCTTCCCACCAAACATGGGTAAACTTCAGACCCCTCACTACAGTCTCATTCCCTGCCTCTTAACCTTCATTCATTCATCAGTTATTTACTGAGCATTTGCTAGAGGTTACTAAAACTCCTGCCCTCCAGGAGCTTGTATTCTCTTCCTTTTTCCTCCCTCTCTTCTAGCCACACTGGCTTTCTTGCTCTTCTTCAAACAGCCCAGTTCATGCCTGCCTCAGGGCCTTCGCATTTGCTGTTCCATCAGAAGTGTTTTCCCACCAGATCTTCTGGCTCCTTCTCATCCTTCAGGTCCCGATGTAAATGTCATCTTCCTGACAATCTTATCCCCCTCGGTCCAACTAAAGTCCCCATGCCCCGATAACTGTCATCTCAGTGTGTTTCATTCTCTGCGTAGCACTTCACATTGTTTTGTTTCCTTCTTTGTCATCTCTCCCCAGAATCAGATCAGAAACCCTGTTTGCCTTGTTCACACTTATCTGTTGCCTGTCATGGTATTTAGAGGTAACAGGTATTAAATCAGTATTTGTTAAAGGAAATATAATAATAGCAGACATTACTTTAAGCCTGTTAACACATGTTAACTGATTGAATCTATTCCATGAAAACTTTATGCAGTAGGGGAGAATATTATCCTGTCTTATAGGTGAGGAAACTGAGCCCCAGGTTGAGCAGACCTGGTCCAAGGTCAAGTAAGTGGCAAAACTAGATTCAAGCAAACCCAGCCTATTTTAGCCACTAATCTGTGCTGCTCTTCTATGAACATTGAACACTTACTGTGTGCCAGGTAGCAATGTAAAAAACAGATAAGGCCCCTGTCATTTCACACCAATTTCAACCTAATAGGGACAATAATCCCATGCATAAATATGTGATTATATCATGAGCAACTGGGAAGAGCAGTCTTTTAAAAAGTGTACAGGGTTATCTGTTGGGTGTATGTAATAGGGAGCTGATTTAATCATTAGACGGGGAGAGTTGTAGGAATGTGTGTGTGGGGCGTGGGGGTCATAGCAAACCTACCTCAAGTTCTGTTCTGGAATCCAGTGATTGGCAGTTCATGACAGAGATTAGAACATGAATTTTCAAGGCAAGTGGCCTGTGTTCAGATTTTGCTGTTGCCAACTGTGTGACTCTGAGCAAGGTCCTTAGCATCTCTCGGCCTCCTCATCTATAAAATGGGATAATTTAGTTCCTATCTCACCAGGTTGCTGTGAGGATTAAACAGATCTCATGTGTAGTGTGTAGTACCTGGCATATAGTTGGTGTGCAGTGAGTAGTTGGGACGATTATATTAGATAATCTCTGTCTCATGGGGTAAGGACGCCAACGAGTTGGGAAAGAGGGCTGAGGAAGAGATGCCTGGGAACTACTGGCAGTTTCGAGGCCCAGAGAGTTTCTTCCCCAGAGACTGGAAGGGTGGGCAAATTAGTCACCATAGCCCACAGGGATGGTCTGCTGGTTCAGGAGGCTGCCTTGCAGCACCACCCTTATTGTCCAACATGTCTGAAAGAGAAAAGAGAATTATGTCCCGTTCACTTATAACAAGTATCTCTCGAGCATCTACAACCTGCCAGGCTCAGTGCTGAGTACAGAGAGAAGAGGGCAGGTTGACAGAGCACAGGTAAACCTAGAAATGATGATGGTAACTTCAGACTGTGATAAACACTGTCCAGAAATTACTAAAGAGATAACAAGGGTCAGGGGAAGGAGAAGAAATGGGGCACTTGGAGGACAGTTAAGTCCCCAAAGACAACAAGGACGTAGCCATGGAAAGAGTGGAGAGAAGAGCATTCCAGATCAAGAGTATGGCAGATGCTGCGGTCCTGTGGTGGGGATGAGCTTGGCACGGAGGAGTTGAGTGAGGGGAGCCGGTGTGGCTGAAGTGGGTGAGTGCAGGGGTGGGAGCATCTCAAGGACTGAGTGGAGGAGTTTGGATTTTATTCTAGCTATAAAAACCCTTTGGAAGGCTTTAGGCCAGGAGGAACATTATTCCGGAGCACAGTTCCCAGTGATCAATCAGAAGGTTGGGAATGTGTCCAGGGGCAAGCAGGAAATCCCAGACTCTCCATCTTCCAACCCTTATTCCCTAACCCCTTCCCCTGCTGCAGCATTAGATGCTGAGTGAGCCAGTCCCTCTGTCAGCAGCAGCAGGGAAGCCCAGCACAGTGGCAGGGTCACAGCAAGGGCCCACAGGCTACAGGAAACCTGCCTGGCCTGTACCCTCTCAGCTACACTGAAGTCAGGTCCACGCTCATTACCGGTTCCAGGTATCCAGCCTGGTCCTCAGCCTGCTGGGGAGTTTGGGGGAAACCCCGGACGTCCTTTTGCAAAAACTATGGGCAGGTTGGGAAGAAGCAGCTAAGTCAATGACAGGGTGGAGGGTGCCCACAGTGGGCGTGCAGGCCCGGGAGGGAGAAATGAGGGTCGAGTGGTGAAACGAAGGGATTCTTGGGAATTCCCTGGTGGTCCAGCGGTTAAGACTTGGCTCTCACTGCCGTGGACCTGGGTTTGATCCCTGGTCGGGGAAATAAGATCCCCAAGCCATGTGGTGTGGCTAAAAAAAAAATTAAAAAAAAAATAATAAAGAAACAAAGGGATTCTCCTTTATGTCCTTCACTGCACGGCACCTGCCTGACCACTCCCCTTACCAATGCTCCCTCACTTGCTGCCCCCAGGGGCCTGTGAAGCCTCCCTGGCGTGCTCCACCTGCCACGTGTATGTGAGCGAGGACCACCTGGACCTTCTGCCTCCTCCTGATGAGAGGTGAGCAGGGTGGCCCCTCCCAGCTCTGAGCTGCAGGGCTTGGTTGCTGAGCCTTTGCGTTCTGGGCGTCCAGAGTTCCACCTCTGCAGCAGCAGAGGGCAGCCCCAGCTTTTCTCCCTGCTCCGGCTGCTGGCAGGAGAGCTTCCTTTCTGGCCACTCCCCCGGACCCATTAATAATCGCTGCCCCCTTTGCCCCAGGGAGGACGACATGCTGGACATGGCCCCCCTCCTCCAAGAGAACTCCCGGCTGGGCTGCCAGATTGTGCTGACACCTGAGCTGGAAGGGGCTGAATTCACCCTGCCCAAGATCACCAGGAACTTCTACGTGGACGGCCACGTCCCCAAGCCCCACTGACACCGGCAGCTGGATGGTCCCAGACACTCACGGCCCCAGGGCCAGGACTGGAGGAATAGCCAAGTTGCCAGCCCCGCCCAGAGCACGGGACAGGCCCGGGAGAGATGGCGGAAGGAACCGGAAGGCCAGAACCCCTGCTTCAGAGAGATCCCACGTCCAGGCTCTGGTGGGGACAGGGCCCCTGTTGGGGCAGCCTCCCCCAAACCCCTGAGAATGGGGGTGTGGATAGGGGTGGACTCTAATCGGAGAGATAATAAAACCGTCTCACAGACTTCCAGCATCTTGAATGTCCTTGCGGGGGGTGCGGGAGGGAGTACAGGCCCTGGCGTCTACAACTGCAACTTCCAGGCCTCCAGCTTTCCCCTCCCACGGTGGTGATGGGCCAGCGGGAAACTGAGAAAGAGGCCTCATAGTGAGGGTCCGCGAGCCTGAGGATCAGCGTGGCAAGGCCCCGCCCCTCAGCCGCGGAGGGATTTGGAGGGGTCCAGGCTGCTCTTGGCCGCAAGGGGTGATCAGGTCACCTGAGCAGGGTCGGAAGGGACAGAGGGACGGAGGCTAGCCTGAGGGTGGAGGCTTCGAAGCCAGTCCCCAATATCGCCGGCCAGAGGCGCCGATCCCACTGGCCCCGCCCCCCTCAGGTGGAGCTCCTTGCACCCAGGGCCAGAAGCGCCCCCGCCCCAAGCAGGTGGGGCTCATCGAGTGGGCCCGGCGTGGGCGGGGCCGGGCGAGATTTGGGAAGTGGGTAAGGGCTGGGGCACAATGGAGGCCGAGCCAGCCCCGGACTTGTCGATGCTTCGAGAGTTGCTGACGCCGCCCTGTCTGGACCCCGAACCGCCCCCGGAACTCCCCACCCAGCAGGCACCAAGGACTCCAGGATGCCTCAGACCCAGTGGCAGGTGCGTTAAGGAGCGGCCCTTCCCCCAACCTGGCCCAGTGGTCAAGGGATCATGACCTCTGGTTCCTGGGGTTACTCAAGGGTCAAAATGTTAGTTACTGGTACTTACAAGGAAGAGGTCCCGGTCCCCAGGGATACTTGGAGTCATATGGGGGTCAGAGGCTATACAGTTCTCCTTGCCCCTTGTGCCTGAGACTCATGTAGGTGCCGCCCAGGGAATGGGGTGACCACACTGTCCCTTGTCCCCAGGTCCTTCTGGCCTGCACACCAGGACTTGGTCACCGACTTGCACTTCCTCCAAGAGCCAGCAGAGGGGCTGGCCCAGTCCCCCACCTGGGACACCCAGGCCCTAGGGCCCTGCTGGGAGCCGAAGGCCCTGGAGACTCTGGGAGCCCTACCTCTGGCCGAGGATGCCAAGAACATGCTGACCCCAGTCAGCCAGCAGAGCCCCAGCCTGGGGCCCCAAGTGGGTCCCCCGGCCTCTTCAGCCCAGCCACAGAGGAGACCCCGGAAGCAGTCGAACCCCCAGCGGGGCGCCGAGAAAGTGGACCCCCGGTTCGAGGGGGTGACCCTGAAGTTTCAGATAAAGCCAGATTCCAGCCTACAGATCATACCCATCTACAGGTAGGGGCTGGCCTGGGCAAGGGCACCCTTTATGCAAGTAGTAGTGGTAACAGTGCAGAGGCCTGGGGGCAGGTGCTCCCAGGAATGCCCTCATGGACTCCCACCTCAGCCCTGCCTTACAAATGGCCCCATCTCTGAGCGAGACCTCAGGCTGGTGTCAGTTCCTGTAACTGCTGCTATGAGCCAGTCATATCCAGGTCTGAGCCCGGGTCTCCTCCTAAGAGGCCTGACCATACCCGGGGCTGCTGCTTCTGTTAGTTTTTCCAGCAATGATAATAGCTACCGTTTGTCAGACATGACAACAGTAATAGAGGTAACAGGTAGCACTTGGTGTGTATGGGCTCTCTGAACCCCGTGAGGCCCACTTTACAGATGCAGAAACTGAGGCGCAGAGGATGAGATCTCTTGTCCTTGGTCACACGGCCAGGACGTGGGAGAGCTGAGCTTTCAACCTGGCAGGCTGGGGAATTCCCTGGCGGTCCAGTGGTTAAGATGTGGACTTTCACTGCCATGGGCCCGGGTTCGATCCACGGTCGGGGAACTAAATTCCCACAAGCCGCTCGTCGCAGCCAAAAAAAAAAAAAAAAAAAGCAAAACAAAACAAAAACAAACCTCGCAGGCTGGCCCCAGGCTTACTGTCTTTTCAAATGATTATGTCCGTGATATTAATGAGGTGCAAGGCCAGGCCTTTCAGACATCAGATGCCTCCTTGGGGGTTGCCTGATTGTAAATCTTCAACTGGGGGCTATCTGGGACAGCATACAGACAGACCCTCGGTGCTAATGCCTTGTCTACTCCCCAGCCTGGCCTGCAGCACCCGCTCTCAGGGTCCCCCGCCAGGCCCTGCCAGAGGCCCAGAGGCCAACGCAGGAGGCAGCGAGTCCCTGGGTGAGTCCTGGAGACTTGAGAGCTATAAATACTTGGGGGGGGGGCAGTTTCATTTCTTCCTTGTCTTTCTCCCCATCCTGCTTCCCTATTTAGACCCATCCAGGAGGAGTCTCAGCGTCCCCCTCCACTCAGGCTGAGTCACCCACACCCCCGGCTTCTTCCTCTGCTGAGCTTTGCCATCTGTCTCCCTTCTTGGCTTTCCCTCTGTCTTAGATCTGGCAACACCGGGGCTGGCCCGGAGCTGGGTGGGGCCTTCACAGAGACCACCCCCCTCAAAATGCCCACCCCACACAGGCCTCCTGAGCTCGGACTCTTGGCCTCTGACCCTTGCCCTTTGGCCTCTTCCCTTTCAGGGCGCCGACGCTGTGCTTCCTGTAGGACCCAGAGGACCCCACTCTGGAGAGATGCCGAAGATGGGACCCCCCTCTGCAATGCCTGTGGTATCAGGTCCTCAAAATGGAGGAGGGATTTGGGGTGGGGTCCTCGCATCAGTCCATGCTTAGCCGGTGTGGGGTTTTGGGAAGAGAAAACACCCACCTCTTGGGGAACGTGGCTCACTCGTGGTGATTTCTGGGCCCCTGCTGCCTGCTGAATGTTGGTTTCTTGCACCCCCGTCCCAGGTACAAGAAATACGGCACCCGGTGCTCCAGCTGCTGGCTGGTGCCCAGGAAAAGTGTCCAGCCCAAGAGACTGTGTGGCAGATGTGGGGTGTCGCTGGGTCCCCCCCCAGTCCCAACTCAGGAAGGGTAAGCCCTTCCTCACCCAGCCGAGCCTGTCCTGCCTCAGTTGCTCCAGGGGAAGAATGGGCTGAAGGCCTCCTACGGGAAAGAGCTTGGGTCTTGAGGGGTCCAGCCTGCCTCCTCTCTGCCCCCTCCCCATTCAGAGACCCCAGGTGGAAGACCCAGGCCTCAGGCCCAGAGCTCCTGGCTCAGGGGGTCACTGGCCCCCTCCTTGGCCCCTGCTTCAGTCAGGCTTGGCTGAGCACCTCACCCCCTCAGGAAATGCTCATGGCAGTGAAACTCATATTGTTAATATCAGTGACAATAAAGAACAGAACTACTCAGAGAAGGGGTGCTGTGACTTCGGGATCCCACCTTGCACGCCCTCACCCGCCTCTCCCCCAGCCCAGGAATGTGGGGGAGGGGTTTTCTCAGTGGGGTTCTGAGGGACACACACAGTCACGGAGACAGGCACCACCTGGGAATTAGCCACATTCATTACAGCACCCCATACAGGGCGACAGCCACCGCATGCAGAGACAGACAACACGTTCAGAAAGATGCACACAGTGGGACTTCCCTGGGAGTCCAGTGGTTAAGACTCCGTGCTTCCACTGCAGGGGGCACAGGTTCGATCCCTGGTCAGGGAACTAAGATCCCACATGCCTCGCGGCATGGCCAAAGACGCATCAGCAGACCCATATGTGCCGACACTCACGAGACACACAGACCACACACAAGACAGAAAGACATTGACAGACGCACATCCACCGATAGACACACGTGTTGACGTACACACAGGACACATACACATGCACGATACAGACACACGTGAAAGACACATAGGTGGCACACGTTGGCCCACGGTGATACACAAGTGGGCCCTTTATCTGGCAGCTCCACCCTTGCCTACAGAATGTCCCCGTCCTGCATCCTTCCACACACCAGTCCCTACTGTGTCCCCCCTCCTCCCTTTCAAGGTCTCTCTAACCCCACCAAAGTGTGTCCCCAACCTGAAGCCAAAAGCCACATGGGAGACGCTGAGCTCTACCCCTGTTGCCAGGACACACAGGCCACCACTACTCACTGGGAGGGGGGCATCAAGGATGGGTGAGATGCAGAGTGGGCAGGGGTGGTCGCTGCTGTGAGGGGTGAGTGAGGCCTGCAGGTCCACTGGCCCTGGGAAGGGGAGCCCCTCTGAGACCCCCTTTGACTCTCCTGAGTGAGCCTGTGGGGAAGGCTTGGGTCCAGATTCCTCAGCCTCGGATCCCTGACTCATTCAGTACCCCCCTTGCTTGGCTCACAACACCCTCCCCCAGGTCTCCCGTAGCTGCTGCCTTTGCATCACTGGAGTGAGGGTGGGCTCTGCCCCAACACCACATCTTCAGAGACCCCTTCCTTGACCACCCAGCCTAAAATGGACAGCCCCCCTCCCACCCCACATCAGGCTCTAGTTCAGCTCTTTGCTCATCTCTCTCTTAGAACCTACCAGAAGTTTCACCTCTCTACTGGTCCAGGGTTATTTCATTCACATTCATCTCCCCTACTGGACCATGACTTCAGAGGTCCAAGGTCACCACCTCTCTGTTCTTGACCGTGATACCCCCCCCCCACCACCACCAGTGCCCAGCATGGAGAAGCTCTTCGGGGACAGACACAGCACACGAGGGTCTCAGACTGTGTGTCTACAAACCCCTGGCTGTTTTTATCGACGTAGTCAACATTTATTGAGCAACTACTGTGTACCAGGTTCCAATGAGGCACTCAGTTGTGAATAGAACAAAGATCCCTAGCAAAGCCAATATTCGAGAGTGACAGTAAACAGGTATTCAATAAGTAATAGAATGTCAAGTAGTGATCATGCTACAGAGAAAATAAAGTATGTAAGGAGGTGAGGAGTTGGGCTGCTACCGTGTTCTCAGGGAAAGCCTCTCTGAGAAGGTGTGACCTTTGTGTAGAGACCTGACAATAAGGAACTAGCTGGGAATTCCCTGGCGGTCCAGGGGTTAGGAATCCGTGCTTCCACTGCAGGGGGCACGGGTTCGATCCCTGGTCAGGGAACTAAGATCCCACATGCTGGCAGTGCGGCCAGAAAAAAAAAAAGGAACTAGCTATGGGACTATTTGAGGTGAGGACACCTGGGGCAGAGGTAATGGCAAGAGCAAAGGCCCTGTGGCAGGCAGGACTTTGGGATTCAAGGAACCTCAAGGATGCGGGTGGGCAAGGAGAGAGGTGGTGGGGGCCGGACAGCAGGGGCTGCACCACATTTGGGCCTTGTGGCCTTTTGTACCTCGCACCCGACACTGGCTTAGCCTCTAGTGCCCCAGTTTCCTGCTCTCACTTTTGCTCCCGAAATGTTTGTGGGGGGCAGCCGGTGGAGCTGGAGCAGTCCAGGCCCGCTTCCTTCTGGCAGCTCTGTGTTCCTGCTTTTGAGGGAGGAGGAAACTGGGGGTGGATGAGGCCCAGCTGTTCTCTCCTTCTGCTGTGGGGGGTGAGGGGGATGACTGGTGGTGGGCGGTGGGGGGGGGGGTGCAGCTGATACCCTGTGTGTCTCTTCTGAATCGTGATGGGCCAAGTCGAAAGGCAGCTTGTGGGTAAACTGAGGCACCGCGGATGGGCACAGGATGGAGGAGGCCTTGAGGGTGGGGCAGGGGTGCACCCTGTAATAGGAGGGACATCGCAGCGGCTGACACTCGGAGCTGCAGCTTCGTTTACCCATCCCTGCAAGGCCTCAGGGCTGGGGCGATGCCCAGAGCCCTGGGAAAGGGCCTCCACCCATCCAGGGAAGGCAGCCTCAGCTCTGCCTGGAAGCAGGCCTGGGGGAAGCACCCAGCTCCCACCCCGAACATTAGCCGGATTAGAGGGCAGCGCTGGGCGGAAGAGATAAGCAGTAGAGAGGGAGGAAGGAGCCAGGTCCCCACCCCCGCCCAAGGGTCCAGGGAGAGCACGAAACAGGGCACGGAGAGCGCAAACTCCCGGTCACATCGCGAAATGGCGGCTTGGACTGTGCCTGACACATAGTAGGCCCTCAAAAGCAAAAAGGGTTTTTTGAATAAATAACCCACAGGGTTGGGATTCGAACCCTGCGTTGCTTCTGCATCGCAGACTGAAACAGATGGAGCCGGAGTCCTTTATAAAAACTTTATTGGGGAAGGGGGGTAGAAAATGGGGGGTGACGCCCCTGGAATTGAATAAATAAAATAAATAAATAAATACATTGAACAATAAATAAGCCCCCGTGTGAGTCTGGGGGGCGTCCCCCGGCCCGCGGGGAGAGGGGCGCGGGCTCACGCTGACGTCAGCTGGATGGCAAAGACCCCGCCCCCCGCCGGCGCCTCGGCGGTGCCCGCAGCCTCAGTTGCACCTTCGGCGCCCCCGCCCCCGCCGGCGCCGGCACCCGCGCCGTTGAGACACACGGCCTCACCCGAGCTCTCGGCCTCCTGCACATTATATTCGCCCTTCTTGCAGGCGGTGGACTGCACGTAGAAGGCCAGGCCGGCCCCCGCGGCCAGCAGCGCCGCTCCCCCAGCCGCGCCGCTCACAGCGACCCATAGCCACGGACCTGCGGGGTGCAGACGCTCAAAGAAGGTGGTCGAGCTCCCCCCGCCCGTCCAACACGCCAAGCCCGGGCCACTTCTGCCCCTCCCCACTGGCATGAGGTCAGTTCTCACGCGCCTGGCAGGGAGCCCCAGGGAACCCAGCCTTGGAGGAAAGGAGAGACCCCAGTAAGGCCACCCCAGCTCGGGTGAGGCCCCAGACCCATTTTATGGGCCACCCCATCACAGGGAGGATATAAGCCCCTAGCCCCAGAGATACCCAGGAAGTCAACCAACTCTCCTCACCCTCAAAAGGATGGTGGGGTGGGGGAAACCCAGTCATTGCTCCACCCCAGAAAGACCCCAGCCAGCCCCAGAGATACGCGAAGCAGGAGCAGGATCTTGCTGGGCCCCCACCACTATCCTCTGCCCCTGTCCCTCTCCAAACCCCCTTCTCCACAGCCACACGGTGGAAGGTGAATTGCATCAAGCCTTCACCACGCAGAACCCACGCAAAGTTAAGTCCCTCCTCACAGCAGTCACAGCCCCGAAGGTTCCCTTCCCTTGGGCTCCAGTCAGCTCCCTCTCCTTCCACTTGCCACCCCCAACGCGCCATCAAAGCCCCAAGGGCTCCCCTAATTTCCACCCTGGCTCACTTCTGTCTCATCTGTGGGAACTGAGAGGGAGGCAGGGACGGGATCAAGAGTCCCAAGGCGCAGGGCACAGCCCCCTGTAGATCCCTCGCCCAGGCCCCCCCCCCCTCCCCAGCTGCTACTTACCAGCCACGCGCACGGTGATGCGCCGGGTGTGGCGCCCATGCGCGTTGGTGGCTGCGCACTCATACTCGCCGCCGTGGCTGCCCATAGCGCCCGCCACGCTCAGCGTGCTGTTGTTGCTTGACAGGCCGATGTTGAGCGCCCCCGGGGGCGCACGCCAGCTGATCTGGGCTGGGGGCCAAGCCTCGGCTCGGCAGGTCAGCGTGAAGTTCCCGCCTGGCCGCACGCCTCCTGGAGGCGAGGCAGCCAGCTCGGCCACGACGGGGCGGTCTACAGGGGACAGGAGGTTGAAGGGGCCAGTCGCTGACCGAGCGCCCCCTTCTGAGACCGCCCCTCCTGAGATGAGCAGGCGAAGATCCTGCCTCGCTTCAGAGCCCCCTCCCCCTACGACTGGACTGCTGTCGGGACTAAAATCCTGAGCCCTGCTTCACTGAATGGAAGGAGGTGGGGACCCACGCCAGGGCCCTTCAGACCCAGAACTTGAGGGTGCGGGGGCGGGCTCTTGTTCCCTAGAGTTTTCATTACCCTTAACATTTCATGTTAAGGCCAGGATTCCTTGTCCCCGGAAATGGGACTGGGGAGGTGCCCTTGAACTCCCCCGGGGAATCCCACCTCCTTTAGTCACTGTTCTAGAGACCGGATGCCCTCTATCTGGTGCTGCCCGCAACTCACATTCCACGCCCACGGTGACGATCCGGGCATCAGTGCCGTGCGCGTTGGTGGCCAGGCAGTGGTAGATGCCTGCATCCTGTCGGGACACGCGCAGCCGCTGTGGCCGGGGCGCGCCCTCCCGGGAGCAACGCACTTGTGGGGAGGGGCGACCCCGGGCGGAGCAGGCCAGCGCAGCAGCCTCGGCGCCTTCCAGCCACGTCTGGTGACTTGGGCAGGTAGATTCATCCATTTGCGGTGGCGCTGCAAAACAGCCATGGGGTGGGGGCGGGGGGGCTCGTTGTTCAGGGAGAAGCCGGGACCTGGAACACCCCCTACTCCCCGCCCGCCTGGGCCTCGCTCACACTCCGCGCTCACGGTGACCATCTTGACCACGGAACCGTGCTGATTGGTGGCGTTGCAGATGTAGGTTCCGGGTGCCAGTTCTCTAGGGATTTGAGGGGCTCTGGGACCAGGGTCTGGGGGTGCCAGCGGCAGCAGCACCCCCTCACTGGTGCCTCCGGAGCCAACGCACTCCACGCTTGGCTCTGGCTTCCCATCCACCTCACAGGAAAACAGTCGCCCAGATCCTTCCACCCATGTCCAATTGCTAGGGCAGCTCACCTCCTCAAAACTGGGGCCATCTGGGGGGCAGAGGGACTGGACGTCAGGACAGGGTTATTCTGACGTACCCCATCTTGCCCTGTGTCGTCCCCACTCACATTCCACTGTGACGGCGACATTTTTGGCTGCAGACCCTCGAGCATTAGTGGCTTCGCAGCGGTAGGTGCCCGCGTGCTCCCGGACCACACGCAGTAGGCCCTCGACGACGACCCTGGCTTCCCCAGAGCGCACACAGTTCACGCTGGGTGGCGGGACCCCATGGGCCACGCAGCTCAGGGAAGCCTCTGTTCCTTCCAGCCAGGTAATGCGTTCAGGGCAGCCCACACTGTCCAGCGCTGGTGTGTCTAGAGAGGGGAGTGTTGTTGAGTTTTGGGGTTTAGGGACAGGTCTAATGTCCCTAGACCCTTTTTCCCATCCCAGGCGGGTAGGCTACGCTCTGCACAGGGACACCGAAGCAAAGGAGTTCCTCTCCAGTCAAGCCGTGCACTGTTTTGGGACTTCCTGAGCCCTGAAGTGTGATTTTTTTTTCCTGATTCCTACAAAGTGCCCACAGGACCCTCCGCAATCTTTAGCTTAAAAATTGTTAGCCAGTTTGGAGCACCCACGTTTCCAAGACTCAGCTCGAACGCCAGGCCGCAGGCCCCTGTGGACAAGTCCACCCCACCCCTTCCCCTCCATCCTTCTCTAAGATCTTGCCTTAAGCCGGCTCACCAGCCCCTTGCCTTTCTCAAAATCCTGCTCAAAGGCACGCCTCAGACCCTGTTTCCACCCTCCTCTGTAGTCAGGCCACCCCTAGACCCTGAGAACCAGACAGAGGTGCGCCCTATGCACCTCCACTCACACTCCACCGTCAGAGTCACGTCCTTGACCGCCTGGCCCTGGACGTTGGTCGCGGTGCAGCGGTACGTTCCAGCGAGCGCGCGAGTGACCGGACCCAGAAGGCCCAGGGCCAGCACCGCCCCGCCGTCGGGCCGCGCGCAGTGCACCGAGGGCTCTGGGTTTCCGCGGGCCTCGCAGCGCAGCGTCTGCTCTGGTCCCTCTGGCCATGTCCAGCTCCTGGGACAGTCCGAATCGTCCAGCCGGGGGGCGTCTGCGGGCAGGGGCATGGGATACAAGAGGCTAGACGCGGACCGTGGGGAAATCCTCCACTTCCATGACACGGCCAGAGACCAGGCAGGCGGACGTAGGCGAGAGGTTAAAGGCCAACTCACATAGGACGCGCAGCTCGGCGCTCTCGTTCTTGCTCAGGGTCTCCCCGTCAACTTCGAGGGTGGCGTCGCAGAAGAAGACACGCCTGTCGTCGTTCTCGGTGGCGTTTAGCTGGAGCTGGGCGGGCTGTCCCGGGACCGCGGCTGGAATTCCGTCTAGTGTGACTAGGGCTCGGGCCCCGGCTGCGCAGGTTACTGTCACCATCTTCCCCTCGGAGGCGTTGGGCTCGGTCAGGGTCAGGAGGGGTTCCGGGAAGCCTGGGGGCGGGGCATTGGCCGGGAGACCACTGACCATGCCCCTCCTGCGGTTCAAGGCTGCCCCTTATCAGCCCGAACCTTCCCCACTTCAGGCAAACCGTGGGTATCGTGCCCTGCCCCTCGGGCTGTTCAGGCTCCTCTCCCTTCTCGCCCCGCCCCCTTGAGGTGGTCAGGCCACATCTCTAGGGATCCTTGTCGGGTTTGCGACCTTCCCCTTTGGGCAGCTCAGACTCCGCCTCTCCAGCTACTATTGTCTTCCACCTGCCCCGCCCCTTCGGGACTCTCGGTCCACTTCTATTCCGATACCAGGGCCCCACCCACTATTTGCCCCGCCTTCGCCTTCCTCTGGCTCCATCCCCGAGCCGCCGAGGCCCCACTTCACTAGCTCTTACTGTAGACAGTCACGTTCTCTTGGGTCTCTCGACTCTCGCCCCCCAGGGTCACGTTGCAGACCAGCTGCCTGGCGCCCTCCTGCTCTGCGCTAGCTGTGGCTGTGGCAGTGGCCATGAGAGCGTCCCCCTCGAGGGTGACATCGGGACTCAGCCTCTGGTCCCCCAGCGCCAGGTAGACCTCAGCCTCCGAGGCTGGAAACAGCCCGTCCATGGCGCAGCTTACGGGTCCTTCTGAGCCCACTTCCAAGAGCCGGGGGGCAGCGAGGCGAGGGGGTTCCGGAGGCAGGGCTGGGAGTAGAAGAACAGAGCTTGAACTTATGTATTGAACGCTCAATATGTTCTAAGCGCTTTACAGGCACTCTATTATGGTATTATCCTCAAGGCACAGAGAGGAAAATAACTTTCAGCTGGTGAGTGTTAGGGTAAGAATTAGAATTCAGATTTCTCTGTCTCCAAGCTTCTTAAACATCGGCCCGACCCCCCTTGGTCCCCTTCTCACACCCACTCACCGAAGGTTCGGAGCTCTCTGGGGGCTGAGCTGTTTTCAAACAGCCCCAGGCCATGCGGCCGAAGGTCCAGCTCCGCACGGCACGAGAAATTGGCCCCATGGTCCTCCCTCCGAGCCAGTACCGTGGCTGTGAGCACCGCACCCCGCGCTCGGGGTGGCTCTCCGGAGAAGCTGCGGCGGATCAGCTCCTGGGCGCCCCGCAACAGGGTCAATGTGAGACTCCCACGAGGCCCAGCGCCGGGGACCCTACAGCTCAGGGTGAAGTTCTCGCCCACTGGCTGCCAGGCAGGCAGCGGCACCAGTTCTACACGATCCGGCCGTTCTGCAAGGGGGGAACCACGGCTGTTGGAAATGCCAGGGCTCAGCACGACATGGCTTGGAACCCAGGGGCCAAGAAGGGGAGGGCGTGTTGATCCAGAGGGTGGGGCCTGTAGGAGAGGACCCCGTGACCCAGGGGGCGGGGCCTGGAAGGGAGGGAAAGTAGCTTGGCCTCTGAGAACTCACGAAAAGTGCGAATGAGCCCACGCGCCTGCAGTGTGCGTCGCGCGCAGCGGAAGAAGCAGACGGGCTGGGTCTCCGGCTCTCGGATGTCCACCAGCTGCCGCGCCAGCCAGCGCAAACCCCTCTGGGTCCCATTCCGGCGCAGCGAGGTCTCCAGGCCACCGCGCTCGGGCCGTGGGCAGTTGGTGCTGCAATTCAGCCACAGCGATCCCCCACGTTCCACGAGCGCCACGCGGGGCTGTAGGTCCGCCCAGAAAGGCTCTTGCGCGACCACTGCCCGGAGAAACGCGAGCTCAGCCTGGGAGCCACCTCCCTGGGATCTAAGAGCCCCTATGGAGACTCAGGATTCCCAGGGAACGAGCAGAGGCCACAGCCAGGAGTCCCAAGTCCTGCCCAGGTCTCAGGTTTACAAGCGCGCTCCCACGGTCCAGACCTCGAGGGTGTCTCTGGTACATGGCAGCGGAGAGCCCTTCTCTCCAAGGTGCGGATGGAGTGACGGGGAAGAATGGGGGGAGGGGAGAGATGAGATGAAACATGGGGTTTTCAACGCACACAGCAATGCCGGGAAGAGGGGACCCCAGGTGGGGGAAGGGAAGCGAACTGGTTCTCACGGTTCTCGCCAGGATAGGGGAGACTGTGGTTGAAGCGAGGGCAAAAGAGAGATGAGGCTGAGTCAAGCAAGGCTAAGGGAGGATTCCAAACCCGGGTGAAGAGTACGGAGAGAGGACGCGGGGCTGGGCTCATGAAAGGAACCGCGGGAACAGCCGATGGACTCGGTTGCCAGGGCTCCGGGTGGAGCGGGAACAGCGCCTCGGAGTCACGGCAGTTGGTGAGATTGGGTCTTCGTGGATTTCGAGTGGTGAAGATGCCAGTCCGTGGACCATGGTGCATAGCAGAGCGTGAGGAGGTACCCCGGGAGGGGACAGGGGAGATAATGGAGTCTCCAGAGCTCGAGGCTGGGTGCAGAAGAGCACCCAGGATCTCGAAGAAGGTAGGGTAGAGACCTGAGTGAGCGAGGAGTCAGGAAGCTTGGTCTCCAGTGTGTGTTGGGGGGGGAAGAGGGATAGAGAAGAAGGCCCTGGGCTCAAGGTGGGTGCAGAAGCGTGGGAGCGAGGCGAGGGCGCAGCGGGGAGGGGCTTGTGGCCGCTTCTCAGGTCCAGAAACTACGACCCCGCCCTGTCCACCCTGAGCCGGACCGGCTCTTACCTGAGAGACCGAAGAGCCCCAGGCCCAGGGCAGCCCAGAGGCCGAGCAGTGCCCGGTGCAGCCCTGGCGAGGGTCCTGGCATCGCCGCCGCGGGGGAAGCGCAGGAGGCGAGGGGAGCGCGAGCGCTGAGCTGGGCTAGAGGACTGCGCGGCGCGGCGGGTGGGGTGTGGAGGAGGCTGAGTTGCGCTTGGGGATTGGTTTAACGTTGGTAACTTGGTTTCCAAGGAGGGGGCGGCAGCAGAGGCGGCGCGGGGAGGGCGGGAAGGCGAGCGTGCACCAGGCTACCGGCCTTGATGAAGGCGTGCTGGCAGGAGCGAGCGACCCCCAGGGTCTACATGGAGGCCGGCCCCATTGCCCGGAGCCTTCTGGGGGCGGCTGCACACTCCAGCGTCGTCCCCGGCGGCGACGCTGAGGTGGTGGGGATGCAGGGTTGCCCTTCTCAAACCCCCACCCCACCCCTTGCTCAGATGCTATGATAATAAGCTGGACTCCGAGCTCCGCCTCCACATTTAGCCCCTCCCACCAGCCTCCCCCCCCTTGGAGCGGAGATGGGTTGGGGGCTAGGAGAGATTTGAGACGCGCAGGCTGGGGATGAGAAGGCTCTAGGGGAGGATGTGGGGACGCCTCCCTCACTGATCCTTCCCCTTTTAACCCCTGGGAGCTGAGGGTTACAGCTACGCCTCTAGTCTTTCTCTGGCTCCGCCCCCGCACGCGACAGAAGGGGCGGGGACGAAAGTGACAGCGAGTTGGGAACATGTGTGCGTGCGCGCAGCGTTCTCGGGCGTCTAAATTAGGGTCGGCTCGGCTCTGGGTCTGTATTTACCCAGCGTGCAGCGGGCACGTGTCTACGCGACTTGTGTGAGCAGGAGCCGCCAAAGAGCGCCTCTGAATCCGCTTTCTGCTCGGCGGGCGGGGCCCTGGACCACTAGGGCCTTGCCAGGCATCCACTGCAGGCCCCGATTCTGCGTCCACGCGAGACCAAGAGACCAACTGTGATACTTTTGACTCCGCATCTGGGTTCCAGGTTTGGACACCCTCCATGTGCTCACCAGGCCCGGTGACTATCAGGGACGTTTCCAGGATGCGAATCTGTGACATACACCACCCCCCCCACCCCACCATCTGGTTGCTCCTTCCCCGCAGTCAACACATGGGTATCTTTTCTGCGTATCCACGTCCCTCACAATGTACATTTGACCCAGCCCACCTGTGCTCTCACTCCCAGAGCTAATGGTGAACTATGGGGATTAGTTCTCTCCCCACCCCTGCCCTCCAGGAAAGTGCAGGGTCTAAAGGGGGGGGGGCAGGAAACTTAACATCCAATCAGAGCTGCTGCGTGGCAGCGCTGGAGCCAATCAGGAGAAGCCATACCATGAACCAGCCTTCCCACAGGCTAAAGCCCCCCTGGGCCCATACCTTGCCCCTCTGCACCGCACTGATAATGCCCGCGGGAGAGGTTTTTACTACATCGGCTGGGAATGCAGAGGGAATGGGGCTCCGGCAAGGGAGACCAGAGTGAAAAACCTCAGGTGCCCTCAGGGAGACAGGAATTTGGAGAAAATGATAGAGGCAAGGCCAAAAAAGAAGACCACTTCAGTCAGAGGAGGTGCACTAATGGGGGACCTTTATGCCCAGGGGCAGAAGCTGGCTGAGGAAGGCTTTATTGATCCAGGCAAGGTTCCCCCAAATGTTCCAGATTCCTCTTTCCTCCAGCTCAGCCAGCATGGACCACTGCCTCTATGCCCGAGACTTCATCGATAGGTACTTTCTCAGGCAGAGGGCCCCCACTACAAGAAGGATCCCCACAAGGGCTGCGATGGAGGTGGAGGCCAAGGCTTTGGACGCAGGGCTCCAAGCTGGAGACAAGAGGGGAGAATTAGGAACAGAGCACTTGGAGGTGTGAGGACCCGCATGGACATGCTCTGGCTTGGCCCACATAACCCTTCCCCACTCTTCCCAGGATTATAAGGGTGCCTCACCGAGGACCGGCAGCGTCACGGGTGCCGAGCTACTGAGGACCACCAGGCCATCGAGATTGAGGCGGGCGTGGCAGGTAACGGGCTGCCCGAAGTCACTGGGCCTGGCGCGTAACGCGTAAGTCAGCGTCACGTTGGCCAGATCCCGGCCGGTGAAGCGCTCGAGGCTCTCGGAGTAGATGACGCGGCCACCGCGCCTCAGAGTCACCACCAGGAAGCCCACGGGGAACACGTGCGTCACATGGCAGCGCAGAGTGTACTCACTGCCCATTAAGACCGGAGGCTCCAGGATCACGCTGCGTGGCTGTTCTAAAGCAAGAGGGGGCCGCTGGGCAAGGTCCGAGGGCTCCCCCTAGCGCGACTGTCAGTTACCCCCGCTCCGTCCTCCTCCCCTCACCCCAGCCAGGCCTGAGCCCCTGTCCCTCACTGTAGGCGGTAATCCTGGCGGTGGCCCCCCGCGTTTCTCCCGCGCAGGTGACGAAGCAGTGCACATCGGAGCTCCAGGCCCTCACATCCAGCAGCTGATAGGATACCCAACCGGGCCCACTGAGCGTGTCGCCTCGCCGCAGCTCGGTGCGGAGGCTGGAACCCTCCGGTTGGGGGCAGCTGCTGCTGCAGTTGAGCCACACTGAGGCCCCTGGCGGCACGGCCTTGAACTCGGGGCTTATGCGCACCCAGAAGGGTGCTGAGGTCTCCGGGGGCGCGGGAGAGGGGCCTCCCGAGCCTTGTGTCCGCGCACCCCAGCGCCTCCGCGCGCTCCCGCCTCGCGGGTAGGAGGGCGACAGCAAAAGCAGCAGCAAGAGGAGGAGCAGAGACCCCATGGCAAAAAGCCCGGACTGAGAGGCCCCGCGCCAGGGAGCCAAGGCTGGCTCTGGAGATAAGGAGGCCCGCAGCACCGCCTCCTCAGCCCCACCCCGGGGAGAGAGAGACAGAGGCTCCGAGGGGCCCCGGAGCCCTGCGGTATACACCCCACTCCCACAGCTTAAGAATGGGATTCTCCAATCCATTCTAAATCAAATGTCATCGTGTTTTTCTGGAGAGGGATATTTAATTTTCACTGAAGTCTCAAAAGGCCCTAATAAACCCCAGATTTGGATTAGAGCCTGAGGGCTGGGCCTTGAACTGGCAGCCTTCTCTTGGGGCAGGAAGTGGGAGGACAGGCTAGAAAAGGCTCCAACTGGACATGACACCTCCCCTCAACTCACACAAGGCTGGAAAGATGAAATAGCTTTATTAGCACAAGGGAGAGGCTTCCGCAGTTGGGAGGGGGTTTTCCCAGGCCTCTCCTCCCCGCTGCCTGCAGGAGCCTCGTTGCTGCAGGAATTTGGAGCTGCAGACTGCTCTGTTCTTGCATGGTCCCACTGAGATGGAAACAGGTAGGACAAGGCAGGGACACACAGGGATTGGGCACAGTTTCATGGGACTCCATGGTTTAGCTATCAAGGAGTGAACACCCACGTTTAGGCATGCCACCAAGTGTCATTGTGACCACTAGCAGACATGGGTATAGGTGGAGAGGTGGATTAGCAGAGGTCAGTGCCAGTGCTGGGGTGTAAGGGCTCAGTGGGTCATCTCTGGGCATGTCACCAGCCATACCTTGTCACCATTACTAATCCCTTTCTGGGAGAAAGAAGCTTGGCCAGTGGAGTGGGAAATTCTAGCCCCACTTAATCTTTTTGCCAGGCACTCTTGTGCAGTGCACAGCCAGTACAACTGTAGCTGGCGACCCTGAATGAGATTAGACTGAGAGCTCCCTGAGGGCGGGAATCAATGTTCTTCTTGTTTACCATTCTAGCCCACATAAAAGGCACTCAATAAATAGCTAGTAAAAGAACAAATGAATAAATATGTCATCATCAGGAGTTGGGAACAGTCTGTGGACAGCAATGCTGGAGCTGGCTTCTGTCAGGACGTGTGGGGATTTGTGTTTCAGAGCTGCATGTGACTGTGCAGGGCCACTTCTCTCTTAGGACTGTAAGGCCTCAGCACACGCAGTAGGGGGTGAGTTTCAATGTTTCCCAGTTGGGTGTCCCCATGTTGGAGGTGAGGGTCTCCATCATACACCCTCCGGCCAGGTCAGACTTTGACATCCCTCACATTCATGCCCTGAGGCTTGGCCCCTTCTTTTGTCTCAGTCCTGTGGCTCCACATCAGGTGTGAGGCCTGGGGGTTATAAGTGTGCAGGGGCCGTGACCCCAGATGCTGTCTGTATCCTGACTGGGGTCTCTCTCCTGTCCTCTGGCACCCTGGGAAGGTGGGTATAGCTGAATGGCATATGCCCACCATTGTTTGATGCAGCCCTGCTTGTGACGGTTTGGGGGCTGAGGAGGTCCTGTCCTGAGGGGGTAGGCTCAGGGCGGCGTGGCTGGTGTGTTCAGTTTCATGGCAGCCTCTTCCTGGGCCTTCCGGGCCTTCTGTAGCTCATATTTCTGGATCTTCCTCTGGCAGTTATAGATGCAAGCGGCTGTGACCACAGTGCCCAAGATGATCACAGATGCCACCGGAATGACGATGGCCATGTTATTCTGGTGGTCTGTGGGGAGGACACAGGGGGCAGTGAGGGTTGAGCTGCCCTCACTGCCCCTGCCCTGCCCAGCCCTGAACTCCAGCACTTACAGATCACATTGATGACAACTTCACGGGTAACCTCACCGCAAGTGCTGGTGGCCCGACACTGGTAGGTGCCCGCCACCTCCCGCTTGACGGGCCTCAGGTCCCCAATGGGTAGCAAAGCCCCATCCTCTTTCCGGCTACAGTTCAGCTTGGGGGTTGGGTTCCCCCAGGCCTGGCACCTCAGGGTCTGCTGGGAGCCTTCCTGCCATGTCCAGTTTCCCAGGCAATCCCTCTCATTTAGTCGGGGGCCATCTGAAGAAACACAGCAAGATGAGGGACGGGGTCAGGGACCAGGACATCACTCACCATCTAGGTCTAGGTAAGAAGACTTAGGTAGGAATCTGGGGAAGGGGCTCACCAGGGTGGGGGTGGGAGTGGGCCTTGGTGAAGGCAGGAGCTCTTGGGGTCTTAGGGGTTGGGCCGTGGAGGTCAGGGGTCATTGTCTAGCGGCCCCACTCACACAGGACACGGAGCTCCCGGGTCTGGTGCTTGTGTACCACCTGCTCGGCCACCTCCAGGGCAGCAGAGCAGAAGAAGCTGCGCCCGTTGTCCTCGGCGCTGGCATTCAGCTGCAATTGGGCCCTTGGGCCCGGAGTTCTGGCTGGGGCCCCGTTCAGCGTCACCACAGCTCCAGCCTGGGCCTCACACTCCACGTTCACCATAGTCCATTCCGAGACCTCGGGCTGGCTCAGGGTCAGGTTGGGAGCCGGGAAGCCTGGAGGTGGGGGGCACAGTGAGCCCCGCCCCTGGCATTAGCCCCACCCCTTCGGAAGCCCCACCTGGGTTTCTACTTACTATAGATGGTCACGCTCTCCTGAGACCTCCGGCTCTGCCCTCCCAGATTCACCGCACACGTCAAGTACTGGACGCCTTCTTCCTCCACCTTTCCCTTGACCCAGGCTTTGGCCAAGAGTGAGTCATCATTGTACGTGATTGTGGGTTGCAGCCTCATGTCCCCCAGCGCCAGGTGGACCTCCGCCTCCGAGACTGGGAACAGCCCATCCAGGGTGCAGTTCACCTGCCACTCTGTGCCCACTTCCAGTACCCGGTGGGTAGCAAGGTGCGGGTCGGTCATTGGTAGCACTGGCGAGAGACAGTGGGTGTAAACAGAGAGGAGACAGACATCCTGAAGCCCTTTCCTGGGGCATTTTCATTCCCCCATCTGGAACACCCTCTTCCTGGGAAACTGTGGCTGGGTCACCCTTGTCCCAGGACACGTGTACCACTTGCCCTGGGTCACAGCCTTCTCAGAGGATCCTGCAGTCCAGGCACCACATCCCAGAACACTCCACCCCAGTGGCCAAGAAGATGCTCTTCCCAGAAGCCTTTGCAATCAAGGTTGCCACCTTCTCAGCGCACCCACGGCCAGGGGCCTCTCCTTCCCAGAGCCCCCACACCCCAAGCATGAAATCCCTGTCATCCCATCCTCTCTGCTGGCTCCCCAGTGCCTCACCAAAGGTTCGGAGCTTCCTGGGAGCTGAGCTGTTCTGGAACAGTCCCAGCCCTTGGGACCGCAGGTCCAGCTCCGTGCGGCAAGAAAAATTGGCACCATGGTCATCTCTGGTCGCCAGCACCGTGACCGTGACCTCAGCAGGCTCCCCATTTCCCGCTGGCTGCCGGCTCAGCTCCTTCTCCCCGTGGAGCAGCACCACGGTGAGGTGGTCCCGGGGGGCCCCACCGGACACCATGCAGCGCAGGATGAAGTGCTCGTCCACGGGCTGCCAGGGCGGCAGGGGGGCCAGCTCCACGCGTTCCGGGAACCCTGGAGGGGAGGGGAGTGTTGTTTGAACTGGCTGGCCGCCCGCCCACAGGAGTGTTGGGGCCCTGGCTACACCTGCTCGGGAAGTCTCACCACGCTCTCCCCAGAACACACCTCAAACCACCTAAGCTAGAGAGGAATGTTAAGAGCTTCAGGATAACCCAGTGAGAAGTCCCCAAGTGGTTGTGAAGGAGGCAAAATCAATCTTTATTCACTGCAGCATCTGAGAGTGAAAAGTGGGAAAGAGTTTCGAAGTCCATTGCCAGGAGTCCCGGCAAATAAATACAGTCCGTTTAAGCTGCCCAGTCTCTAGACGTTGTTGTAAAAAGACTCCTGTTCTTCATTCTCCTCTTTTTGGCCTTAGCATTTTCCTCCATAGAATCCCTCACCTCTGAGGTACAAGATCATCTCCTCAGTTAATTTGCTTTTCCACTATTCCTGCCATGGAATGTCAGCCCAGGAGGGCAGGGATCTTTGTCTCTTTTGTTCCCTGTTGTATCCTTGACACCCGATAAGCACTCTATTTTTTTTTTTTTGGCCACGCCCCGTGGCTTGCGGGATCTTAGCTCCCCGACCAGGGATCGAACTCACGCCCTTGGCAGTGGAAGCGCAGAGTCTTAACCACTGGACCGCCAGGGAAGTCCCTTAGGCACTCTATGTTTGTAGAAAGAATAAGGTTGAGCCACCCACAGTGATTCGAGGCCTTTCAGGAGCTTGCTTTTAAGGGTTCCCGAATGAACCGTGTGATCCCCTGAAATGTTAAAAATCTAAGAACAACCCACAGACCCTCAAAACGAAACCCTGAATATCCCCTGAAAACACCACACGCGGGCTTGGTTTCCGCAGGCCAGGGTCTCCATTCTGCATGGGGTAACAGAATTCCAAGCCTGGATCGCCAGTGGAAATTGCCAGCAGAGCCCTGGTGAGCTGTGGCTTAGCCTGAGAATCACCCCCCCACCCCAGACTCCCTAAGGAGGGGTCTTGAAGCCTCCCACTTTTAGACCCTTCTCAAGAGGCCCTGAAATGTCACTTAAACAGTAGTGATGTTGGGAGTTGGTGTTTGGACATGAGTCCACCTTCTCCCCAGGTTACCAGCCTCCTGAATAAAGCAACCTTTCCTTTTCCAACCTAAGGAAAAAAAAAAAAAAAGCAGTGATGTTAAAGTGTCAGGAGCCTGGAGTTGATTCCTAGCTTTGCTGGTTCTTTGCTATGGCCTGTGGGGGAGTGACTTTGCACACTGGAACAGTCCCAGCCCTCGGGGCTACAGAAACGAAGCCTCAGTTTTCTAAGCTGTAACCTGGGGCTAATGAAGGTAGGACTATTGTTATTATTATTAGGACTATTATTAATCCACTTCAGAAGCTGAGAGTGACTGTAAATGGGCATGAGGTTACTTTTTTTTTTGACTTTTGATTAAATGTTTATTCATTTTAATTTTGCCTTTTTAAAAATTTTGAGGGGCTTCCCTGGTGGCGCAGTGGTTGAGAATCTGCCTGTTAATGCAGGGGACACGGGTTCGAGCCCTGGTCTGGGAAGATCCCACATGCCGCGGAGTAACTAGGCCTGTGAGCCACAACTACTGAGCCTGTGCGTCTGGAGCCTGTGCTCCACAACAAGAGAGGCCGCGATAGTGAGAGGACCGCGCACCGCGATGAAGAGTGGCCCCTGCTTGCCACAATTAGAGAAAGCCCTCGCACATAAAGGAAGACCCATCACAGCCAAAAATAAATAAATAAATTTAAAAAAAATTGGAAACACTTTAAAAAAATTTTTTGAAGCCAATATATTGTGTTTTCCACATCTGAAATTTTTTTTGTGTGGTTACTTTTTAAGGTGAGATATATGTTCTTAAACTAGATTGTGGTTGTACAACACTATAAATACTCCAAACTGCATTGCAGTGTATGCTAAAAGCTGTTAAAAAAAAAAAAAAAAGGTTGAGAAAACCCTCAGACATCCAACTCTTACCTCTGACCATCTGTTGCAAACTCCAACTTGCAGAGCTGACGGCCCCCTCAAACCACAGCCTCCAAATGGAACTCACATCTCGGAGCCCAGGTCCTTGCCCTGAAGCCCAGACTGGGGGAGGAGGTCTGTTCTGCCTCTCCTTGACTCCCCATCTTTAGTCCCTCACTAAGTCCTGGTCACTCCACCCTTCAAATATTTGTCTGCCCCTCCCTTCTTGCATACGAAACTGCCCTCAACATGCCCGACCTGGACTGGGTCCACGGGCAGCTGCTCTCTGGCTTCCTGTAAGGTCAGCCCTCTGCTTTGGATCCCTGGCCTGCTCACACACCCTCCATGGCTCCCTGTCACCCTAAGAAGAAGGTCTCAGCTCCTCGCCCTGGCATTCAAGGTCCTGCCAAACTCAGCTCCAGCCACACCGATCTGTTGATATTCAGTCCCTCTTGCCTCCCCAACCCCAGGTCAGCATGTTTCCCCACTCCAAATCTTTGCCCAGGCTATTCCCTCTGTCTAGAATGCCTGTCTTTACCAACTCCTACGCATCCTTCAAGGCCCAGTTAGGGGTCACCTCCTGCAGGAATTACAACTCTTTCTAGAGAAAGTTCAGCCACCCAGAGATGCTCCCTCATCTTTACACTGGCAGTGGGGCAGGACCAAGCTAGAGTCTCTCCTAGGTGACCCCTTGCTACTGTGTGCAGCCGTCTGTTCCATTTCACAGAGGTGAAAACTAAGGCAAAGTCTGGCACCCAAAGAGGGAGAAATGTATCAGGGCCAGGACTCAAACCTGGAGGGTTGGGCTTTCAACTCTCAGGGTGAGATGCAGAAGGTCCTGTGAAGAAGTTTTCTGGGGGTTTTCAGAGGCCACTGGGAATGTTTGGGGACTTCCCTCACTTGGCCAGCAGCTGCTCAGACATCCTCCAAATCAGAAACAAAGCTGATGTTTGCCCCAAAGCTTCTTTTATGCAGGCACCGTGAAGGTGGAATGTCCTCCAGGCCTCACTGCATCATTAGACCCTTCCGAGGAGGTCTCATGTGAAAATCAACCAGGAAGCCACGTATTCCCCCCTCCCCCCTCCCCACATCAGAGTCACCAGTTAGTGAGGCCCACGCTGGGACCAGAACCCAAGGTTGTCTGATTCCAAGGCCAGTTGGCGAGTTCGCTTTCTTTTTTCCTTTTTTATTTTGTTTTGTTTTCATCTCAATTTCATTTATCTATTTATTGCTTACAGTCATGCTAACTCACTGTCACACTTCAAAATGCCCAAAGTAAAAAAAAAGGCACATGGAGAAAACTCGCCCCCTGCGCTCTCCCGGAGCCCTACACCTTCCTCACAGCCAGCTAATATTGTCACTTGTTGTATTTCCTTTCAGGGCTCTTTAATGCAGAAACACAGCCTCCCTAACCCGGCCCCCATGGCTCCTTAACACTGTGGTTGGCATGCCACTCATTCTGGGCATACCTTACTTTTGAACGTGACAATACATCTCGGAGCGTCTGTCTCATTCTTTTACACGGTTGCATACTATTCCATGGGATGACTGAACCACAGTTTCTCTCCCCAGCCCTCTACATTTGAGTGCCTTGCAAACTTTTGCCCTTTCAGATCAAGCCACAGTGAATAACCCCACACTCCCTCAGTACCCTTGTGGGTGGGGACACCTATAGGCCCAATTCCCAGGAGTGGGTTTTCTGTGTCAAAGGACCCACGCATGTGACATTTTGAGGACCGAGTCCATACTTGGAAGTCACCCCCAAGGAAGTTCAAGGAAGGGTTCTAGATGACAATGAGACTTTCCGAAGGTGGGCCCCCTTGCCCTTCAGTGAGACCCCCCACCCCCAAGTAACAAAGGCTGTTCCAACCTGCTGGGGACTCCCCTGTCCACCTCCCCAACCCAGTCTGCCTAGTCCAGCCCCTGGACCCAGGCACTCACAGTATACGGTGAGGTTCATCAAAGCTGATGCCTGGCCACTGGGACAGCTTGAGTAGCATATTGGCATGCTGTCTTTTTGCACGCCACTCAGTTCAAAAATCTTCCAGTTGTTCCCATGGTCTACTTCCCTCTTGGCCAGCTGAGTCTCTAGGCCCAACAATGTGTGTTGGTCACAGGAGGTACTGCAGTTCACCGTTATGGAGCTTCCTCGGGGTATGATGGCATTTGGAGGCTGCACTGATGTTTGGGCACCTCCAGGCCCTGGAACCAAAAGATGAGGAGGGGTCAGGCATGACAAATCGGGCTCATCAACATTACTGCATCCAGCCTGTTCTGGGTGCTGGGGACACAGCCTTGAACAAGACAAAACTCTGCTTTCAGTGTGGGAGACAGAAAAATTCATGAACAAACAACATAATTAATAACTGATGCTGACAAGAGCTTTGGCAAAAACAAAATGGGATGATAGAACAGACAGTGCCTTGGTGACAGGGTAATGTGTGAGCAGAGATCTGGATGATGAACAGGGGCTGGCCATCTAGAGAAAAGGGAAATGAGTTCCAGGCAAAAGGAGCAGCAAGTGCAAAGGTCCTGAGGCAGGGTGGCTGGAGCAGAGTCACAGGGATGAGTTGCGGGGAAATGAGGTCAGGAAGATCATGCAAGCGGTGTTAAGCCATGCCAACGAAGTGTTCTTCACTGCGGGGACAATGGGCAGCCACGGAGGATTTTAGCAAAAGAGGGGCATGAAGTCAGTGTTGTTTTCCCCCCCAAGAGGTCAGGTGGAGGGAGTCAGTCCTCCAGGGATGAAGGGGTTCCAATCAGGCTGGTTCCTCACCCACTTGGACAACTGGTTTCCCCTCTCAGGACCTCACTTTCCCCATCTGTAAAGTGGGTGAATATAGTCACCCCAACCCCTGCTGATGCAAGTAACTCCTAGCACAGGGCAGGTAGCGAGTGGCTGCAGGTAAGAAGGAGGGGGCTTGTTGGGATTAGCTCCCGCAGACTGTGGTGACTCCAGAGCTAAAAAACAAAGTCCGTCTGAGCCCACCCATCTGAAAGCCCCCCGCCCCAAAAATCTCTGCCTTCAGCTTTGGGCCTACTCCATCTGGGATGGAGGCGTGTGGAAACAGCAGCTCCATGAATTCTCCAAGGTGATTCTGGGGTCGCTTCCATTTCACAGAGGGAAATGGTGAGACCTGAAGGGAGGTCACTCAGCTAGAAAGTGGTAGAGTCCAGATTAGAGTCCGGATTAGAAGGCTTCATTGAGCTGGTAACCGCGGTGTGCTCTGCTCATGAATTTTTCACTCTCCTGCTTCCCGACACTGACCACCATTTGAGACCAACTGTCCCCCTTCTCCCCTCCCTCCTAGCTGGAGTTGATGAAGGGCTGCTGGGGCATCCCACTCCTTAGCCTCTGCTTCCTTGGCAAGTCAGCCCTGGAATTCCCCTGAGCAGAGTCCTGGACTTCCCCCAAGGGCACGGGATGAGGAACAGAATGTCTGTGTGTGTGTGTGTTGCGGGGGGGGGGGGGTCCCAGTCTACCTAAGCTTGGCACGGGGCCACATCTCTACACGGTCTGACCACCTCCTGGGGCCAGGACACAACCGCTGCGAGGTGAACGCTATTAACTTCTCCATTTTACAGCTGAAAAACTGAAGCTCCTCTGGGACGGGCAGCCCATAGTCCGAAGGCACACAGCAAGCCATGATGTAGGGTCTGGATTTGAACCCATGGCTGTTGACTTTCAATCGATGGCTCTAGCCCCAACTTGCCATAAACAGCTACGTAAGTACCAGTGTCCCCAGTCGGTGGGGAGCCGGTCCTCCCACCGCTCCCAGGGCGCAGCCCAGATCCCAAGAGCTAGCCCGACGGCAGCCCCTCGACCCCTGACTCACCTGGGAGCAGAGCCCCGAGCAGGGCCAGGAGCGCAAGCATCGCGGGATGGGCAGCGCCGGGAACCATCGCAGGCGGAGGCAGGGCTGACGAGGCGGCGCAGAGGCGTGGGCGCGGACTGTGGCGCTGAGGACCTTGTGGGTCCTTTTATAGCGGCCAGCCAAGGGGGGCCGAGGGGGCGGTGCTGCCTTCCTGGAAACCTCGCGCTTTCCTCTCCGGAACGAGGGCTCTAGCATTTCCGGATTGAGAGGGTGCCGGGGCCGAGTAGGGTTGTCCCCTCTCGCTGGCCGCTCTCGCACCGGAATTTCCGAATTGAAGTAGTGAGGGCTGCCTGGCGGCAGCGGCCAGAGAACAAACCGGAGACTGCTCCCGGCGCTAGGGGTTCCGTCCCTGGGCTCGGCTACCCTTGATTCTGCGTTTACACAGCGCTTTATTGGATACTGCCAACCACCCTGGACGGTAGGGACTGCTATTGTGTCCGTTCCACAGAGGGGTAAACTGAGGCTCCAAGGTGCGAGGGCATTCGAACTCAAGTCTGACTCCCCAGCGCAAGCAGGCCTCTTTAACCGAGTGGACGGTCCCTCGTTTCGGTGGGGCCCCAGGAATCCTCCGGGGGCGCTCTCGATCAAGGGTGCCCCTCCCCAAAGGGTCATGTCCCCGCCCAGCTGACACCGAGATTTCCTGAGAAGCGGCTGCAGAAAGCCCAGGCACTTTCAGGCGCCTGTGAACCCTGGGGGAGAGGACGCAAGGCGCATCACGTCCGGGGCTCCGCGTCCCCCACCGATGGGCGCTCCCACTCCCCCGCGGCCTCGCTTCCCCTTTCGGCCTCCAGCGCGGGGGCGTCTTTACAGCTTCCAGAAAAAGGAAGGAAGCCGCGTGGTCCTGACGTGCCGAGCCCCTCCGTTGCAGTTCCCAGGCTCCGCGGGGAAACTGAGGCCGCAGACCTTGACGGGGGAGGAGAGAGGGGGCGCTCGAATGCTTGCCTTCTGCAGGGAAACTGAGGCAGCTCCCAGGCCCCGGAATGGGGCGGGGAGAGGGGGCGCTCAAACCCCTGTCCTCTGCTCTTAGCTCCTGTAACTCGAACCCCGGGCGCCAGCACTAAATCTGTGCGGGTGTTTGCCCCGGCTTGTCCCATTAGGGTGTTTGGGGGACATTGTGAGGTCCCGCGCCGCGTCTATAGGCCGTCCCACGCCACCGCCTCCCCCCAAGCCACGCCTGCGCGTGTGACCGCCCAAGACTCGGCATCCACCATGTCAAGGCTGGGGATCCTGGAGTCTCCGAGCGCGGAACCCCGCCGCTTAAGGCTTCCTGTTGTGGCGCGCGCGCCGCGTCGCCAGGGAGACCTCAGAAGGGCCAAGGAGGTCGCGCAGCAGACGGGGAAGGGAGGGGGCTTCAAGGACGCTCGACCCCTTCCTCCCGGGGAAGGGGCTGCGAATTACTCGCCAGCCAGAAAAGAGTCCCTCGCTCCGCCCCGGTTGTTCCTAAGGAATTTCCACGGGGATCTTTCTTCTTGGAGGGTGGAGGGTGTTGAATTCCCGCCCCAAATGGACTGGGCAGAGGCGCAGAGCGGGGGCCGGGGACGTCCCTGGGAGGGTCTAGGAAAATCCTCCGCCGGGGGGTCATTTAACGGAGAATTTTTACCAGGTTCAGATCACTGCTTACTTTGGCCTCTGTCCCAAGTGCAGGCGGCGAGCTCCCCCGCGCGGCTCTGGTCCCTCTTACAGCGGGAAAATCGTGCTTCTTCCTTCTGTCTCTCAACACTTGCTACGCAGCGTTGATTGAGAGCCTGCTGTGTGCCAGGCATCGTTCCAGGTGCTGGGGACGCAGCAATGAACAGAATAGACCAAAATCCCTACCATCATGCAGAGACCGTCTTAGTCCGGACGACAGAAACAAAAATAAGATATATGGAGACATAGCTTGTGATTAGTGCTAAGAGAAAGTAAAGCAGGGAAGGGAATAGGAAATGTGAAGGTTAATAAACCTTTAAATAGAGTATTCTGGGAAAGACTGAGAAGGTGACGTTTGAGCAAAGAGCAGAGAGTCCTGACAATATCAGGGAAGGAATGTACCAAGCAGAGAACACTGAATGTGCCAAGGCCCTGAGGTAGGAACTGCCTTAAGGAACAGCCAGGAGGCTAGTGTTGCTGGAATGCAGTAAGGGAGGGAGAGAATTGGAAGAGAGGAGGGCAGGGAGGGAATGGGGTAGAGCATGGCCTGGGGAGGACTTTGGCCTTTCTTCTGAGTGAGGTGGGAGCCATGGAGGGTTCTGAGCGGAGCAGGGACACGCCCTGACTCAGGCCTTTACAGGCACCCTCCTGAGACAGCAGGAGCTAGAGTCAGATGGTGGGGAGGACAGGGTAGAAGGAAGCCAGGAGACTGGAAAGGAGGTGACTGCTCCAGTGCAGGGGAGCAATGATGGAGCCTGGAGTGGGCAATGGCACTGGGGAGATACGGTCCAATTTGGCATTTATTTTGGCAGCAGGTCCAACTGTGTTTGCTGGGATGTGGGGGCAGGCAGAGTCAAGATCAACTACTAGGTCCTGGTCTGAGGTCCTAGGAGGGTGGAGGGCCATTTCCTGAGATGAGAATGGGGTGATAATAGGGGGCAGTTTGGCAGAAGAAGCACGCACCCCCTAGTCTACGTTCCCTTTGTGTTTTCTTGGAAGAAAGGGAAGCAGATGTTCCCCATCCCTTTGCTGCAGCCACCAGGAAGGGCAGGGCTTCCTCCAGGGTGCCAGGCAGTCTCAGGAAGGTCAGGGAATGGCCCCACTGCAGACCAGAGGCTGTGGACCCAGGGCAGAAGTACCCAAACCCCACTCCATGGCATCATGCCTGCTCGCCCCTCATTCTGAGGTCTGGCGTGACCACATTGCAGTTCCCTTGACCTGGAATGCTCTTCTTCTCATCCCTGATATGGCCAGCCCTTTCTTGTGGCCTGAGCCTCTTCCTAAAAGCTTTCCCGGATGCTCCCCGACTCCCTGACTCCTTCCATCCTGGGCCACACCCTAAACATTCCCTGTCACTCGCTCTTATGGTTTCATTACTGAAACTTCATTCACTTGCTGAAATTCTTTTTTTTAAAAAAATAAATTAATTAATTATTTATTTTTGGCTGTGTTGGGTCCTTGTTTCTGTGCGAGGGCTTTTCTCTAGTTGCGGCAAGCGGGGGCCACTCTTCATCGCGGTGCGCGGGCCTCTCACTATTGCGGCCTTTCTTGTTGCGGAGCACAGGCTCCAGACGCGCAGGCTCAGTAGTTGTGGCTCACGGGCCTAGTTGCTCCGTGGCATGTGGGATCTTCCCAGACCAGGGCTCGAACCCGTGTCCCCTGCATTGGCAGGCAGATTCTCAACCACTGCGCCACCAGGGAAGCCCCTCACTTGCTGAAATTCTTTTGATTGACTTGTGTCACCATTTGCGTGAGCTCCAGAAGGCCAGGGACCCTCTCAGCCCCAGCATCTGATTCAATGTCTGGTCATTATAGGCAGATGGTCAATACATATTTGTTGAATGAATGAACTTCTCTTATTCTCTGAACATTCTGCACATGCTGTTCCTCCAGCCCAGAATTCCCCTCCTACCGCTTTTACAAAAGGTTACCAGAGGATTTCATCTACCAGGTTGTAACAGGGCTAGGGGCACAAGGTCCAGATATCTTTTTTTTCTTTCTTTCTTTTTTTTTTTTTGCCACAGAGCTTGTGGGATCTTAGTTCCCCAACCAGGGATTGAACCTGGCCCCTGCAGGGAAAGTGCCAGGTCCTAACCACTGGACCGCCAGGGAATTCCCAGATGTCTTTTCAAGAGAACAACTTTGTTTCCTTCAGATAAATACCCAGAAGTGGAATTCCTGGATCATATGGTAGTTCTATTTTTATTTTTTATTTTTAAAAATTTTTTATTGAAATATAGTTGATTTATGTTATAGGTAGTTCTATTTTTAATTTTCTGAGGAACCTTCATACTGTTCAGGCCATAGTCTGAGTAATATTCCATTGTAAGGCTATATCAGTTTGTTTATCCATTCATCAATGGATAGACATTTGGGTTGTTTCCACATTTTGGCTCTTATGAGTAATGCTGCCATGAGCATTCAGGTACAAGTTGTTGCATGAACATGCTTTCATTTCTTTTGGGTGTATACCTTGGGAGTGGAATTGTTGAGTCCCATGGTAATTCCATGTTCAACTTTTTGAGGAACTGTCAGACTGTTTTCCATGGCAGCTGCACCATTTTATCAATACATTCCCACCAGCAAAGTACAAAGGTTCCAGGATTCCAATTTCTCCACATCCTTGCCAATATTTATTTTGTTTTATTATTATGGTGATTGCCATCCTAATGGGTGGGAAGTGGTATCTCATTGTGGTTCCCCAGTCCTTCTGATCTGTCCAGTGGACAAGCCAAGCACAATCCTGCAGCAAAGGCAACTGGGGGTGTGCACGGACCAGCAAGTACCGAGGGGATGTGGCCAAAGTGCACCTGCCACCAGCTGTGACCTTGAGCAAGCCACTTTCCCTGGTGGTACCTAGATGGCCTCAGCTGTAGAAAGGGATGGTAATGCATCCCTCAAAGGGTGGGTCTAAGATTTTTTTTCTTTTTTTAACATTATTTACTTACTTTGGTTGTGCCAGTTCTTAGTTGCATCAGGTGGGCTCCTTAGTTGTGGCTCGTGGGCTCCTTAGTTATGGCATGTGAACTTTTAGTTGTGGCATGCATGTGGGATCTAGTTCCCCGACCACGGATCGAACCCGGGCCCTCTGCACTAGGAGGGCGGAGTCTTACCCACTGCCTCACCAGGGAAGTCCCGAGATTTCAGTAAGACCATTCGTGTGCAGGAACAGATAACAGGAGTTACAAGTTGTCTGTTTCCATAGGACTCAGCTCTGAGAATCCCCCCTCAAACTTCCTAGGAATACAGACTTCCTCCTCTGTGCCCACAGATTAGTTCATTCTAGCATCACGGTTCCTCATCAGAGCCCCAGGGTGTAAAGCAAAAATGCATGACGTTTGGATGTTGATCAAAACATAACTTGGCTTCTCCTTCCACTTGAAAGTTTATTCTGTGGTGGACTCTGCTTTGCGCCTGGCTGAGAATACCGCCCCGGACTCAGGACCCGATCAGCATCACGTTCAAATCTCGGAACTTGGTGTTGGATGGGAGCCCCAGGTCAGGCTTCTTCAGGCTGGAAGCTTTGGTAGAGAAGAAGGGCCTGGTGCCCCTGCTGTTGACCCTCTTTCTGTCCCCCTCACCTCCTCTCACCAGCCTGTGGGTCCCTCCTGCCCAGGTGCAAGGAGGAGGGGACAGGGCATTTCCTCCATGGCTGGTGGCTTTGCCCTTTTGGGTACCCCAGCAGTGTGTTAAAGTGTTCTGGGGGGGTTCTTTGAGGCTTCCTCTTCCTGGAGACCCCTTCGCTGGCATGGAGGCATCTTTGATATGGGTTGTGGCTCTTCCCTCAGCTCTTGGGGTCTGGTCCTACCCTCTCATCTCTCTCCTGGTGGGCCTCCATGCTGACCGCCAAGAAGCAGACACCCTGACTCCACCATGAGAACCGCCTGCCTCGCCCCCTGGATCTACTGGGGGTCAGATCCCAGCCCCGTTGACTCACTTGAGCTTTCTTAAGCCAGGGTCAGCCTGAGTCTCTGGTGTCCTGCCTTCAGGGATATTTTTCAAAGGCTGTGAAGTCACCTTCCTCTCTAGGCTCTGGGTTAACCCATGTCCCAAGAGGGTGTGATAGGGCTTTTTTTTTTTTTTTTTTTTGGCCGTGCCGCGCAGCATGTGGGATCTTATTTCCCCGACCTGGGATTGAATCCGTGCTCCCTACATTGGAAGTACAGAGTCTTAACCACTGGACCGCCAGGGAAGTCCCCCTGTGATAGGGATGTACAGGTAGCGACAGCTCCCCTGAAGAAATGTCTTCACCCATCTCTCTCTTTCTAAAAAAATTTTAAAAAAATTATACAGAATTTCAAAATAGACAGCAAAGAGGACATGTGATGAAGCCACATGTGCCAACTTCCACGGTCCTCACGGCCAATCTTGTGCTTTCCTTCCCCTTACACCCTGTCATGGGTTCAACTACCTCTCTTCCCCAGGGGGAAAAAAAGTGCTAACCCCCAGATTTTGATCTTATTTAGAAATAGGGTCTTTGCAGATGATCAAGTTCAGGTGAGGTCATTAGGGTGGGCCCTAACCCAACATGACTGTCGCTCTTATAAAAAGGGGAAATTTGAACACAGACACACACACACACACACACACACACACACACACACACACACACAGAGGGACAATGCCATGTGAAGATGAGGACAGAGATCAGGGTGATGTATCAAGCCAAGAAATACCAAGGATGCCAGCAAACCACCAGAATCTAGGGGAGAGTGACGGGACAGAGCCTGCCTCACAGCCTCGGAAGGAATGACATCTTGGTCTTGGTCTTTTGCTTCCAAGAACCATGCGACAGTACTTTTCTGTAGCTGAAGCCCTAGTCTGTGGTACTTTGTTAAGGTAGCCTAGGAAACTAATACACATACTATGCCCTGATTATTAGCACATTCTAGACCCCGGATCATTTTTTTCTTATGTCTTTTTCCATCCTTGATCTGGCCGAGGGATCCCAGTGTCAGCAACAGGTTCTGACCCCTTCCTTCACTCTGTTTCCTGACGGCTGTGATGTGGACAACTGAGCCTGATTACGCATAGCTACGACTAGGCTGGGCGCTGTCAGGACAACAGATGGGCCTTACTTGGGGCCTCGGTGTCCCTGTGGGGCTGGTGAGAGGCACAGGGAGAGGTAGGTAATGGCTTGGGTTTAGCCCAGCATTTCCCACCCAGCCCCTGCACCCCTTCTTTTTTTTTAAAAAAATAAATTTTATTTATTTATTTAGGCTGGGTTGGGTCTTCGTTGCTGCATGTGGGCTTTCTCTAGTTGTGGCGAGCGGGGGCTACTCTTTGTTGCGGTGCGCGGGCTTCTCGTTGCGGTGGCTTCTCTTGTTGCAGAGCATGGGCTCTAGGCGCGCAGGCTTCAGTAGTGGCACGTGGGCTCAGTAGTTGTGGCTCAGGGGCTCTAGAGCGCAGGCTCAGTAGCTGTGGTGCACGGGCTTTGTTGCTCCACGGCGTGTGGGATCTTCCCGGACCAGGACTCAAACCTGTGTCCCCTGCATTGGCTGCCGGATTCCTAACCACTGCACCACCAAGGAAGCCCCCAGCTGACTTTAAAGAAACTGACCACGTTACTTTATAGTCTGTATTGTGACAATTAGCAACAACAACTTGTGGGGGGCAAATAACGCCAGCAGACTCAAGGATCAGGATACCGGTTTGGTGTTTTTATTTTTTATTTTTTTATTTTTTTTTTATTAATTTAGCCTGTTCTGCTTCTTTCCCCTGGGCTAGTGCAGTGCTTTTTTTAATTTAATTAATTAATTAATTAATTAATTTATTTATTGGCTGTGTTGGGTCCTCGTTTCTGTGCGAGGGCTCTCTCCAGCTGCGGCAAGCGGGGGCCACCCTTCATCGCGGTGCACGGGACTCTCATCACCGCGGCCTCTCTTGCTGTGGAGCACAGGCTCCAGACGCGCAGGCTCAGCAATTGTGGCTCACGGGCCCAGCCGCTCCGCGGCATATGGGATCCTCCCAGACCAGGGCTCGAACCCGTGTCCCCTGCATTGGCAGGCAGATTCTCAACCACTGCGCCACCAGGGAAGCCCCGGTTTGGTGTTTTTAAAAAATGTTTATTCACCCATTTACTGACCACGTTGATACTCTGTGCTTAGGGAAAATCACTGTGATGAAAGCTCAGGTTTCCACACTGCACCCACTTGGGGAATCAGGTCCACACTTGGACTGAAGGACCGTAATAAATGGGACCACAAGCCCCGTCAGGGATGCAAGCGCTCGGTGAGAGTGCTTGGGATTGGGAGGCACCACGAGTGGGTTCCTAGCAACGGCTGGTTCTCTGCGTGCTCCCTGAGGCTGACTCACCCCAGAAAAGTTGATGGTGGGTCATTTCTATAAACAGTGCCTTGAGGCAGCCGGGTACCCGGTGGTGCCCTGCACCGGGGAAAGAGCCTAACTCGCCAAATGGAATTATTCACAAAACGGCAATGAGCTGTTGTTCTGTTTCTCCTCTTTGATTAAAAAGTAAAATTTATCTTACACAAAAGAGAGACTTGGGGCAGAAGCTGCCCCAAGCTCCAGTCAGCGGCCCCTTCCCGGTAGTGATGCCTGCTTGGCTGCTGTGAGTGGCCTCAGCTTCCCACCGGGATGAGGGGTTCTGGCCGCCCTTGCAGGGTGAGCGGGAGGCTCCCAAGCCCACCAGGGGCTCGGCCTGGCTCGGAGCAGGCGCACTGTGTGGTCAGCGAGCAGGAAGGAGGGTGGCCGATGGGCCCTGGGGGTGCAGTGTGGGGCTCAGGGGAAGTCGCGGTAGGGCAGGCGGAAGGGGTAGAGGGGCGTGTAGCGCGAGTTGTGCCAGAGCAGCTTCTCCTCCAGGAAGGCGACGGTCGGCAGGGTCAGGACCAGGGTCTGGTGCTTGAGCATGCTGTGCACGTTCAGGCCTGGGGGGCGGGGTGGAGGCACAGTCAGGGCGGGCCCCCCCTGCCCCCAACAGAGGCACTAGGGTCTGGTGTAGGGTCGGTCCTGAGCCCCGTAGCCTGGGTTCAAACCCTGGCTCAGTCGCTCACCCCCAGCAAGACCCTGGGCAAGAGACTGCCCTTAGCTCATCAACTTCCAACCGAGAGCATCCTGAGTGCCCAACTCTGCCCTGTGCTCAGGCACGGTTCCCACCTCACACCCCAGTGGGTTAGGCTGACGGTAAACAGAGCAGATAAACAAACACGATGTACTGAGGGAGGCCCATGGGGCTGCAGTGAGTGATGAGGGGAAGGAAGGGGAGGGCAGGGCAGGGCATGCAGGATCTGTGGTCCTCTGGGGAAGACTTGGGCTTTTGCCCTGAGTGACAAGGGAGCCCTGGAGGGTGGTGGGCAGAGGGACAGGACCTGACTCAGGTGCTCAGGCGCCCTCTAGTGGCCGTAGTGGGAGTGGCGGGGACGGGAGTGCAGGACAAACTGTGGGGAGGAGTCGGTCAGCAGGAGCCTGAGACCAGGGCAGAGGCCGCTGTGCCCTAACTGTGCCGGTCCAGGCAGATGGTGGGAGCTGGCCCAGGGCGGTGAGAAGCGGCTGGATTCTGGATATGTTTAGAGACAGCGCTGGCGGTGAGCTAACAGACCGAAGTGGAGGGGGACAGTGTGGTTTGGGGCCAGAGCTGCTGGGAGGAGGAAGGTCTTGTGTGCCAAGATGAGTAGGAGACCCCACGTGCCGCTGTCCAGGAGGCATCAGGGCACACAATCAGGAGACCAGGAGAGAGCTCTGGGGATTAGTCACTGCAGCCACTGGTGTGACGTACTCAGGACAGCCCTGATCCTGAGTCTCTGAGCGAGGAGCCGGGTGGGGACAGCCAGTGGGCCCTCAGACTCACTCCACGCCTGGCACTGTGGCCCAAGCTTGGACAGACGTGATCTCAGAGTGTTTTTTGTTTTTTGGCTGCACCGTGCAGCTTGTGGGATCTTAGTTCCTGGACCAGGGATCGAACCCGGGCCACAGCAGTGAAAGCATGGAGTCCTAACTACTGGACCACCAGGGAATTCCCCTCAGAAGTTTTCTTTAAGAAACACGTCATTCTCCCAATGCTCCGTCTGGGCAAACTGAGGGTTGGGTGGGGGAGGGTGGTCACTGCCCAAGGCCACTCTGTGACCAAGTTGCAGATACAGGATTTGAACTGGCCCATGCTGCACTCTCTGGGGGTCTGGGAGACAGAGCGGGGCCCTTTGCTCACCAATAGCAGGGACTAGGTTGAAGGTCTTCAGCCCAGAGGCAGCTGCCACAATGTTCTGGGGCATGTCCTCATGTTCTCTGAAACAGAGGCCAAAAGAGGTGAGCCCCTGCTGAGGACGGACCGCCCCCCGTGCCCCCCTGCCCCAGCCGCCCCTGCTCTGCCCGGCACCCTCACAAGTCCACAAGGAGGACGGAGTCGCCCCAGCGGCGGTAGCGGGCCAGCTCGATCAGGTACTGGGGGTCTGCGGTCGGCAGCTCCAGGGAGTCCACGATGTGCAGGTCGTCCTGGTGGGAGGAAAGGACAGTCTGAGCCCACCCTGCACCCACAGCCCACACCCCAGGACCCCCGTGGCTCCCGGCAGGACTGCTGCTGTACCTGGGCCAGCTTGACGGTCAGTGCCACCTTGAGGCCCTGCACCCGCACTTTCATGGGCAACATGTAGTAGTAGCTTGTGGGGCCCCGGGGGCCATGGGCAATGCCTCCTGCGGGGGCAGAGGTACGTGAATAGGTGAAGGCCCCAGCTGGGCTTGGAGGTCAGAAATTTGCCCCAGTGGCTGGCACAGGGGAGGTAGGAGGGAGGCTGCCCGCGGCCAGGCAGAACCCCAGCAAAGAGGGCAGGGCCTCAGGTAGGGATGGAGAGGGGAGGTTGGATCGGGCATCACCTGGGACAGGTAACTTCACCTCACTGGGGCTTGGTGTCTTCAGCCGTCAAACCTTGGGTGAGGATGGTCTACCCGTGTGTCCTCCCTCTGCTGGGCGCTGGGAGTGCAGCAGGGAACATGCGGGACAGGATCCCTGCCCTCATGCCATTCATATTCAGCCAGAGACTTGATCCCAGAGGGAACCAGGGCTGCGCCAGGCAGCACAGGGGGTTGCAGGGGGTGGGGAGACCCAAAGAGGGTCAGGGAGGGCTTCCTGGAGGAGGCATGGCCCAAACACATCAGAAGGATGAGAGGGATTGGCCAGACAAATGGGAGATGACTCTGAGTCAGCTCTGTTTGGTCAGAGAGGGTGTACAAGGGACAAGGGGGCGCGGTCTGCAGCCACCAGGGCCTGGAAGGCCAAGATGAGGGGCTCAGACTTCACGCAAAGGCCGCAGGAGCTGGGAGGTTTAGGAAGAGCCCTCTGGGTGCTGTGTGAAGTGTGGGCCAGGAGAGGTGAGATGGGAGGTGGGGCAAGAGGGGCTGTGGCCATGGCCTGATGAGAGGCCAAGGCCAGAGCTGTGGGGAAATGGGGCGAAGTGGACGGACTCTCCAACCTCTGACCGCACGTGGGCAGACCTGCTTACCTCCTCGCCAGATTGGGGAGCGGATGCTGCCATGCCGGGCGCGCCCACTGCCTTTCTGTGGCCAGGGCTTCCGGCCACCGCCCCGCACCTCGGCCCTGGTCTTGGTCTTGGCGTAGCTCTGTAGGCACAGAGTGAGGAAGGAGTCAGGTTCACAAGGGAGGTGCCATTGCAGACGGAAGGTGCCAGGCCCAGGAACACAGCAGTGAGCTGGGTGGACCGGCCTGCCGCTGGGGAGCCGGACAGGAGACACAGAGACTGGGGCTCCGTCGGGACAAGCACAGCATGGAGCGCTTTGGGAGGGAGGGAGGGATAAAGAAATCAAGAGTTCCCTCCTCCACTCCAGAACATCAGCCTCAGAGAGGCAGGGGCTCTGCTGCCTGACACACAGTAGGTGCTTAGTATTTTTTGAATGATTTCCATGTGGTTGTAACTAAAAGGAAGCTGGGGGAATTCCCTGGCGGTCCAGTGGTTAGGACTCTGAGCTCCCACTGCATGGTGCACGGGTTCGATCCCTCCATCCCTGGTCAGCGAACTAAGATCCTGCAAGCCGCGTGGCCATAAATAAATGAATAAAATTAAATACAAAAATAAAAGGAAGGTGGGGCATGGGGAAAGACATGGGGGTTAGGGAGAATCAGGGAGAGGTGCGGGGTAGGGGATCATGCAAGGCTTCCAATGCCAGGCTGATGACTTCATCTCCAGGGCCACAGCGAGCCAGGGAGGACTCGCCAGACTTGAGGTGGGCGGATGGAAGGCAGGGACCCTGATTGATGACAGCATCACCAATGCTCTTGGCGTAAGATCCAAACACCTCACGTTGCCCCTGTTGACCTCCATGGCCACAATGGGCCCCTTCTGATCCCTGCCACAGAGGCTCTGCCTGTGTTGCTCCAACGCCCTCCACCCCAGCCCCACTGCCCGCTTCACCTGGTTAGCGCCTGTCACACACCTGAGGTTCAACGCCCCTTTCTCTGAGACAGTTTCCCTAATTATACATTTACAGGCATGACTACTTGATTCATGTTCTCCTCACCAACTAGACTGGGAGCTTCAAAAGGACAGGGGCCTCGCCTGTCTTGTCCCCCAGCACAATGCCCAGGGCACAGCGGCAGTTCACAAAACGCCCGGCAAATGGCCCATCGGCGAGTGGGTCAGGAGAGAGGATGGGGCCTGAGCCCCACCGTCCAGAGAGGACACGGCAGGGGCATCCTCTGCCCCCCAGCCCCGCCCCGCCCCACTATGGGCACTCACAATTCTCTTGAAGTTCTTCTGCCAGATGGCAACCTGGTGCAGGATATCCAGCCTGTGGAGGAAGGAGACACGACAGGCCCACTTCCACTTAAAATCCTCTCCGCCCCACTAGATGAAAACTCCGGCTCCTCCCCATCCACTTCCAGGGCCCTGTGTCACCTGCCCAGGTCCCTCTCTGAGCCCATCTTGCACCACCTCCAGCTCCACTCTGTGTCCGTTCTACGGAGTCCAGCCTCCAAGCCTCTGCACTTGCCGTTCCCTCTGCCTGATATGCTCTTCCCCTGGCTGGTTCCTTTTCTGCCTACCGGTCTTAGCCCAAATGGTATCTCCAAGAGGAGTCCCCTTGCTAAAGAGGGCTTTACCTTACTCCTTTCCTCCCATTACGACTTCCTTACTGCCACTTCTTTACAGACTGGTTTGCCTCTCTACCCCTGTGCTGTTCCATACAGTAGACACTGGCCACACGTGGGGCTACTAAACCCCTGAAAGGTGGCCAGTGCCACATGGTGAAACGACAAGATTTTAGATTTATCAGGCTAAATGAAATATATTATTGAAATCAATCTCATTTGTTTCTCACTATTTGAAAGAAAACTTGGCTACTGGAAGAATTTAAATTACACGTGTGGCTCGCATTGGACAGGGCTGCCAGGCTGGTTTGCCAGGGGTTGGCAAACTATGGCTAGTAAGGCCAAATCTGGCCTGCTGCCTGTTCTTGTAAATATGTTTTACTGGAACACAGCCACGCTCATTCACTTACACATTGTCTACGGCTGCTTTTGTACTACATCAACAAAGATGAGTAGTTGCCATGGAGACGTTACAGCCCGCAAAGCCAAAGACATTTACTCTCTGGCTCTTTACAGAAAACGTTTGCTGATCCCGGCTTAGACTGTGAGCAACATCGGCAACCTCAGTGCTCATTCACTGCTGTATCCCTGACACCTAGAATGGAAGCTGGCACACAGTAAGTGCTTCATAAGTATTTACAGAATCAACAAAATATGTCGCTTTTATCTTTTTTTGTCACCCTCTAGCAGACTGGGACTCTGTAAAGACAGAGAGCAAACCATACAAATAAGTAAAAGTAATAGACTAATAGCACTTATGTGCCAGACACAGTACACATAAGAGACATCACACACCTTGGCAAGCGAAAACTTGGTCCTGGGAGTTGGCCCATATAGGGTTGAGATCTGGCTCTAAAGTTTATAAGCTGTGTGACCTTGGGCAAATTTCTTAACATGTCTGTGCTCAGTTTCCTTACCTACGAAATAAGAATAATAGAATCCATTCCTAGGGTTGCTATGAGGATCTGGTTAATTAAACTGCAAGTAGGGTGACTTCCCTGGTGGTCCAGTGGCTAAGACTCTGCGATCCCAATGCAGGGGGCCCGGGTTTGACCCCTGGTCAGGGAACTAGATCTCACATGCCGCAACTAAAAAGATTCTGCATGCCGCAACTAAGGATCCTGCATGCTGCAACGAAGATCCTGCGTGCGGCAACGAAGATCCTGCATGCGGCAACTAAGACCCGACGCGGCTAAATAAATATATATATTTTAAATGCAAATACGCCCAACCCCCCCAAAAAGGGAATTCCCTGGCAGTCCAGCGGTTAGGACTCTGTGCTTTCACTGCTGAGGGCTGAGGATCAATCCCTGGTTGGGGAACTAAGATCCTGCAAGCCACGTGGCCAAAAATAAAATAAAATAAAATACAAATAGACTGTCCCAGGCACACAGTAAGGATTTAACCACTGTTAGTGCTCATTTTTGCAAAAACCAATAACAGCAACAATAACCAACATTTCTACAGACCATATTATGGGCCAGAATTATCTCATTTAATTGTCTGAGGTTTGACAGAATAGAGACACTGAAGCACAAGGGGGAAGGCAGGATTTGAATCCAGCCACTCGGGTTCCAGAGCTCTGCGTCCCTAACCCTCAGTGGATGTTACCTGTCAGCCCTCACCTTCACACAACTCTGCAGCAAGAAAAACCATCATTCTCTCTCTTTTTTTTTCTCACTCTCTTCTAACAGGTGGAGAAACTGAGGCTCGAGCCCAGGTCATCCTGATTCCTAAATCCCCGCTCCTCGTCCCTCTGCCACCCAGTTCACCATTTCGGCTCCCACTCACCTGGGCGTCGCGGAGAAAACGTCTGGGTGCAGCTCGGTCAGACCCAAGCGCTCCTGCTCGTAGCCCCGCAGGGTCTCGACCCAGGCCTGCACGGGACGCCGGTGCCCGAGTACCGGGAGCTCGCACCTGCGCAGCACGGGCACCCGGGGACCTGGAGCGATTGGGAGGTCAGGGGTCAGGGGCAAGGGTCAGAGTTTCCGGTTGCCACCCCTCCTAGGGCAACCCCAACAACCTCACCCGCGCTCGCCACCGGTTCTGGTTTCTCCGCCGGCTGCACTGCCTCTTCTGCCAGCGCCTTCAGGCCCTGTAAACGGTGAGCAAGAGTGAGAGACGATTCCCGGACCCTCCAACCTTTGTCCTCCGACCCCGCCCTCAGTCCCCGGCCTCACCCGGCAGCCCTTGGGCCGAAGCCAGGCCCGCGCCCCGGCCCGGACTAGCTGCAGCATTGTCGCGCAGCTCCCCACGCTTAGAGAGGTCAAGGCTTCCTCTGCTGGACTCTCTCGACGCCTCGCGATGACGTCACGCCCGCGACACCGCCGGCCGGGCTTGTATTCGGCGTTAGAAAGTTGGGCGAGCAAGAGCAAAGACGGCGGGGCCCGCTAACGCCTGTCCCCACCTCCGCCCCAAGACTAACCCCAGACGCTAATTTTCACTGCTGGCCACAAGAACCCTCTGCAACACCTGGGAGCGCGACCCCACAGCAAGAAACCCCGCCCCCTCTTCGGTCCCGCCCTCAAAGAGCCGGTGCGGTCATCCAGCCAATGAAACCTCCCTACTCAAAGGGCACGCTCCTCGTTCAGCCAATGAGCGTTAAGTCTGGAAAAAGTGGCTGGGCGGTGCTAGGGCGGGCACCTAAGGGAATATGGCCAATAACTGTTACGCTTTTTTTTTTGTCGGCCACGTCCCCAGGGCCCGCCCGCTTTGGGCCTCCCAGACCCTAGCCGTTGGTTTCTCCAGGAACGTGGTTTTGTTTGCTTGTTTGTTTAAATGCAGAGCGTTATCTCTCACAGAAAGCCCTCAGGGTAGGGCCTGGCGGATCGTGCTTCTCCTCTTAGATTCCCCCAGGGCACGTCCCCCTCAAATGCGTCAGGTTAAGAGATGTGACTCCCCCCATCTCCTAGGCCAAGGTCCTGTCGCGTCTCAGACTGCCAGGGGTCTCCGAGAGCAAACTGGGGAGTCCACAGATTCTGCGTTGCCTCCCTCGTCCACTCTCACCAACAGAAATCCAAACGCTCATTTTTTAGGTTCTTTGCCACGTTCCCCGTCAGGCCTCCAGGCGGCGCCACGAGCCCATAGCAGCCTGCCCCGGCGGGCCGGACCTGAGCGCTTGATTGGCAGTGAGAAATGGACCGAGTTTAGCCGCCGAGAACGTGGTCTGGGAGCCAACCTCAGTGTCCTCATCTGGAAAATGGGGAGGTGTGAGATTCGATGAAATGATGGAGGCAAAGCATGCCATGTGTAGAACATGCGTAGCTTTATTATTATTATTATTACTATTATTTTGAAGGTGAGTTTTATCATCAAAGCAAGACAAGAGCCAAGGTGGGGGACTTCCCTGGTGGTCCAGTGGTTAGGAATCCGCCTTCCAATGCAGGGGACGGGAGTTCGATCCCTGGTGGGGGGAACTAAGATCCCACATGCTGTGGTGCAAGTAAGCCCGGGCGCTGCAACTGGAAAGAAGACTGCATGCTGTAACGAAGAGCCTGCGTGCCACAACTAAGACCCAATGCAGCCAAATAAAAATAAATAATAAAAGGTCAAAAAGGGGGAAAAAAAAAAAAAAAAAAAGCCAAGGCAGGGATGGGGGTGGACCGTGGAAGACTTGAAGGCTTTTGTGTTGTTTTTTTGCATCTGATATATAACATATGGATATTTTTGTGAAGTATTAATGAAAACTTATAATGTATTTCATTGTGCATTCTATCCTTGCAAGAACCGTGGATATGTGTTTCAAACTCCACACACTTTGCAATTTTAAAAGGTCTTTTAATTTTGTACAATTTTGTTTATTCATTTTATGTTTGCATAAGTAATTCACACACCTAGTAAAGAAAATTCCAAAAACTACAAAAAGAAAGCTAGAGTGAAAAGTCTGTCTCCTCCATCCTCTGTTCCCTGCCCTGCCCCCACCCACCTCTTTCCCTTCCCAGAAGCTGCCACCACAACCAGCTGTGTGTCTTCTCCCAGAACCAGTTTATTATTTTACAGACAGATTTACAAGTCTGTCCTGTGCAAGAGAATTTAGATTTTATGTGGTGAAGGATGGAACAGCACTTAGCTGCTTAATGATTTATTGGGCACCTACTGTGTACTGCTGGGGTAAATCCAGCAGACACCCTTGAGATACTCACAGCCCAGTGCAGAAGGTTGAAAGATCAGAATGGGGGAGGGAACAGGGTCTACAGGGTCTGTGGGAGCACAGGGGAAGAACTGCTAATCTGTGGCGGCGGGGGTCTCAGAGGCAACTTTTCTGAAGCTGCAACCGGAGAGCTAAGGCTTGAGGGTCCATCAGGAGTTTGTCCAAAGGAAAAAATGTGATCCAGGCTGAGGAAACAGCAGTTGCAAAAGCCAGAAGTGGGGACTGGGGGAAGGGGTGGCTGGACTTTCCTGATGGCCACAAGCTTTGTTCATTGACTCAGTCATTTATGTTGAACCCACCTCAGGGCCTTTAGTACTGTTGTTCCTTCTGCCTGGATCATACTTTTCCCAGATCATACTTTTCCTACACATGACTCGATCCCTCACCTCCAATTCTTTGCTCAAATGTCACCTCCTCCGAGAAGCCTGTCCTGACCACCCTATTTCAAATTGCAATCCCCACCCCTGGCCCTTCTGACCGCCTTATCCCGCCCTATTTTTTTCCATCAGTACTTACCTTCTAACATCCTATATAATTTCCTGGTTTTTTTTTTAAAGGATCTTTATCTTTTTAAAAATATTTGTTTATTTATTTATTTGGCTGCATCGGGTCTTAGTTGTGGTGTGTGGGCTTCTCTAGTTGCGGCACTCGGGCTTCTCTCTAGTTGTGGCGCGTGGGCTCTAGAGTGTGGCGTCTCAGTAGTTGCGGCATGCGGGCTTAGTTGCCCCGCGGCATTTGGGCTCTTAGTTCCCCTACCAGGGATCGAAGGCAGGCATTGGAAGGCAGATTTTTAACCACTGGACTACCAGGGAAATCCCTCCTGGGTTTTTTTTTAATGCTTTTTGTCTGTCTCCCCTACTAGAGGAGAAATTTTGTCTCCCCCTCTTGGCAGAAATTTTGCTCTGTCTTGTTCCCTGCAGCCAGCATAGTGCCTGTAACACAGTGGGCGCTCAATACATGTTTCTTGAGTGAATTCCTTTGTTCATCATCCTAATGCAGGGGTATTACCAGAAACAGAGCCCCCCTCTCTGTCTCTTGGGTCTCAAGATCTGTAACCCCCTGAGGTCACAGGCACATAAGGTACCCAATGAATGATTATTTACCCAATGGTACTGGAGTCATATAGACACAGGTTCAAATCCAGGGGCTGCTGCTAATTGGTTGGGTGTCCCTGGGCAAGTGGTTAGCACTTTCAGAGTTCGGCCCTAATTGGTAGGTGGGACACACACAAACTCTCCCCTACTGAGCTGTGTGGAGGATGAGTTCTCTTTCCTTCCATCCTCAGTCCCCACAGTGTTTCCCCCCAACCCCCACAAAGGGAGCCTGTAAGTACCTGAGTCAGATCCGTCCCTTCTCTGCTCAGAACCCTCCATGCCTCCTACAGCAAAAGCCAAAGTCCTTAGAACAAAAGCCAAAGTCCTCACTGCAGCCCACAATGCCCTGCAGGACCTGTCCTCACTTCCTCTCACTGTCCCCCTCTATCTCTCCGTGGTTTCCGCCACACTGGTCTTCTCACCAGAACCTGTCAATCTCACAGCAGCCTCAGGGCCTTTGCACAGGCTGTCCCTTCTACATGGACCACTCTCCCCTAAATATCTGCATGGTTCACTCCCTCATCTCCTTCAGGTCTTTACTCAAATGTCACCTTCTTAGGTGACACTGGGTCTAAAAATCACAGTCCCTTCCTACCCCACATATCTAATCTGCCTTCCCAGTGTCATTGTTTCCAGAACTTACACCACATTCTAACAGATGACATCATGTTCTTATTTATCCTGCTTCTTGTCTGTCTCCTCCACTAGAACGTCAGCTCCTGGAGGACAGAGGTCTTTGTTTCTTTCACTGCTGGGCCCCCATGCTAAGAAGGAGAAGGGTGCCAGGCACCTAGAAGGTTCTCAATACATAGTAATTGAACAAATGGAATGTAGAGAAAGCAGTTTGCATACGGTTCCCCCACTGGCATTATTGATTGTGAGCCTTAATGAAAGGGAGGTAATGACCTCGAGACCTTCACACTGCGAGGCTCAAAGTTTGACCGTTTTGGCCCAAGCCTGGGTGGAGTCAAAGGTCGAGGTGTCCAGCCCATTCCTGTGGATCAAAGGCTCAGTTGTAGGTGACCTCTGTCCCCAGTGGGCCAGCATCAGCCTTGCAGCCCAGAGAGGGTCTTTGCTGGCCACGGGCATGATAGCAATTTAGGGAGCATATATTGGAAGCTGGAGGGCCCCCCAACATCTGGCCATTCCTAGCCCCCCATCACTGTGCCAGGGTTTTCACAAAGGCCAGAGTCAAGGCTGGAATACTGGGGGGCAACCTTCAGATAGAAGATGCAGGGTATGAGTGCAGGATTGATAGGGGGGCGGTCTGACCTCTTTGGGGGAGCTGTTTAAAGTACATCCCCATCAACTGCCAAAACATCTGCTGTGTGTTTGTTTGCAGCTCAGTTTGTGGGTAACTGCCAAGCGTGTGAGGAGGAGGAGGAGTCCCCATTGAGGCATTCTCCCCCAACCCCTAGGGACGGGCCTGATTTGCATAGATGTTTCCATTCCCTTCAGTTCCCTTCAGTTCAGCGTCAAAGTGGGTGCGTGGAGCAGAAAAAAAAGGCGCAGAAACAGCCCCCTGGGTTTTGGCAGAGAGTCAGACCCCCTCAGGGCTTGAACCCCTGGGTAGGGCACATGGGCTCTCTGGGCCTCAGTTTCCCCCTCTGTAAAATGGGGGTATAATCACCCCTTCCTCATATATTTTGTGCCAGCCTTGCACCTGCGTACCCTCAGGTCACCCATTCCCTGCTCTGTCCCTGCCCCATGGCTAAGGGCTGACCCCTGCACAGGGTAGCCCTCTTGTCCCCTGCCTTCTGTGCCCAGATTTAGCCAATGGCAGGCACTGAGGGTAGATTGAAGGGCGAGAAGATAGGAGAAGCCAGGGTAGTTCTCCTCATCTGCTTCTGACAGCATCTCCCACTGGACATGGTCTCCCTATTTGTTAATTTGCAAGTTGTCTCACCCCTCCCATGCTTTGGTTTCTCATCTAGGTAACCAACCCCTGTATTAAAGCCCCTCTGTTTGAGATATGTCTATTATCCTAAGTGGACTTTTACTGATGTAGGGCAGTTGTGAGGGGTTTTTGTTTAAGATACAATTAAAAATAATTCAAGTTTTCCCTTTTCAGTGTACAGTTCCACAAGTTTCCACAAACATATACAGTCATATAAACACCACTACAATCAAGATATAGAATTGTTCCATCACCAAAAAATTCCCCCACTCCTTTTTGTAGTCAACCCCTCCCTCCACCCTCAGGCCCTACGAATCACTGGTTGCTCTCTGTCCCTATAGTTTGCCTTTTCTAGAATGGCATAGAAATGGAATCATACAGTATATAGTCTTTTGTGTCTGCCTTCTTTCCCTCGTCTTAATGCATGTGAGATTCATCCATGTTGTTCTATATTGCTTGTTCCTTTCAGAACTCGAGGTTTCAAATATTATCTGCCTGAGTGGTCTTCCATGTGAAGATAAACTGCAGTGTGTCTATTCATCCCTTAGTTAAAGGAGCTGTTGTAAGCTTTTGATGGGCTGATATTTGCAAAGAGCTTAGGACAGTAACAGGCACATGATATATGTGTCAGCTGTTATTATTATGCTGGAGGGGGGCTGAAGTGGGCCTTTGGGGTTCCCCTCTCCCCTAACTATGTATGTCTCCCTCATCTGGAAGAGACAGCCCACCCTTCCCAGGCTCAATGGGCTAAAACTGCATCTGGTGCAGACGTGGCAGGGACTGGCCTCCACCGGCAGCCTCCCCACCCCATTCCTGAAGCTGAAAGTGGGCCTCAAGCCCATGGATGGACGAAACAAGGCCGCTGCAGCTCCGCTGCCTGCCAAGATCAGCATCTGGAAAGCTTCTCTGCAGCTGGGCCCCTCCCCCGAGCCCTGGGGTGATGTTGAGAAAGTTGGGACCTGTCTCAGACACTTCTCCTTGTGCAGTTCCTCCTGCCAAAACCTGAGAGCTGGGGGTGGGGGGAGAGTGGAGGCCCAGAGCGGATGGAGGACAGTCCCAGACCTCATCAACTGGGGGGGGTTCACAAAGTTTGGGGTGGGGTGGGATCGGAGGTCAGAGGGTTTCCTTCACCTCTGGACTACAGAGGAGAACATTCTACATCTCACCAATGACCGACGTGGTACTCAGTGATAACCACTGCCCTTCTATTCCAAATCAATGGGGGAGGAATTGGGAGGGACGTCCCCACGGCAGGACTGGGTCTGGGACTTGGGATGAAAAAGAGGGCAGAGAGCTCTAGTTCAAATCCTACCACGACTGTGTGCCTCACTTTCCTCATCTTTAAAACGGGGTGAGGAAAATGCAAAACTATGGGGACAGAAAAAGATCAATGACTGCCAATGATTAAGGACGGGTGGGGGTGGTAATGAATAGGCAGAGCACGGAGGCTTTTTGGGCCAGTGAAACTATTCTGTATGATACTATTGATATAATGGTGGATATGTGTCATTATACATTTGTCCCAACCCACAGACTGTACAACACCAAGAGTGAACCCTCATGTAAACCATGGACTTGGGGTGATAACAATGTGTCCGTGTAGGTTCATCAATAGTAACAAATGCTTACTCCCCTGGTGGTGCAGTGGTTAAGAATCTGCCTGCCAATGAAGGGGACACAGGTTCGAGCCCTGGTCCGGGAAGATCCCACATGCTGCAGAGCAACTAAGCCCGTGCGCCACAACTACTGAGCCCACGTGCCACAACTACTGAAGCCTGTGTGCCTAGAGCCCGTGCTCCGCAACAAGAGAAGCCACGACAATGAGAAGCCTGCGCACTGCAATGAAGAGTGGCCCCCGCTCACTGCAACTAGAGAAAGCCCGCGTGCAGCAACGAAGACCCAATGCAGCCAAAAAATAAATAAATAAATAAATAATTTTATTTAAAAAAAAAAAAAAGTAACAAATGTGCCACTCTGGTAGGGGCTGTTGACGGTGGGGAGGCTATGTGTGTGGGGGGGGCAAGGGATATATGCGACATCTCTGTACTTTCTGCTCAATTTTGTTTTTGGGGTTTTTTTTGTTTGTTTGCTTTTCTTTTCTTTTTTGTTCTCTTTTTTTGGCCATGCTGCGCGGCATGCAGGATCTTAGTTCCCTGACCAGGGATTGAACCTGTGCCGCCTGCAGTGGAAGCATGGAATCCTAGCCACTGGACCACCAGGGAATTAGCTCTGCTCAGTTTTGCTGTGATCCTGAAACTGTTCTAAAAAATAAAGTCTATTTTAAAAAATGAGATGATGACGATAATCATAATACCCACCTCCTAGGTTTGGAGGATTCACAGAGCCGCACCCAGCACAGTCTGTCCGTGTGAGTGTTAGCCATTCTTGTCAGTGGCCCTGTAATTAGTGGAGGCTGCTCCAAGCCTCTTCCTTTTCTTCTTTTTCCCCTGCTTGGGAGCTCCCCACGGAAAGGGCCCCGTTTCCTTCCTCTTCTGCTGTTCTCTCACTCAGGGATCCCCCCTAGGGAGGGTTCACCTTTCCCCTTGACCCCCCCTGGACCATCAGGGCGTCTATGACAGTGTTTCCCAATTCTCTAGCCCATTCCCTCAGCCGACCCAGTGGAGACCTCATGTTACCCCAGAAGTGGGAGGTGAGGGGGGGAGGCAGAAGTGGCTTGCTGGTGTATCTGTGTATCCCTGGGGACATCACCTTTGTCTAGGAGCCATGGTCCCCCTAACAGGCGGCCGGATATGTCTGCAGCCTTGATAGTACCCCCCCCCCACCCACAGGTCCCTGAGGGGATAGCAAACTGCTGAGCCAGCCAAGGCAAGCTGGGGGGGGGCCACTTCCTCCCCAGCTCTCAGATCCTCAGAGAGGGCTTAGATTTCCGCTCTGATAGCTCTCTGGCGAGGAGAGGACCCAGTTTTTTTAGTACTTTGTCCTCTGTGGGTTGAACACCTGGTTTCTAGAGGTTGTACAGCCACACTTCATTTGGGCAGAGGATTCGGTAAGGTTGTGCTGAGGTCTGACTGGACCCCAAGATCTGGCCCGGAGCTGAGTGGGCACTGAAATCTGGCTCAGGAAAAGGAGTGAATTCACTCTCTGGCTTTTCTTATCTTCCCATCAAAGCCCTGCTCCCCTGTGTTAGAACAGACTGGTTTCTTCGGTCTCCTCCATTGGACTGTCAGTTTTGGATGGCAGAAACCAACGAGGTATCACCAGAGCTGGCACAGAGCATTCTATGTTGCATTATATAAATATATATGCTGTATACCTGTATGTAACATTAATATATTGATTCTTAATATTCATTTCCTTATTAATAACTTAAATATGTTTATTCTTAATACAAATTTATTTCATAGCGACACGTTGAATAATAGCATAGATGTTTATTAACAATGTTATTGTTTATTTATATTATTGATACTATTTGTTATTATTATCATTACAGGAACAATTTTACAATAGAAGTTTGGCGATTTGTTACCTTCGATTTGATTTTTCGTGTCTTTGTAAATATTTTGAATTGGTAATATGAGCTAAAAATTTCAAACAGTCCCCCCGCCCCACCCCCAGGGTACACCATGAAAAGTCTGGTCCCCTCTCACCTGTTCCCCTGCCCCCCCAGTCCCCCTCCTTGGGGGTAACCGCTGTGACGGTGTCTTGTGCCCTTCTGGAGATGGCCTGTATGTCCACAGGCAAATGTGTGTGTATTTATACAGCCCTTATAAATATACCCAGAAATGCAGGCAGGCAAGCAAGCAACTGGTTTGCATTGTGCTTTTTTCATCTTAACGTGTTGAATAGTTTCATATCAAGACTACTCCAATTTTACTTTTTAATAGGCATAAACGGATCGACTTTAATTTCCTTTTTCAAAGTTTTGTTTTCAACACTGTTTATGGAGTATAATATGCATACAGAAGAGTGTGCTGAACTTCTCCCTTTTTTTAAATTGGTTGCATTGTCTGGGATTTAAGCATCCACAATTTTTAAAAATTTTTAGCTTTTCTGAGGTATCCCTGACATGTAAAATTGTAAGATATTTAAAGTGTACATACAGGTGATTGGATATATGTACACATTGTGAAAGGATTCCCCCCATCTAGTTAATGAACACATCCTTCACCTCACATATTTATCTTTTCATTGTGGATGTGAGAGCATTTAAGTTCTACTCTCTCAGAAGTTCCAATTGTTTGATACAGTATTACCAACTGTAGTCACCATGCTGTAAATTAGATCCCCAGACCTTATTATAACTGAAAGTTTGCACCCTTTTACTAATCTCTCCCTATTTCCCCACCCACCACAGCCCCTGGCAACCACTTTTCCTACTCTCTGTTTCTGTAAGTTTGACTTTTTCTTTTTTAATTCCACATAAAAGTGATATCATGTGGTATTTGTTTTTCTCTGTCTGACTCTTTTCACTTAGCATAAGGCCCTCAAGTTTCATCCATGTTGTTGAAAATGACAGGACTTCCTTTCTCGTGGCTGAATAATATTCCATTGTGTGTGTGTATATGTATATATATGTGTGTATGTATATATACATATATATATACATATATATATATGTATATATATATATATCTCACATCTTCATCCATTCATCTGTTGACAGACACTTAGGTTCCATACCTTGGCTATTGTGAATAATGCTGCAATGAACATGGGAGTGCAGATACACTTTTTTGTCATTTTGCTTTTCAACACTCTTCACTGAAGTATCATATACATATAGGGAATTCCCTGGTGGTCCAGTGGTTAGGACTCCACGCTCTCACTGCTGAGGGCCCGGGTTCAATCCCTGGTCGGGGAACTAAGATCCCACAAGCCACGTGGTGCCGCAAAAAAAAAAAAAAAAAAAAAAGAGAGAAGATAGATAATACCCTCTCCCTCCTTTTTCTTGCACTGTCTGGGTATCAAGCAGTCTAACTTTCAGTTTAATTTATTGTTGGAATAGGGCACATGTTACAAAAGTCAAAAGGTGCAAAAGGATTCACAGAGTGAAAGCTACCTCCCTCCTGTCCCCTGTCCCCTATCTTTCAGTTCCTCACCCAGGAAATTTATCAGTTTCTTCTTCTTGCAATATTCTGGATATTCTGAGCACATACAGTAGAACATCAACTCCATTGGAACAGGGAGTTTTATCTGTTTTGTTTCCTGATCTATCTCCAGCCTTTTAGTATGGTATCTGGCACATAGCAGGTGCTTACTGTATGTGGTAAGTAAACATATAAGCAGATTATGTATTCATCTTCACAAACAGTACCCTCCTGAACATAAGTTCCATGAAGGCAAGGGCTTTTTTTTCCTGTTCTGTTCACCGCTGTGCCCAGCGGGTACATCAAAAACATTTGTTGAAGGAGTGAGGGGCATGTCGTCTAGTCACTGATGTCATGCACACGCATCAGTAAATGAAGGTGTGCTTCATCTCTGCAGCCAGGCACCCATATATGCCCAGGAAAAGCTGAGTGAGGAAAAGAGGGAAACTAAAGAACTGGATAGGACTTCTCTGGCAGTCCAGTGGTTAAGACTCCACGCTTCCATTGCAGGGGGCACGGTTTCCATCCCAGTCGGGGAACTAAGATCCCTCGTGCCACGGCAAAAAAAAAAAAAAAAAGAAGAAGTGGATAGAAGATTGGGCCTCAAAGCTTGAAAGGCAGGACTCAACCTGGGCCTGCTGGTCAACCACAGCGAGAGCAATCGATTGACAGAGGCAGTGGAAGCTTCTGGGTGCTCCCAGTCTTCTAGGGCAGAGGGGCCAGCGCCTGAATTCTGGGGCCTTATCAAGGCAAAAACCAATCCATCCTTTGAGGCAGGGCCTGGCACATAGTAGGAACTTGCTTATTTGTTGGATGAACACACAGTGGGCACTTAATGCCTATTTGTTGTGTTGACACTTAGTAGGTGCTTCGTGGCTCCTCGCTGAGTAAATAAAGGGGATTCCACGCGCTCCTCCAAGTCCAGGCTCCCAGGGATGGACCAAGAGTACATCTGCAATCCAAGACAGTCGTTTCAGGTTGAGGTCACCTGGCCAGAAGCGACTGGACAGCACGGGGCTGCGTGACGTCATGCGCCGACCGCTTCTCACGGGTGGGGGCTGGGAGGGGCAGGGCTGGAGGTGGGGGTGCGGACAAAGGGACCCCGCGCGCCTCCTCCCCGCCCGCCCTCGCGCGCGCCCCGCTGGGCAGGCCACATCTGGAATTCATTGCTGCTGCCGCCGCCGGAAAGGAGGCGGAGATAGGGCGGGGCAAGTGGGGGCCGAGGCGGCGCCTCTCCCGGTCCCCCTCCGTCCCCGGTCCCCAGCCCCGGGACGCAGAGGAGCCCGGCGGGCAGTCCCAGCCCTAGCCGCGGCCGTCCCGGGGACGCAGACGCCAAAGCCCCTCCGGCCAGGGCAAGGACCCGGGTCGGCCTAGCCAGGTGAGCGTGCGTGGCGAGGGGGAAGCAGAAAGGGCGGGCCCTGGTCCCCGGAGGTCGCGGGATCGGAGCTAGGGGCGCGGGCCAGGGGTCGGGGGCGTCGCGGGCGCGCACGCGCCGCCCGTGCTCCTGCTGCACCGAGGGAGTGGTCATCGTGCGCCCTCTCCACGACCCCAGGAGGCCCCACTGCCTCAGCCGCGAACCCCCAGACTGAGCTCCCCGCCTTCTCCAGCGGCAGGAAGTTGGCCCCGAGGAGAAGGCGGAATCCGAGCGCTTTCGGCCGGAGACTGGGAGGCTGGATGGCGTGCCCCCGGACCGGTGGTTTGGGGAGTGTGTATGGGGGAGGGGAGGACTCCCCTCTTTGCTGACTCCGGCTGGGCGAAGGCGAAAGGTGCCGCGCGCCGCAGTACCTCCAGGCCAAGGGGCGGGGCCCCAGAGGAAGGCAGTTGCCCACCTCCTCCACATCTGGTCCTCTGCCTCAGTTTCCCCGAGTAGTTCGTCTCTTCCAGTCCCCCCGCGGGGTCGTGGCTTTGTTCTGGAAGGAAAGTGAACCTGACTGCGTGGCTCCGGCGTCTCTTCTTTCCCCTGGGACCCGGGGATGGGGAGTGGGTGAGGGCACCCGTGGCGCGGACCCCGCGTGGTTCCGGGCCCAGCCAAGCGTGGGAACCTCGCCCACTCCTCTGGCACGAGTTGACTCACCCGGGGATTTCCATCCCCTCTCCCGACTGTGCCCTAATCGGACGCTCCGGGCGCCACGCGCTGAGCCCACGGTCCCCCGCGTGGTGCGACACGCGTGCGGCATTCGCGGTGCAGCTGCTGCTGGGATCTCTCCCCACCTCTCCCCAGTCCTTTGGGAATATCGAGGCTGGGCCCCTGGCTGGACGCAGAGGAGCCCCCCACCCCCACTCGGAGATGTGTGGGTCACCCGCGTGTGGCTGTCGCGGGAGAGAGGAGGCGCGGCCCCAGAGGCAGCGAGTGTGGATACCGTGCATTCCACCGCCAGATAAGGAGGCCGAGACTGCAGCCCAAGGGCGGGGGCGGGTCGTGGCGCCGTCTCCAAGGAGACGCCCAGCTGGGCTTCGCTTGGTGGGGGTGGCCTCCCAGCGGACCAGGGGCGTCTCCAGCCTCCCTTGCCGTTGTTTGGGCCTGGGCTGAGTTTAGGAGCCTCCGCACTCGGGGGCCCACTGGGGCCTCGTCCGTTTGGTCATGCATCCACCCATCCATCCATCCACCCACCCACCCATCCATCCATCCATCCATCCACGCTACACGTTTTCTGAGCGCTTTCTGTATGCCAGGCATCATTCCAGGGAGTGAAAACAGACTTAGTTGCTGTCCTCTGACACACATTCTACCCTGGAAACAGAAAACAAGAAATACAATCATTATTGCTGAAATTGGCAAGTGCTGTGAATATAATAAAAAGATGCTGTGGTAGAAAGGGCCTAGGGAAGGCGGCTAGGATAGCTTGGTGGTTAGAGGAGGCCACCAAACAGAAATCTGAAAGATGGGGAGACAGTCGTTCAGGGCTTTGTGGGAAGGCCATGCCAGGTGGAGAAACAGCAGAGGCAAAAGCTCTGAGGTAAGAACGGGGCTGACACGTCGGAGACCAGTGTGGTTGGAGTGGACTGACCCTGGGGGAGAGTGGGAGGAGGGGAGGTGGGCAGGGGCCAGGCCATTTTAGGTAGTGGGGAGCCATGGAAGAATTTGGAGCTGAGGAGTGACATATTGGAGCTATAAATTTAAAAGCTCCCCTTGGATGCTGCATGGAGCATGGCAGTGTAGAGGGCAACTGAGGGGAAACCAAGCCTAGGGGGCTGCCCTAGGGCATGGGGCATGGGACCAGGGAGTGCCCAGGGGAACAGTAACCACAGGGCCTGCCTCCATGGAACTTGGGGGAGGGGCTCCTGGAAGCCACTGAGGCTTCCTCTTGCCTTCTACTCTCCTAATCTCCCCCTGAACAGTCTTGGTCTGTCTCGCTTCCCTTCCCTCCAAACCCTGTCACTTGTCCCTCTTGCTCCATTTCAGGCCTGGCCATTCCCCAATGCTGAGCCCAGGGACGTCTTACTGAGCATCTGGGAGGGAGTCAGGTCCTATGTTAGCCAGGCCTGGGAGCTTGACACAGGGAGGGGAAGCAGGAAAGGCCTGTGTCTGCCTGGGGGTGACTGTGCCAGCCCCAACCTCCAGACCCTGCTTCCTCTTTCTGGGAAGCATGAACCTGCCTTAAGCAAGGTCCTAGTGGAGAAGACGGAGGCATTGTGGGCCTCAGATTCCCCTTCTCTAATAACCACCCCTCCTGAGGCTGCCCGAAGTGAGGATCTTCGCCTCAGGGAAGAAGACAGACATTTTGGTCAGTCCCTGGGGTACAGGGCTGAAAACATTTTTCTTTCTTTCTTTTTTTATAAATTTATTTATTTATTTAATTTTTGGCTGCGTTGGGTCTTTGTTGCTGCGTGCGGGCTTTCTCTAGTTGCGGCGAGCGGGGCTACTCTTCGTTGCGGTGCACAGGCTTCTCATTACGGTGGCTTCTCTTGTTGGGGAGCACGGGTTCTAGGCGCACAGGCTTCAGTAGTTGTGGCACACGGGCTCAGTAGTTGTGGCTCGCGGGCTCTAGAGCGCAGGCTCAGTAGTTGTGGCGCATGGGCTTAGTCGCTCCGCAGCATGTGGGATCTTCCTGGACCAGGGCTCAAACCTGTGTCCCCTGCATTGGCAGGCGGATTCTTAACCACTGCGCCACCAGGGAAGTCCTGAAACCATTTCTTATTTCTCTAGGAAGCGGCCATAAATCTTTCTCTTGGCTGCCAGACAAGAGAGGGGTCTGAGCGGCGGTGGAGGGGGAGGCCTTGGGACACACCCTGGGCTTCTAGCCCACCAGCAAGTGTGCTTCCCAGACCTGCGATGGGTCCTTGATTCTCAATTATGATCCCCAGGAGGGGCAGTAGGCCAGGGCAGCCTGGGGGCGTCTGGTCGGGGTGACCCAGCGGTCAGGCTGTGGTTCAAACTCTCCCCGGGGACATCCACACAGTCTTAATAATGTCCTGGAAAGAAGTGAGCTCCAACCGCCTGTAAAGGACCAGATCAGTAGTGCTAGCCATAGAGCGCCCCCAACTGGGCCAATCGAATGTCGAGGATGGAAAGCTCAGGCCAATAGGCGAATTGCTCAATGCCCTGGAATTGAAAATGAGCCAATCAGGGCGAGGGCTGTTTCTGGCCCGACGGCCGGTCTGGTAAGGCCCAGACTTGGGCCAAGCCGGCTGCAACGGGCAGAGGGCATCGGGGCGACTGGGGCCCGTCCGGCAGGGGAACAAGGAGCCTGGCAGGGGAACAAGGAGCCTCTGTGTGGCGATCTGGGCGGGGCGACAGTCCCTGAGGATGTGCACAAGCCCTTCTCTGTTCCCAAACTAGGACGGATGTCCCTTCGCCCAGGGGGAGCAGCTGTCTCTATCGGGCCAGGAGCCAGGGCACCCCCTCTGAGGGGGTGTCCGGGACTGAGATGGCTGGACGACCCCGGAAGCCCCTCATCACTCCCAAGCTCACTGGGAACCGGCCTAACCAGCCTTTTCTGGAACGGTGCTCCTGGCGCTCCTGGCGTGCACGTGGTCCTTGCTAGGCGTGTTTCCAGGGACCTGGGGAGGTCTCTTCCCACGGCCCCCCCCGCTGAACTAAAGGCTGGTCTGGAGCTTCCTCCTGGCTCCCCTGTGCCCCTCGTGAAAGGCGGACACTGCACCAGCTCCTCTGAGACCCCCCCCCCCACCGCCAACTACCAAGCTGGGGGGAGGCCATGAAGTCGGCCTCTCACCCTCTCTGCCCACGCCCATCTTCCCAGCCCTTCCCCCCACGGCTCAGTTTTCCTTGAGAGAGGGGTGACTCAGGCTTTCATGAAAGCGAATACCGAATACCGTTCCCCCCTCCCCGCGGGGCTTCACGCCCCCTCACCACTCACATGGCTTCGCACAGCTGCCCCATCCTCCCAGCCAGGACCTCCCAGACGGGTCTCCTGTGGCTCGCCCATCCCATCACCCCCTCCCAGCCTCCCTGCCCCGGATGTGACTGGGGAGCCGGGACTCAACCCTGTTTGTTCCAAGGGCCTCACATCTGGATTTCATCTTGGCTGGGGAGGGGGGTGCCAGCGCCCTGCCCACCCTGCTAGGACCCTCTGTCCCAGGGCAGGGCTAGATGGTGCTGATGAGAACAGGCTGTTGGGAATCTTGCCTGGCTGGCTCACTCGACATCCCTTACCAAAAGATTGGGAGGAGAACACCTAGTCCCTAGCTGTGGGTGTGGCAGGAAGAGGGAAGCTAATAATACTAGCTAATATTTACTGAGTGCCTGCTGTATGCTACGGGTGCCTCGTGTATCGTTCAACAGGATTTTCCCATCACCCCTCTGAAGTGGGCTTTCTTCTCCCCACTGCACAGATGAGGCCATTGAGACTTAGAGGCCAAGTGTTGAGTGACTTGGCACAATATCCCACAGCGTGTCAGAGGTGGAGTGGGGTTGAACCTTGGATTGCCTGCAAGGTCTGAGTCCTTGAAGATGACGTGACCTCTGTGATGCTCAAACCTCAGGTGTCTCCCCAAGACCTTATCTTGGGAACACGTATGGCCCCTAGGCTTAGACCCAGCCTGAAATCCAGGGCAGTGGGTGGTAATGAGCAGAGGATGGTACTATCAGCGAGAGCATCTCACTGACCCAGGTTGGCAGGCGGCATGAGGCCCGAGGCTCCCGTGTTTTCAAGAAATGAGACAATCCCTCCAGGTCCTGGCTAAGACTCCCTCTCTGGGTAGGTGGGTAAGGCTTCCGGAAGTCCATTTTGTGTCCTTCATGCCCTTTGGGGGAGCTTCTGTTCCTTTGAAAGACACTGTAGCCTAGAGGTTATAGAGGCTTTGGAGTGGGTCTCTGAGGCTCTGCCACTGACTAGCTTTGAGGCTTTGGGAAAGTGAATTGACCTCTCCGGTTTCCCATTTGTAAAGCAGAGATGATGATAATTCTGACTTCATGTGACAGAGTTGGGACTTGAACCACAGCCGTCCAGAGTCAACCCAGACAGCAGCCACGGCACTGACCTGTCTATCTGTCTTTTCTCTCTGCAGCTCTGACAGCCCCATGGCCCCAGCCGGCTACTAAGCCCCACCATGGGCAACGTGTACTCAGAGTACCTAAGTTCCAGCAAGGTCAAGGAACACTATAATTACACCAAGGAGAATCTGGACACGAAGGAGACGCCCTCCCGCCAGGTGGCCTCAGCCCTCATCATCATCCTCTGTTGCGCCATCGTGGTGGAAAACCTGCTGGTGCTCATCGCGGTTGCCCGCAACAGCAAGTTCCACTCGGCCATGTACCTGTTCCTGGGCAATCTGGCTGCCTCAGACCTGCTGGCGGGCGTGGCCTTCATAGCCAATACTTTGCTCTCGGGCTCTGTCACACTGGGGCTGACACCCGTGCAGTGGTTCGCCCGTGAGGGCTCTGCCTTCATCACGCTCTCCGCCTCTGTCTTCAGCCTCCTGGCCATCGCCATCGAGCGGCATGTGGCCATCGCCAAGGTCAAGCTCTACGGCAGCGACAAGAGCTGCCGCATGCTGCTGCTCATCGCGGCCTCGTGGCTCATCTCGCTGGTTCTCGGCGGCCTGCCCATCCTTGGCTGGAACTGCCTGGGCCAACTGGAGGCCTGCTCCACCGTCCTGCCGCTCTACGCCAAGCCCTACGTCCTCTGCGTGGTGACCATCTTCTCGGTCATCTTATCAGCCATCGTAGCCCTGTACATCCGCATCTACTGTGTGGTCCGCTCCAGCCAGGCCGACGTGGCTGGCCCGCAGACACTGGCCCTGCTCAAGACGGTCACCATTGTGCTGGGCGTCTTCATCTTCTGCTGGCTGCCCGCCTTTAGCATCCTCCTCCTGGACTATGCCTGTCCTGTCCGGGCCTGCCCTGTCCTCTACCAGGCCCATTACTTCTTTGCCTTTGCCACCCTCAACTCACTGCTCAACCCTGTCATCTACACATGGCGCAGCCGGGACCTGAGGCGGGAGGTATTACGGCCGCTGCAGTGCTGGCGGAGGGCAGCAGGGGTGCAAGGGGGGCGGGACGGGACCCCGGGCCACCGCCTCCTGCCTCTCCGCAGCTCCAGCTCCCTGGAGAGGGGCACACACGTGCCCACGTCGCCCACGTTTCTGGAGGGCAACACGATGGTCTGAGGGGCAAGTGGGCTGACAACCAGGCCACCGCAGCAGAGGGCTCCGTGGAGAGGCACCGGGTGCCCTGGGACAGAGACATGGGGCTGCCAAGCAAGATGCCCCCATTCCACAGGCCTGGGTGATGCTGAAGATATTTCACCCCTGGGGTGGCTGACTGAGGCACTGACCAGTTGGATAGCACAGCTGCAGCCGGGTCCTGGAGGCCAGCGAGGTGGCTGGAGTGACCTCTTCGGAACTGGATCGTGGGGAGGGCCGGGCGGGGGGCAGACCTGGAAAGAGCCCAGGTGACAGCAGGCAGGTGCTCGAGAGGAGCACAGCGCAGGGGCAGTCTGACCCTCCGCCCTGTGCCTGACTCCCCTCTCTGAATTTAGCCCCCTCGCCACCTTCTCTTGGCCACCTCAGAGGCCACTTCCCTAGAACCGCTGTCCTGAGGGGCTGGAGACCTCCTCCCTGACCGTTCTGGGCGGCCCTGGCTAACAGTTGCGGGGCTCAAATCCACAGCTTCCCCAAATTTCACCAGCTGCCACTTTGGCAACTTCTTCCCTTTCTTCTGACTCTGTGAGTGAGATGCCAGGAAACCACGTGGTGGTGGGGAACTAACCCCCATTCTCAGACCTCATTGGCCGATTGCACTATATGGGACACAGAGGAATCACCCAGGGCTGGAAAAACCGGTCTGGGGGCCTGAAGAGGGCTCTGGGCCTCCCAGTGGGACAGGGTGGAATTGGAGAAAGTTCTAGGGGAGCTGTTAGTACAGGGCCCCAGACCCCCAGAAAACAACCACCCCCAAACTCTCTCACCTCCAGACCCAGCCGAGGTACCAGATCTCATAAGGCAGGGCAGCCTTGAGCCCGCTGTGCCTCCTTTCAGGTTGTATTGAACGGAGCATGCGGGTAGGGGTGCCGAGGACCATTGTGGGATGCCCTCCTATTGCCCACTTCAGAAGGACTTCGCTAAGTTCTGTGGACAGATGGAAGGGACATTGCGGTACAAACGTATATTTATGTGTGTCTGTCAGTGTCTGTGTGTGTCTGTGTGTGTGATGTCTGTGATCCCTTCTGCTCACCCTGTTTCCCCAGAATGGATGCTATTTTGTCTCCTCACGTCTGTGTTGAAGCTGCCAAAGAGGGGTCTGGTCCCCGCACAGACTCCTTTGTAATTCCTTGCTTATATCCCCACTTGAGAGCTGGGGTGCAGCTCACCTGGAAAAGGAAACTTCACGCCTCAAAGTGATTTCTCATGACTGCAAAGGCTGGGAGAGGGGATCTTTGTGGGGGCAAGGAGCCAGTTGGGGGCTTGTCTCCCCTCATACAGCTCCCCAGATGCCCCTCATGCCTGAGACCCAGGCCAATAAACGGTTCAATGTCTCTTTCTGGTGGTGGTTGTCTTTTTAGGCTTAAGGTGGCAGTTCCCCCATTAGCATCCTGTGGCTGGGGGTGGATGGGACAGGGGAGGGTGGCTACTGCTCAGACAATTCATCCTTTGCCAGCCTTTCCTCGGTGCCCCCAGCCCTGGCCCAGCCAGAGACAGGATTGCAGTGGCTTCTGAGAAAACAGGGTCAACACTGACTTTCTCCCTAGGGCAGTTATCTGGCCCCTCCCAGTGATTAATTAGGCCCAGGACCTCCGTGCTATCCTTCAAAGAAAGAGCCTGGCTGGGGGTGGGGGGGGGCCCCCCCTCTTCATCCCCAGTACACATCCCTCCTGGGGAGCTGGAGAGATGGTCTTGGGAGACATGGGCCCAGATACCCCTCTAAAGCACAGTGTTCCCCAAAGGAATGGCCCACCTTCCTCAAGCACTTTCCAGGCAGGAAGACAGAATCCTCAGGAGGCTGGAGTTACTATAAACTGCTTTTATGGAGATGTGGGTTCAGAGAAGTTAAGTGAGCTGCTCAGGGTCACACAGCAGGTTGGGGCAGTGCCTGTCTGGATTTGAACTCAGGCGGGCTGACTCTAGATCCTGCCAGCTCCACCACTGGGCCAGAGAAAAGATCCTCAAACCTCTTGGCCATGGAAGGAGTGAGGAGTGTGGGCTGCCAGCCTCCACCAGCATCAACAGGATCCAGGATATGACCAGCTGGGATGCAGCTGAAAGGTGGGTCCCTAGCTCGGCTCCAGAGTGACACCCCCTCCTTTGCCCACAGGCACAGGGCCCAGCGGCTCCTTTGAAGATAGATCTGGAGCTTTGATGGGGAACCCAGGCCCTCAAGCTGAAGCTCCGCCCAGCAACACCAGCGCAAAGCTAGGGCAGCCAGTGGAAACAAGAAGGAGTGGGGCAGACGGTGGCTAGAAGCTGAGACCCACACCCCTCATCGGAATTCCCCTTCCTCCAGCCATTCAAAGACAACCTCTGGAAACCTGAACCCTCGCTGGGATTGTGAGGAGGAAGAGACACAGGCCAGGCCAGAGTCAATAAATTTCCCCCAAATACCCACATGCTTCCTTCACCTGCTCCTTCAGGCATCCGCTCAAATGCCATCTCCTCAGAGAAGCCTACCCTGACCACCTTCTTCCCTCTATCTAGCCCCTCACCTTCTTACCACCTGGAGGTGTAATATACATCGGTCTACTTCTCCCTAATTAAAATATTTACTTTTTTTTTTTTTTGGCTGCACCACGCAACATGTGGGATCTTAGCTCCCCGACCAGGGATCGAACCTGTGTCCCCTGCATTGGAAGCACAGAGTCTTAACCACTGGACCGCCAGGGAAGTCCCTTTTTTACTTAATTTTTTTCCTAATTAAAATATGAACACCTTGCAGATAGGACGGCATCCTATTCACCACCGTCTCTAGCATCTTTCATGGTACTTGGCACGTTCCCACCAAAGGACCTTAGCACCTGCTGTTCCCTCTGCTGGGAATGATCTTCCTGCAGACATCTTTGTGACTCTTCTCTCCTCCTTCAAGTCTGTATTCAAATATCACACCCTGGGTGAGGCCTCTGGCCATGAACACAATTTTTTTTTATCCTATCTACCTCCCTTGCTACTCGCTAATATGCAACACATTTTGCTCTTTATCTTGTCCATTTTACTATTATTATTATTATTATATTTTTGGCCGTGCTGCACGGCATGTGGGATCTTAGTTCCCCAACCAGGGATCAAACCCATGCCCCCCGCATTGGAAGCGCAGAGTCTTAACCACTGGACCGCCAGGGAAGTACCTGTCTTGTTTATTTTCTATTTCCCCTTTAGAATGCAGTCCCATTCTAAATGCCAGAGAGCAGGAGTTTTTGTCTATCTTGCTCACTGAATGGCCTCAGTGCTCAGGACAGTGGCCAGCTTACAGTAGGTGCTCAATAAATGTTGAATGAATGAAAGCCAAAGCAAATGGGTGAATGTTAAGTGCTCTGAAGAAAATCAAATAGGAGAAGCAACAGTTTTGGGGTACTGTATTCTGCAGGGAAGGCATTATTATAGGCACTCTGACCGAGAAAGAAACTGAGGCACAGAGAGGTCAAGTAATGTGCCCAAGGTCACGGAGCATGTGAGTGGAGGGGTCTGGATTTGAACCCAGGCAGTCTTTTTTTTTTTGGCTGCACCACTCAGCTTGTGGAGCTTAGTTCCCCAACCAGGGATCGAACCCGGGCCCCCTGCAGTGGTAGCATGGAGTCCTAACCACTGGACCGCCAGGAAATTCCCTTTTTTTTTTTTGTTCTTTTTCTTTTTTTCAGGCAGTCCTTGATTGAAGACCAAATCACATCTCATTCTCCTCAGTATGGCGGTCTGAAGAACTGATTTGCTAATATCTCTCAAATCTCAGAGCCTAGAATGGAATGGACCAACCTGTAGGGATGCAAGATGACTTTCACCTCCTTTTTTCCCTACAGAGGCTGTTGGCTATTAGGGAGCATCAGAATCACCTGGGAGAACCTGTTAACATGCAGATTCTTACGCTCCCCAGTCAGAGATTCTGATTAAATAGGTCTGGAGTGACCCTAGCGATGCGTGTTTTTCATCAAGCCCTGACAGTGATTAGAAAAAGCATCATCTTGGGACTTCCCCGGTGGTCCAGTGGGTAAGACTCCGAGCTCCCAATGCATGGGAGCCCAGGTTCGATCCCTGGTTGGGGAACTAGATCCCGCATGCTATGCCACAACCAAAAGATCCTGCATGCCGCAGCGAAGATCCCATGTGCTGCAACTAAGACCCGGCACAGCCAAAATGAATAATAAATATTAAAAAAAAAAAGAAAAGAAAAAGCGTCATCTTGGGACCATATTCTGAGAAACATTCTAGACTCCTTAATCTAGAGCAGTGCTGTCTAGGAGAACTTTCTGTGGCCATTTAGCACGTGAAATGTGGCCAGTATGAAGCTGAATTTTAACTTTAATTAATTTCAGTGTAAGTGGCCACATGTGGTCATTGGCTACAGTACTGACTGCACAATTCTAGATTCCATATCTCTAGTTTCTGCAGCTTCTGAGCAGCTGAATTCACTTGGTGTGATGCTGCCATTTCAACAAAAATTCCCATCTTCCACTACTATCATTGTGAATGACATTGTAGCTTCCATACATCACTTTATGATTTTTGGACTATTTCTTTTCATAATGATATCAATGATATTCTGCTGCTAATGACAGAAAACACAAAATATTAGTAACTTAAATAAGAGAAATTAATTTCTCTCTCATATATAAGTGTTTCAGAGAGAATTGATCCTGGGTAAGAAGGACGATGCCCACTTAGCCGCAGTCCAGGCTCCTGTCTGTCTGTTTATCTATCTATTCACACATACATCTACCTAAATACTTCACTGTGTTTCCTAAGGACAAGGCATTCTCTTACATAACCTCAGTAAAATTATCATAATCAGCAAATCTACAAACTTTAATGAGATTTCACCAATTGTCCCATTACCGACCTTTATAGCAGAAGAAAATCCCAGCTCACTTTTTGCATTCAGCTGTCTTTTTAGTTTCCTTCAATCAGAACAGTTTCTGAACCTTTCTTTGTCTTTCATGACCTTGACATTTTGGAAAAATATAGGTCAGTAATTTGGTAGAATGTCCTTCAACATGGGTTTGTCTGATGTTTCCTCATGATTAAATTCAGGTTATGCAATTTTGGCAGAAATACCAAAGAAGTGATGCGTCTTTCTCAATTAGTTCCATCACTAGCAATGTTAACGGATCCCTTGGAGGTACCTGCCAAGTTTCTCCACTTTATTTTTTTAATTAATTAATTAATTGATTAATTAATTAATTTTTGGCTGCGTTGGGTCTTCGTTGCTGTGCGCGGGCTTTACTCTAGTTGTGGTGAGCGGGGGCTCCTCTTCGTTGCGGTGCGCGGGCTTCTCATTGCGGTGGCTTCTCTTGTTGAGGAGCACGGGCTCTAGGCGCGCGGGCTTCAGTAGTTATGGCTCGCAGGCTCTAGACCACAGGCTCAGTAGTTGTGGCACACGGGCTTAGTTGCTCCTCAGCATGTGGGATCTTCCTGGACCAGCGCTCGAATCCGTGTCCCCTGCATTGGCAGGCAGATTCTCAACCACTGCGCCACCAGGGAAGCCCTTTTTTTAAAAAAAATAATTAATTAATTAATTTTTGGCTGTGTTGGGTCTTCATTGCTGTGCACGGGCTTTCTCTAGTTACGGTGAGTGAGGGCTACTCTTCGTTGCGGTGCGCGGGCTTCTCATTGTCGTGGCTTCTCTTGTTGCGGAGCATGGGCTCCAGGCGCGCGGGCTTCAGTAGTTGTGGCACGTGGGCTCAGTAGTTGTGGCTCGCGGGCTCTAGAGCGCAGGCTCAGTAGTTGTGGCGCACGGGCTTAGTTGCTCCGCGGCATGTGGGATCTTCCCAGACCAGGGCTCGAACCTGTGTCCCCTTCATTGGCAGGCGGATTCTTAATCACTGTGCCACCAGGGCAGCCCACATTTGTTACTATTGATGAACCTACACGGACACACTGCAGTTTCCCATAATTTGGTACTGGCTGATGGCATCCCCTTATGTCATTTAACATGTTCCTTTGTCCCCAAATTCAAGAATTGAAAGATATTCAATTCTTTCTAGGTGGTGCTGGAAACTCACCAGGAGGACATGATGTCTGGCTGTTTCTCTTTTACTGAGGACTAAGACCGATCAAGGGGTTCAAGTGCCATCAGCCTGATCCTGCGTTTGTAAATTCCCCATCCGACTGTCCCCTAATGGTTTGATCACCCGTGGACTGTCACTTGGACCTATCATTTCATTAGCCATCCTCAAAGGGTTTCTAATCCATCTCCCCATCCTCACATTCTGGCCATCTTTCTCATTTGTCTACACAGCAAATGTACTTCCCCAAAGTCAGACATCGGATATCCACCACCTTTCTCTAAATGTCTTGTCTGAGAATAGTTAAGTCTGTCACGAAAGGGAAGTGAATTTGGGTAGGTGTGACTCATTGTCAGCGGCATTTGTGGTGTTAGTTTCAAGAGTGCATACTCTAAAGTTAAAAAAAACTGAAAGGGCTTCCCTGGTGGCACAGTGGTTAAGAATCTGCCTGCCAATGCAGGGGACATGGGTTTGAGCCCTTGTCTGGGACGATCCCATATGCCGCGGAGCAACTAAGCCCATGTGCCACAACTACCGAGCCTAAGCTCTAGAGCCTATGAGCCACAACTACTGAAGCCCGCACACCTAGAGCTCGTGCTCCGCAACAAGAGAAGCCACTGCAATGAGAAGCCTGCACACCGCAACGAAGAGTAGCCCCCGCTTGCCGCAGCTAGAGAAAGCCTGCGTGCAGCAACAAAGACCCAATGCAGCCAAAAATTTAAAAAATAAGTAAATAAATTTATATTAAAAAAAAACACCCCAAAACAAAAAACAGATTTGAATCTCAAATCCAACCCTTGACAACCCAAGTAGACTTTTGGCAAATCACCTGACAAGTCTAAGCTGGTTTCATCATCTGTAAAATGGTATGCTCATAATCCCAACCTCAAATGCAAAATGGCACTGCCACTTTGGAAAACAGTTTGGCAGTTTCTTAGAAAGCCAAACATAAACTTACCACACGACCTAGAAATTGACTATAGGTATCTACCCAAGAGAAATGAACACGTATGTCCACACAGAGACTTGTCTGTGAATACTCATAGCAACACTTTTCATAATAGTCCCAAAGTGGAAACAACTCAAATGTCCATCAACTGATGAATGGATCAACAAAATGTGGTTCATCCATATGATGGAATATAACTCAACAATGAAAAGGAACGAAATACTGACACACATAATAACATGATGAAACTCAAAATAATTATGCTAAGTGAAGGAAGTCAGACACAAAATACCATAAATTGTATGGTCCATTATATGAAATGTCCATGAGAGGCAAGTCTATAGAGACAGAAAGTAGATTGGTGGTTGCCTGGGGTTGAAGGTAGGAATGGGGATTAACTGGAAACAGGCATGGGGATTCTTATTGGAGTGACAGAAATATTCTAAAACTGGATTGTGATGATAATTGTACAACTTGGCAAATTTACTAAGAAAACATTGATTTCTACATTTTAAAATGGGTCAAAATTTTGTGGTATATAAATTTTACTTCAATAAGCTTATTAAAAAATAATTCCAACCTCTCAAAATACTTATTGAACACTCTATTTTATTCCTACCCTCAGAGATCTTACATTCTAGTGGGGGAGACAGGCCATAAAAGTAAATATATAATACAATGTTAGGAAGTTTCCATTATGGAAAACAGTATGGAGGTTCCTCAAAGGATTAAAAATAAAACTATCATATGATCCATCAATCCCACTTCTGGGTGTATATCCAAAGGAAATGAAATCAGTATCCTAAAGAATATCTGCACTCCCATGTTTATTGCAGCATTACTCACAGTAGGCAAGATATGGAAACAACCTAAGTGTTTGTCAATGGATGAATGAATAAAGAAAACATGATACACACATACACATACACACACAGGGAATATTATTCGGTGATAAAAAAGGAAATCCTGCCACTTGCAACAATATGGATGAGCCTGGAGGACATCATGCTAATTGAAGTAAGCCAGAAACAGGAAGACAAATACTGTATGATTTCATTTACATGTAAAATCTAAAAAAATCAAACTCACAGAAGCAGAGAGTAGGATGGTGGTTCCCTGGGGCTGGGGGATGAGGGAAAGGAGGAAATGTTGCTCAAAAGATTCAAACTTTCAATTATAAGATTAATAAGTTTTGAGAATCTAAAGTACACCATAGTGATTATAGTTAATAAAATTGTACTTTTGAAATTTGCTAAGACAGTAATGTTCTCACTACACACAAAAAATGGTAACTAACTGAGGTGATGGATGTGTTAATTAGCTTGATTGTAACAATCATTTCACAATGTATATATAAATCAAATCATCACATTGTACACCTTAAATATATGCAATTTTTATTTGTCAATTATACCTTAATAAAGCTGGGGGGAAATGCTTCTTAAACTTCCCAAGTGGGGAGGGTGTGAAAAAAATACAGCTACCTGGGCCCTACCAGGGCCTGGAGAATCTGACTCCAGGGCCCGGGACTCTGCATTTTTACCCTGTACCCCTCCTGATGTGAACCATCCTTGACTTACAGTTTTCAAAATGCTGATTTGGGGCTGGTTTTAGGCTGTAAGATATTGCCCAGAGGAAATATGGCTGGGACGAGACCACTGCTTTGTCACTTCCATGGGTCTAAATCAGTCCTTCTCATCCAGGGTGATTCCACGCCCCCAGGGGACCTTTGGCAATGTCTGGAGATATTTTTGATTGTCCCGCCTGGGGGTAGGGGTGCTACTGGCATCTAGTGGGTAGAGGTCAGGGATGTCACTAATCATCCTGCAATGCACAAGACAGTCTCCCATGACAAAGGCTCATTCAGCTCCAAGTATCCTAAAGTGGTGTCCAGGCAGTGGTGCCTGCCCTTCCAGGTCCTTCCAGCTGGTCAGCTGGTTCACCTGGGAGAGTGGAGATGCCCTGACTGGAGTCTCTCTTTGCCAGGTAGTTGTAATAACTTGGTGATAGCTTTTGGGGAGGCAGTTTTGGCTAATTAGCGGTCATTTCCGGGAAGGAGGGGTTTCATGTGAAGTTCTTCTGATTTAATGGCCAGGGCAGGCCCCATTCTCATCCCTGCTCAGTGTGGTGAGGACGATTTTCTTTGCAGCTCAGGAGTGGACACGGTGTGTTTTCACTTCGTGTGCCAGGAGGTGAGTGATGCCTGGAGGGCTGACCACTGTTTTTCTCTAGGGACTGGTGCCTGCAAATGGGCGGTGGCCATGGGACCCAGGCCAGTTGAAGATGGCTGGGGTGGGCTGAGGGAGGCAAGGTGGGACCTATGTGTCTTAGAAGGAGGAAAGGAACGAGGCACAAGCTTGAAGCGGGTAACAGAACTGGGGAGGAGTACCCTGGACCAAAGCACTCAATCCAGGAGTGGAATTACTGGGTCACAGGGCAGGAATACATTTAGCCTTAGTAGATATTGCCAAATCATTTTCCAAAGTGGCTGTACCATTTGGGGCTCTTCCAGCAACACAGGAGAGTTCTGGTCTTACTAAAACTTGTGAGCATTTCTGTTTTCATTTTAGCCATCCTGGCATGGATGGGTGTATGTGGGAGCTGTTAATCACATTGAGGTTTCATTTTGCATTTCCCTGATGACTGATGAAATTGAGTAGCTTCCCATTTGAGTCTTGGCCATTTGGATATCCTCTTTTATGAAGTTCCTGTTCAACTCTTTTGTCTACTTAATATAAAAGAGATTGCCTGTCTTTTTCTTACTGAACTCTCTGTGTATTGTAGATACAAGTCCTTGGTTGGCAGACATATGTCTGTGGCTTGTCTTTTAGTGGTATCTTTTGATGAACAAATTCATTTTAATACAGCCTGGCATATTTTCCTTTATGATTAAAGTGTTTTGTGTCCTGTTGAAGAAACACTCACCTACTCCAAAGTCACAAAGAAGTTCTATGTCTTATTTGAAAAGCTTTCTTGACTTTGCTTTCCCATTTAGATCTGCAAGATCTGGAATTGAGTTTTGTACGTGGTGTGAGGTAGGGATCAAAGTTCACTTTCTTCCATAGGGCCATCCAGTGGGTCCAGCACCATTTACCAAAAAGACCATCCATTCACCAATGCTTTGCCAGTTGTTTTTGTTTGACATAAATAATATAGCCACATGGTCCAGCGTTCCAAAAGGGCAAAAAGATTCAGAAAAATTCCTTTGCCAATAGATTTAACCCTGCTAATTAACATTCCTTATCTCCAGGTATTTATCCATTTCTTGCTTCTTTCCCAAGATTTTATGTGTAAATAAGTAAATATACATAATTCCTTCCATCCCTCCCTTTTTTACATAAACAGTAGCACACTATGCATTCCGTCCTACGTCTTTTTTTACCCCCATTTACAGGTAGGAAACAACCTCTAGGATATTATATAGAAAAATATCCTTTTATTTTTTTGTTGTTGTGGAGTCTGTCACCGTATGAATGGGAAACAATTCCTTTGTCTAATCCCCACTGATGGGGAACTAGGTTCTTCCCAGTATTTTGCTACAGACAAGGCTCAGTGAATGGCTGTGTCCACTTTTCTCTCTCTCTTTTTTTTTTTTTTTGGCCACACCGCCCCCCGCTTGTGGGATCTTAGTTCCCCGACCAGGGATTAAACCCCAGGCCCCGGCAGTGAAAGGGTCGAGTCCTAACCACTGGACCACCAGAGAATTCCCCACCTCTCTTTTTGCACGTGTTTGTGAGTACATCTTAGGAGCAATTCCCGGAAGTAGAATAGCTGAATAAAAGGGTGTGTGCATTTGTTGTTTTGATGGATGTTTGCAGACTGAGCATTTAATGTGGGGGAGGAGGCATCACACGCTCACTCATGCAGGGTTCCATGAGTCTTTGCTGTGTGCCAACTACATCGTAGGTACTTTGCTAGGTGCTGGCATAAAGTTATCACCCTAAAATGTGTGATCACCAGCTGAGGCAAAGGCTCTAAAAGAAAGATCTGTGGTTTTAAGAGCCTATCGAGACACCTGATAGTGTTGGGGGAGGTCAGAAAAGGCTCCTTGAAGGAGGTGATGGGTGAGCTAAAATAGGAAGAATGACTAGCGAGTCTCCAAGTAGGAGAAGTAGACATATGGAGCAGCAGGACTTTCCAGTTTAAAGGAACAGCAAGCGCTGAAACCTTGCAATAATTATTTATGGCTGAATAACAAAAAGCCGGGCCTCCCTGGTGGCGCAGTGGTTGAGAATCCGCCCGCCAATGCAGGGAACAGGGGTTTGAGCCCTGGTCTGGGAAGATCCCACGTGCCGCGGAGCAACTGGGCCCGTGAGCCACAACTACTGAGCCTGCGCGTCTGGAGCCTGTGCTCCGCAACAAGAGAGGCCGCGACAGTGAGAGGCCCGCGCACCGCGATGAAGAGTGGCCCCCGCTTGCCGCAACTAGAGAAAGCCCTCGCACAGAAACGAAGACCCAACACAGCCAAAATAAATAAATAGCGTTGCCTTAAAAAACAAACAAACAAAAAAAAACAAAAAAACCCCAAAAAGTCCCGCAGTCTAGTGGCTTAGAACACTACCACCCATGTATTCTGCAAGATGCTATGGAAAAACCCAAACGACCTTTTTGGCCAACCCAATATTATCATTCAGTGGCTTCTATAGGCTGGGAAATGGGGAGCAGCAAAGTGAGCAGTCCCAGCTTGAGGGGTCTCATGAGGTTACAGTCAGATGTAGGCTGGGGCTACAGTCATCTGAAGGCTTGACTGGAGCTGGAGGAGCCATTTCCAAAGCAGCTCACTCACATGGCTGACGAAATGGTTCCTCTTCCCATGGGCATCCCCATGGGGCTCCTTGAGCATCCTCACAACATGGTGGCTGGCTTCCCCCATGAGAACAAGGTGGTGCTGTGATGGCTTTTATGGTCTAGCCTCAGAAGCCCTGCACCCTCACTTCCACCATATTCCCTTGGCCACAGAGACTGGCCCTGATTCACTGTTGGAGAGGACTCCACAAAGGCATGAATACTGAGGCAAGGAATGTTGCAGGCCCTCTAGTAGGCTGGCTTCCACAGCCCTGAGGCAGGAAGGGGTAGGGAGTGTCCAGGATGTAGCTCAGCTGGGGTGAGCCAAGGGATGAGTGGCAAAAGCTGATGTGGGCAGAGCTAGGGGTTGGCTGTAAGGGTAGGGGTTGGCTTTACCTTAAGAGCACTGAGAAGCCAATCAGGTACCTTCGGTGGGGCAGGGAGGAGGTGATACCATCAGATCTGGATTCTAAGAAGATCCTTCCCAGTTCCTTGCAGAGAATAGGTGGTGAGAGGGCTGAGTGGCAGCCCAGGAAGGAGGTCGGGCAGGCATCCAGGACAGAGGGGAGGATGACCTGAGCTGGGGTGGTAGCCCTGGAGGGGCAGATCAGCTAACGGACTCAAGGGCTGTTTGAAGGAAAACCCCTCCAGGCTTGGCAGTAAGCCTCCTTTGCTCCCAAACAGAAAGCCATTCGCCTGCTCAAGGGCCCTGCAAAGGAGCAGGCGGGTTTGCCCAGCATACTCCAGAGTTGGTTTCCCCAGATCCGATTTCTGGTCACTTGAGCCTGGACAGAGAGCTTGCGAGGCCTGCCTTGGGGGTCTTCCTGCCTGGCCGCCTGCCTGGAGTGAGAGTGGCAAAGTGTTCCTGTTGAACCCTTGAGTGCTGCTGTCACCGCCCGGGGCCTCTCCTGGGCTGGCACCAAGTGAGAGCTCAGACTAATTCCCCAGCATGTGGCGGGACTCAGCTTCGGCCTTCTGACTGACTGTGGCTCAGGACACGTGACCATCCCTCCACCAGCCCTGTGCTCTGGGCTGCCTGGACCTTGGTTGTGCTGACCCCTGGCCTCTCCTGGCCTCTTGAGTATGGCCCTCCAGCTAGAGGCAGGAACGTGGCCTGGGAAGCAGGGAGCTTGGGCAGATCTTCTGAGGGGTTTGTGAACACTACCGAGAGGTGGGGTCAGAGTGAATGCCCACAGGAGCTGAATCTAACTTTCTGGAAGTTCCAGTTGCTTCTCTCAAGGGATGAGCCCATTTCTAGGTGGGGAAGGAGTCTCTGGTGGTCCAGCCAGTCACTCTGGAGCCTCCTGGAAGCCATCAATGTCCCTTCCCCATGACCTTGACTGATATTTTACCGGCCAGGTGAGTCGAGTGAGGTAGGTGATTCAGGGATTAGAGACAGAACCTGGATTTGCAACTGATCTGATCTGGGCCTCAGTCTCCCTGTTTGTGAACTGGAAATCGTTTTGTTTTGGGGCAGAAAACAACTCTATACCTACCAACATTTGCATCAGGCACCTCCCAGGTGCGATCTCCCATGTCCTATATATTTATTTAACCAATATTTGGATTCCTACTGAGTGAGCCCTTGGAGGTCAGCTGTGAATGAGGCAGACCACCAAGTCCTTGCCCTCTGGAGCTCAGTCTTTGCAGGGGTCGGCACACTAAGGCCCATGGTCTAAATCTAGCCAGCCAAGTTTTTTTTTTTTGTCTGTGCCACGCATTTTGCAGGATCTTAGTTCCCCCACCAGGGATTGAACCTGGGCCCACGGCAGTGAAAGCACCGAGTCCTAATCACTGGACAACCAGGGAATTCCTTGGCCTGTCAAGTTTTTATGAATAAAGTCTTATTGGAATACAGCCGTACCTATTCATTTGTGTATTGTCCATGGCTGTTTTTATGCCACAAGGGCAGCACTGAGTAGTTAAAACCGAACATGTGGCCCACAAAACCTAAAATATTTACTATCTGATCCTTTATAGAAAAACTGCTGACCTCTGCTCTGCTCTAGTGGAACAGAAAGACTACAACAGACAGAAATGAGTCTGTGACAGTGGTAAATGCTATGAAGCAACAGGATAATAGGAGAGAGAGACTGGGGGTGAGGGGTTGCTTCCAGGTGGGCAGGGGGAAGCCTCTGGGTAGTAGCAATCTTTGAGCTGTGAATCTCCCAGAAAAGTGGCCTGGGCAGAATTGACAGCAAAGGCAAAGCCCTGCGGCACTTAAAAGCTTGAAAGACTGAAAGTGGGTCAACGAAGCTGGAGCTCAATGAGGGGGAAATGAGCTGCATCCAGGCAGGACCCTGTAAATGGAGTTAAGTGCTTACATTTTATTTCAAGTGCAATGAGAAGTTCTGGAAAGTTCTAGTGGGAAAGAAAAGGGCATTAAAATTTTTAAAATTAATTTATTTTTGGCTGCATTGGGTTTTTGTTGCTGCGTGCGGGCTTTCTCTAGTTGCAGTGAGAGGGGGCTACTCTTCATTGCAGTGCGCAGGCTTTTCATTGCGGTGGCTTCTCTTGTTGCAGAGCACGGGCTCTAGGCACGCGGGCTTCAGGAGTTGTGGCATGCAGGCTCAGTAGTTGTGGTGCACGGGCTTAGTTGCTCCGCGGCACGTGGGATCTTCCTGGACCAGGACTTGAACCCGTGTACCCTGCATTGGTAGGCAGATTCTTAACCACTGCGCCACCAGGGAAGTCCCACATTTTTTTTTTTTAATGCCCTCTGGATGCAGTGGTCTGGGAGACTGGGGAAGAGGCTGTTACAATAGTCCAGGTGAGAGATGATGGCAGTCTGGGTTGGAGTGGCAGCCCAGTCAAAAAGCAGAAAGACCTGGGTGTATTTCAGAGGAAGAACCAACAAAGATGGCTCACCTCCTGCATGTGAGGGAAGGAGAGAAATTAGAGGTAGTGCCTGGCTTTTTGTCTCCGAGCAACTTGAGAGCAGAGCAGCTGGGCTGGAAGCCCAGCTTTGGCATCAACTTGCTGGGGGCCCTTGGGCAAATCTTCGTCCCTGAGCCCTTGCCTCATCTGTAAAATGGGTCAAATCATCCCTTGGCAAAGGGATTAAAAAGAGAACCTACCTGAGAGGGAGGCTCCAATAAGTGCAGTTGCTCTCCTGTGAGCTGAGGCCCCTGAACAGCAGGTCAGTTCATCTATCTCCTCTTCCTTCCCTGTCCTGTGAGCGCCCCCTTTCCTAAGGTGGGTTAGGAACCCACATGCTGGCTTCTGACAGGTCTACAGGGCTTGACAGCTGGGTCACTGTTTTACATTCAGGCTTTGGAACTAAAGACACCTGGATTCATTGTCCCTGCTGATTACTGAGCCTGTGATCTTGGGTAAGCAGCTTCCTTTGTGACAAATATCCTAGGTCATGGGAAATGGGGGTCCTGATACCTCCCTTTATGGCGGTTAAGGATTAAATTAAATAACTCCTAAAGATTCTGGTACAGTAAGTACAGAAGTGCTGATTAAATATTAAATTAATAGCTATTAGTTCTATTCCTAATATTTCAGTCCTCCTGGATCCTGCCCTGTGTGGGTAATGCATGGCAACCAGAGGGTCTGAGGTCCACTTCTAGAAGCTCTCCATCAGCTGTTGGAGGAACCTAGTTTGTGTGTGTTTACAAGCACATTCACTTGTAAATCTTAATACAAAAATGTAAATATATGCCATAACTTCTAACTCCATTCTGATGCTTTTTTTGTTGTTGTGGCAGATAAGTACTTTTTTTTTTTTAAACTCAACCCTATCCTATTAATGGTTTATTTCTTCTTTATTGTGGTAAAAAAACACATAGCATTTACATCTTAACCTTTAAGTGTATAGTACAGTAGTGTTAACTACATGCACATTATTTTGCAGCAGATCTCTGAAACTTTCATCTTGTAAAACTGAAACTCCATTCCCATTGAACAAATTCCCTTCCACCCACCCCCCCCCGCCCCCAGCCCCTGGTAACTACCATTGTTCTTTCTCTTTCTACAAGGCGACTAAATTAGATACCTCAAATAAGTGGAATTAGATACCTCAAATAAGTGGAATCATGCAGTGTGTCTTTTGGTGACTGGCTTATTTCACTTAGCATAATGACCTCAAGGTTAATCCAGGTTGTTGCAAAAGGGCAGGATTTGCTGAATAATCCACTATATGTATATGCCGCATTTTCTTTATCCATTCATCTATCCAAAGACATTTGGGTTGCTTCCACCTCTTGGCTATTGTGAATAGTGCTGCTATGAAGGTGGGTGTGCAAGTATCTCTTTGAGATCCTGTTTTCTATTCTTTTGAATATATATCCAGAAGTGGGATTGCTGTATCATATGATAATTCTATTTTTAATTTTTTGAGGACTCTCCACACTTTTTTCTTTCTTTCTTTCTTTCTTTTAACTTTTGGCCATGCTGCGTGGCATGCGGGGTCTTAGCTCCCTGACCAGGGATCAAACTCGTGCCACCTGAAGTGGAAGCACGAGTCTTAGCCACTGGACCGCCAGGGAAGTCCCCACACTTTTCTATAGCAGCTGCACTATTCTAAATCCTTACCAACAGTGTACATGGGTCCTAATCTCCGTGTTCTCCCCAATACTTTTTGTTCTGATGGTGGCCATCCTAATGCCTGTGAAGTGACCTCATTGTGTGTGTTTTTTAAAAAAAATAATTAATTAATTAATTGTCTGCGTTGGGTCTTTGTTGCTGCACGCGGGCTTTCTCTAGTTGCAGCGAGCAGGGGCTACTCTTCGTTGTGGTGCACGGGCTTCTCATTGCGGTAGCTTTTCTTGTTGCGGAGCACAAGCTCTAGAGTGCAGCCTCAGTAGTTGTGGCGCACGGGCCTAGTTGCTCCGCGGCATGTGGGATCTTCCCGGACCAGGGATCGAACCCGTATCCCCTGCACTGGCAGGTGGATTCTCAACCACTGTGCTACCAGGGAAGTCCCCTCATTGTGGTTTTGATTTGCATTTCCCCGATTGGTCATGTTGAACTTCTTTTCATATGCTTGCTGTCCGTCTGTACCTACTTTATGCAACTGTCTATTCAAATCCCCTGCCTGTTTTGTTTGTTTGTTTTTTTTTTCCCTGCCTGTTTTTTAATTGAGTTGTCTTTGCATTGTTGGAATTCTTTATACATTCTGGATATTAAGTCCTTATCAGATATACGATTTGCAAACATTTTTCTCCCATTCTATTGGTTGCCTTTTCACTTTGATTCCTTTGCTGTGCATGAGTTAGGGTTAGGGTTATTTTAATGTAGTCCCATTTGTCTATTCTAGCTTCTGTGAACTGTGCTTTTGGTGTCATATTCAAGAAATCATTGTCAAGTCCAATGTCGCGAAGCTGCCCCCCCCCCCCCATTTTCTTCTAGGAGTGCCATAGTTTTAGGTCTAGGTTTAGGTATTTAATCCATTTTGAGTTAACTTGTATATACGGTATAAGGTAAGGGTCCAATTTCATTCTTTTGCATGTAGATATCCGGTTTTCTCAGCACCATGTGTTGAAGAGATTATCCTTGCTCAAGGTCTGGTGCTTTTTAAAGCACACAGACTGTGGAAGTGGCCCAGGTCTCCCTACCTGTGAGATCTTTGGTGCTACCTGCGTATTTTGTGCATCCTCAACATTTTCTGGAGTAAGTGCTATTAGCCCCTTTTCACAGATGAGGAAACTAAAGCTGGGTCCAAATGACCTGCCCAAGGTCGTCATAGTGAGCAAATAGGTGTAGGTGGGATTGGAACTGAGGACTTGAACTCTAGTGCCCACACACTGGAACACCCTGAGGATGTTCCTCATTTTATCCCTAGCATGCGGGGAAAGAATGAATGAATGAATGTTCTCAGGCAAGGCTCCCAGCAAACGGAGGAGCTTGGACAAGCCCACTGCTCCACGCGGGGGTGCGCTCCCGTCCCGCGCATGCGCGGCCCCTAAGCACGGCCAGCCTCACTGCGTCTACCCACACATGGTACGGCCTCCCTCCGTGTGGTACGGCCCGCCTTCCCCCACGCCCGGGCCCGGATGGTACGCGCTGCCTCCGCTCGCCGCCCCTCCCCATCGGTTTCCGCGCGAAAAGCCAGGGCTGCCTGTGCTGCCGCCGCCTCTGCTGCACCTTCCAAGATGCCTGCCCGTACCGCCCCAGCTCGGGTGCCCGCGCTGGCCTCTCGGGCCTTCTCACTGCCCGACGATGTCCGCAGGCGGTAGGTGCTGCGGGGGACTGCGAACCTGGGGTGGGTTGCACGGCGTTGGGGGTGGGGGTGGGGGTCGTTTCCCCTCCGGGTAGCCCGTGGCCGCCGCTGACAGGCGGGCGCGCATGCGTGGGATGGCGCGGCGCGCGGCGGCAGTTGGCGCGGGCAGGGTGGCACTTCCGGTCGCGCGCGCCCCTGGCCGTTTGGCGCCAAAATGGGCCGAGGCCCTCTCACAGCTCCCTGGTGACTAGAAACTTGGGGGTCTCTTCTGACTTCAAAGTAGAGCAAGCCTTGGGTTCGCCTTGGGGATCCCTTTCCTGGAGCAGCCTCAGGCCCAGCCCCTGCCGCCAGCCTGGTCGCGCAGGAAGTGGGCAGCCCGCGGCCTCAGAATACCCCTCGGCCCGGGCACTAAGGCCTCCACTTCCGGTGCCCGGTCCTCTCGAGGGGGTCGGGCCGGCCTGGTCCCCGGGGGTATTTTGGGGGGGGTGTCCCCTCGGTGCCCCCACGCCACGCATCCCGATGGCAGCCTCCAAAGACAGATGTCGCCGGTCGGGGGACGGGCGCGGCCGGCTCAGGTTTGCGAGCCCCGTCTTCCTCTGGGGGCTCCCTCCATCACCTCATTCGGCTAGGGTAGGCGCATTCTGCAAGGAACTCTTCACATACCGTGAGGGCTAGGGCTCGGACGCCGTGAAAGCCGAGTGGTTTCCTATAGTAAATGGGTGCCTGTGAGCCGTGGGCATCAAGGAAGCCTTGCTAGGGAGAACTGGCTGTAGTTTCCTCCGTCTGTGTGTGTGTGTGTGTGTGTGTGTGTGTGTGTAGGGGGAGTGAGGGGGCAGCAGCTAATATCGGGGACTTAGCCAGTCTTAGCTAATCTGTGCACAGGGGTCGGCGGCAAGACCCGTTGGGCCCAGGCTTCTTGTTCCAGAAGGGCATCAGTTTCACTCCTGGAAACTTGCAAACCTCACTTGGAGCACTAGTCACCGGAGCCTCGAGCAGCCCTGAACACTTCCAGCCAGATTTGTGAACCTGATTTGGCCATTTCCCTATTTCCCTGTGCTTGTTTCCTAAAGTTGTGCCAGTCAGTTCTGATTTGGGCTTTTGGGGGTGGAGAGTAGGTGTTGGAGGTATTTGGGTCTCCCTCCCAGGCGTCAGACCACTTCTTAACCCCAGTTAGAGGGTGCTGTGCCTTGCTGAAGAATCCCTATCCATCCCCCCCAAGACATAACAGGACTTAAAAATGGAAATGGAATTATGGAAGTACCTGGCTTCCTTTTAGACCCAGGACAGATGTTTGGGCCCAGCCTTCTTTAACTTGATGGTGGGAACGCTACCTCCACTGGCTCATCTAACCTTGGGCCAGTTTCATAAACAAGTTACATCTGTGGACTAGGGCAGTTAACATGGGCTTTAAACTGGTATTGGATTAAATGAGAATATGCCTGGCACATAAAGGCCCCCCCATGTGAGCATTACTGACTAATCTAGCTTGCTTTTTTTCCCGTTCTGCTAATTGTATAAAACACTTTACATTATCTCATTTAATCCTCAAGTGTTCTCAAGAGTGGTTGCCACAGACGTTAACAGCAAGGAAGCAAAGATTCCTGCGGAAGTCTGCTTCTTGCCAAAACCTTTCCCTTCAGCTAGGGCTTCTATTGGGCCAGAGCAAGTGTTGTGTTTGGCTGAATTTGAATGTTCTTAGGTGAGGGTTGCAATCCACCATTCACCCTAGGTTCCATATTACTTTGAACGAGAAGTGCTTACTGTGGGTATAGAGTCTTGGGTTTCTGCCTCAGACCACTGACATTGTCAGCTTATGTGACCCTCTCAACAGCTTCTCTTAAATTTTGAATTTCAGCGTATAAAATACACACATAAACATGGCATTGAGTACTCCTTTTAAAATACTCCCTTATACCTCCTTGCAAACGGAGGTATAACTTTTTGATTCATGAAAATTGGGTACCTCATATTATGGATTATACTACGAAGTTCAGTAGAATGTTCTAGGAACAAAATGTAGGCCTAGTCCTCACACAGGCATTTCTGTCACTTATGCTAACTTGTGTTTATATGGCAGCTTCTTTTAAAACTCATACAGTTACATCAGCCATGTAACGATACTAGAAAGTATTCTTAACATTTGGGTTTTTAAGTTTAACTTTTTTTGAAGTATTTTATGTCCTAAGTCTTCTAAAAATAATGCCTTTCAGGACAAGCCACATTTCTCCACTTGAATTTTCTTACTCTGTCCAAGCCACCATCCTTTGTGTAGAAAAAGCAATAGCCTTCCTACTCGTCTTTCTGTTGCCACTCAGGTCTGCTTTCTATAAGTGGAAACTGTGATCCTCTTTCGATATAAGTTGGAGCCAGAGGTTTTCCTGCCCCTTACACTGCCTAATGCACTTGGCCTCAAGTCTGGGATCCCCGTCCACTTGCCTGACTCATCTTGTGCTCTTTTCCTCACAAACCACGCAGGCTACCTTTTAGGTTCTCAGGGCCTGAGACCATGCAGAGCAACCAGTGTGAGGCTGGGTTCCACCTACCCCTTCACCGTGCTGGCTAGTGTCTGTTCATCCGTAAGGCTGCTCAGAAAGACAGTCCCCTTTCCCTGCGATGAGGTGTTGAATTCTGTCAGCACATGCCGCATGCTGCCTTTGCAGCTTGGGAGTTGATGACTTGTTGTCTGAGCATGTTTGCCTCATGCATTGTACGTGCAGCTCCGTGTCCACTAGACTCGAATGCTTACATGCCAGACTTTCCCCTTCAGCGAGGCCTGGATTTACATATTGATTCTAGCAACCTCCTTGCACAACTCATTTAGCCTTTGTAATTATGACAGCTTTCTTATCTGCTAGCCACTCTGATTAGATTAGGTTGGGTCGTGAAGTTCTTAACTAGTTCCATGGCTCCTGAGTAGGTATGGAGGGCAAAACTGACTTACCTTTTCTAGTTCTCCCCTGCACTAGGATTCTAGAGGTGCAGACTACTGGGGTTCAGATCCCACCCCACCACTTGCCAGCTGTATGACCTAGTCGTCTAACCTCCTGGTGCTTTATCTGTAAAATGGGATGGAGGTGCCTGCTCTACTGGGGCCTTGTGAAGGCTGAGCTGATAGGTGTAAACGTGGTAGAACAGCACCTGCACAGAAACCTCCTTCACTGCTTATCACGTGGCAGCTGTATGTTTCACTTCTATTATTGGGGTGGGGGACGGTGCATAACTTAAAGTACCAACATGCAGACCTGATACTAAGGCAGATACTTATATAGCAGTGTATGTCTGCTTATCATTCCAACCTTCCTGTTTGCCTGGCTTCTTGTATTATCGTCAGGACTTGCTCTTTTTAATTTTATTTATTTATTTTTGGCTGCGTTGAGTCTTCGTTGCTGCGTTAGGGTTTTTTCTAGTTGCGGCGAGCGGGGGCTACTCTTCGTGGCAGTGCGCGGACTACTCATTGCGGTGGTATGGAGCACGGGCTCTAGGCACATGGGCTTCAGTAGTGTGACTCTCGGCTCTCGAGCGCAGGCTCAGTAGTAGTGGCGCATGGGCCTAGTTGCTCCGCGGCATGTGGGATCTTCCCGGACCAGGGCTCGAACCTGTGTCCCCTGCATTGGCAGGAGGAGTCTTAACCACTGCGCTACCAGGGAAGTCCCTGGTCTTGCTCTTTTTGCTGCCACCTTAGCTTAGCTTTTGTGCCAGGTGTCCAGTCATTCTTCATTTAAGGTGGTTTTCTATCCTTAATTCTTTGTATCCTTGGCTTTTGTGATGCTGTTTGCTACCAGGGGACCTCTCCCCTGATTTCTGCCATATTCCTTTTCAATTCCTGGACCCTTATTTTCTTCCAGTCTTAAGATTTCTGCTTTCAGCAGTTGGGGGTGCCAGCTGGAGAGGCCTCTTTGGAGAGCCCGTTCTAATTTCTAGCTGCCGAATAGCCATCTAGATAGCTATTCACTGAAATGTCACTCCTAAAATTCATGGTCTGCTTACTTTCTCCCACCGAAAAGTTCAGAATTTCTGGTACTGTATTAGTTTTCAATTGCTGCCGTAACAAACTACTTCAGTCTTAGTAGCTTAAATAAAACAAATTTGCTATCTTCTGATTCTGTAGGTCAGAAATGTGGTGTGGGTCTCACTGGATTAAAATTAAAGTGTCAGCAGGCTACATTCCTTTCTGGAGGCTCTAGGGGAGGACCTGTTTCTTACTCTTTCAGGTTGTTGGCAGAATTCGGTCCCTTGTGGTTATAAGACTGAGGTCCCTCTTCTCTTGCTGGCTGTAAGGCGAGAGCCATTCCCAGCTACTGGAGGTGATGACATCTGTTGGCTTGTGGCCCCCTTCCTCCATCTTTAAAGCCAGCAAAGCCAGTTCTCACATCACATCTTCTTGACCCTTCTGTAGTCACATTGCTTGAAATGCAGCTGGGACGTTTCTCTGCTCCTAGGATTTAAGTGACTCGATTAGGCCCACCTGGATAATCCAAGAAAACCTCCCCATCTCAAGGGCTGTAACCTTAATCACATCTGCAAAGTCCCTTTTGCCATGTAAGGTAACATAGTCACAGGTTCTGGGGAATTAGGGCATGGACGTCTTTGCGGGGGGTGGTCCGTTATCCTTCCTACCACAAATATTATCTCTGGTAGCCCTATACCAACCGCCATGCAGCCAATTGCAAAAGGCAGAGTAAACGGAGCTTTGTAACTTCTCCAGCATGTTCTCAGCTCCTGCTGCTAAACCATATTACAGACCAGCATTTCTAGTTTAGGATGTTAGAGTGATTTAACATCTTATCTCTTCCTGTCTAATATGTTGTTTATTTCTGCCAGATTGACTTTATTTTTTCCTACTAAAAGATGACTGATACCTTGGGTTCTGCCACCCCCATGACTCTTCCAGTGGTTTGTTAACTATGGAGCAAAGTCAATGATTTTTAGCCTGACATTGCCGACCTCCCTCAGACTGGCACCCACCTCCTCTCTCTGGCCTTGCCTTTCTTCCCCTGTGTCAGCCCGACTCGTGTGGGTTTCTTGGGTGAACTCTGAGCCAGCGCCCCTGCTGTGCTGCTCCTGTTTCGGGCAGCTCCCTCTGCCCAGTTCCCACTGAGCTCTCAGTGTCTCTGGATCCCTCCTTCCTGATGCTGTTTATACCCTTTTTCTTCAGAAGCCTCAGATTTGAACTCTGTTTGTCCGCACAGTGGTTTATGTATATCTTTTTCTCCTTTAAAGAACTGCTCTGAGGGAAGCAACTAGGAATGAATCGTGGGACCGGAGACTGGCAGGGAGCTACGGGTTTCTTTTCTAAGGTGGTTGCTGCTCTCTGTGACTCCTCTACCTGGTCCTTCATGTCTGCTTCTCATCCTCCTGGCTGTGAACGTAAAGCAGATATGAGGTAGTGTCACCAGCTTTACTGGGAAGGGGATGGACTCTCCAGCGAAAGCCTGGGTGTCAGGAGCGGCGCACTGGCCAGCCTTCTTCCTGCCACACCTCTGGCTCCTCGGTGCCTGCCGTGGGCTCCAACCTTCCACTCTGGGACCAAGCAGGTCAAATCCAATCTTCACAGAGCAAGACACTTCAGATATTCTGAAGATTTGTTTCTCCCTGCCAGGCTAAATATCCCACTTTATAGGAAAGCTTCAAAGAATTCAGACCCACAGATCTGTCTCCTGGCCAGAGGTAGGAGTTGTCAGCATTGTGGAAAGGGCCCTTTGATGGGCTTCAGTCTAAGTGTTATCCTTGACACCTGAGGTAACCTGGTCGAGGTAGGAGCTGTGTCCTGCCAGGGTTTTGTGAGGAGAATGACTGAAGACAGGTCGGTGTGATGCTCCTGCAGCAGCATGTGAGTACCGAGTTCTGCAGCTGTCCTCATCTAAGGTTCTCCCAGGACCTGAGTTGCTTTGAGGGTAGAATGACTTTTGCCTGGAAGGGGCTCCACATGCTCTGGGAAGCTTGACTCTGAATCTTGAGTCCAGGTTACACAACATATGTGACATATAGTATATTACCACTGTATCTGGAGGCTGCTAAGTCTTTTTTTTTTTTTTTTTTTTTTTGCCGTACCGTGTGGCGTATGGGATCTTCGTTCCCCGACTAGGGATCGAACCGGCGCCCCCTGCCTTGGAAGCACGGAGTCTTAACCACTGGACTGCCAGGGAAGTCCCTGCTAAGTCTTTTCTATAGAAAGGCCTTTCCTGACCTTCCAGCAAGTCATGAGGTCCCTGCCTGGTAGTGCCTACATCCCGTCACTCAGCTCGTTGCCTGGAACAGGGCCTGGCGTAGAGTAGGCACCCACAGATGGGAGTGGTGGTTGAAGCTAGAAGCAGGATCCACGTGCACTCGGAGTAGCCACTGTATGTCATTAGTCCAGCAAAGCCTGTCGCCCAGTTCCTGGCTGCGCTGCTTACACGTGCCCTCTGGGAAGGCCAGCCTGGCAGAGCTCTGTTCCTGCCCTCTGGGCTGCTGGTAACTGAGTACCTAGCCTGGGTGCTGGAGGGGAGGATCCATAGATGGCGGAGGCCCAGCGCCTGCCCAGGGTGCTGCCCCTCTGCTGAGGGACGCTCGCCCAGCTGGTTACACCTGTTCGCACCCAACTGCCCACAGTCAGCACCCAGGCTGGGAACGGCAGCCTCCCCGTTTCCTCGGTGTCTTCTAGTTTTGTTCCTTTCTTCTTTTCGCCGCCTTCCTCCCCAAAGAGGCAAGATACTAATGTTCAAGAACCAACTCAGGCCATGATTTTCCAGCTAAACTCATGACAGTTCTGCACTTCTGAATGACTGGGTACAAACATTCGCAAGGATGAGCTCTTGGGTGAGGCGCCGGCCAACTGTTCTAGCTTCGTCTGTCTTGCTCGTGTGTGGGCACCGCCTGCTGCCCCAGATGCCTTGACGCCTCCATTTCCCTATATTCCTCCTCAGAATGCTGCCACCACCCCATCCTGGCCTTTGAGGATGTTAGCTGGCTGTTCCCCACAGCATCCTGTCACCCTGGTCCACTCTTGCTAACCTCTGTATGCCCTTCTATGAAATCTTGTCAGGTCCAACTGGAGGAAGACCACCTATAGGTCAGTTAACTTGGGAAGGACCCCAACTGTGTGACCTGCTTCCCCCTTTCCTAGTGTCTTTAAAATAACGTTAAAGAAAAAAAGAAAGAAATAATGTTCTAGAGTTCCTATATCATCTCTAACCACCATCAGAAAACCACCCCCCAAACGGGGGACCTCATTCATATTGAAAATAACTTCTTTTTTTAAAAAAATTAATTAATTAATTAATTTTATTTTTGGCTGTGTTGGGTCTTAGTTCCTGTGCGAGGGCTTTCTCTAGCTGCGGCAAGCGGGGGCCACTCTTCATCACGGTGCGCGGGCCTCTCACTGTCGCGGCCTCTCTTGTTGCGGAGCACAGGCTCCAGACGCGCAGGCTCAGTAGTTGTGGCTCACGGGCCCAGTTGCTCCATGGCATGTGGGATCTTCCCAGACCAGGGCTCGAACCCGTGTCCCCTGCATTGGCAGGCAGATTCTCAACCACTGCACCACCAGGGAAGCCCGAAAATAACTTCTTAACGTGTAGGCATTACAATAGGGCATTCTAGATACTGGGGGAGGGAAAAACCATTGTATTTTTTTCTAACATTCATGTTAAACTTATTTCCAAAGTTCTTTAAACTGGTATTCTTACAGGTAGACAATGTTGCTTAACAAGTGTTTGTTTCTTCCCTTTTTCTTCCCCCAGGCTCAAAGATTTGGAAAGAGATAGTTTAACAGAAAAGGTAAGGTAATCTCCACCTTAACAAAATTTATGATCAAATGTGACCATTTGACAGATACTCTGTAGTTCATAAAAACAAATTTAAGTGGAATTGGCTCTCTTTTCCCTAAAGTTGAGGATAACGTGGATGTTTCTGTCTAACGTGCTGGACTAATAGGCTATTATTGGTTAGCTTTTGGTAACTCATCGAGTTTCCCAGTCTGGGTTCTGTAGCCTCAAGTCTGCATTATAACTTGTCCTGGTCACACTGTTTTTCAAAATCAATTTTGTTCTAGTACACTATTATGTGTCTGTTTCACCTCTAATCTTTCCATTTTTCACCACTCTGGAGATGGTGTGATATGATCTTAGTGGAAACATCACGAACATGTCTTGTGACTATTTAGTTTTCTTTTTAGCTGACTCAGCATAGCCTGCCATTCAGTCATTGTTATGTGACCAGGCAGTGTAACTATTTGTGTATTAGTCCATTAGTTCATAGCTTGGGTGTGTGGAGACTTCTAAACCTATATCCTTCCCTTAGGAATGCGTGAAGGAGAAATTGAATCTCTTGCATGAATTTCTGCGGACAGAAATAAAGAATCAGTTATGTGACTTGGAAACCAAATTACATAAAGAAGAATTATCAGAGGTAAGTCCTCAGCATCCCAGTGGCTAGAAAACGTTTCCTGCCATGTAACTTGTCTGTGACCAGGGAGGCAGAATAATCCCACCTCTCCCTGTTACCTGATAGTTACAAAGGAAGCGCATGTGTTTCCTTATTCTCTCATTGCCACTTGTTTACATTCACTGCTACTTAAATTATCCTTTCCTGCTGTAGGAGGGCTACCTGGCTAAAGTCAAATCCCTTTTAAATAAAGATTTGTCCTTGGAGAACGGAGCTCATGCTTTCAGTCGGGAAGTGAATGGATGTCTAGAAAACGGGAGCCAGACAAGTGGTGAGGACCGCAGAGTGGAAATAGAGAAAAACAAGTCCCCCAAACCTGTTTCCAAACTTTGCATGCCCAGGAGAAGCAAGTCGGATGGAGAAACAAAATGTAAGAGCACTTGACTCGTCTGAGCTCGTTGGAGTCTGGTACCGCCTAAGGGGAGGACAGACTCGGCGCCATAGGGTCTGTCTGTTCCCCCCACACACAACCCCTCCACCGGCAGCACTTGTTTTTTGTGTATCTTTTTGGTTTTTTTTTTGTTTTTTTGGGGGGTGTGGGGGGTGGCTGTGTTGCTCGGCTTGTGCGATCTTAGTTCTCCAATCAGGGATCGAACCCGGGCCCTCAGCAGTGAGAGTGCCGAGTCTTAACCACTGGACCGCCATGAAATTCCCTCTTGTGTATACTTCTAACTAGCTTAGATATATACTTGCAATTTTTGTCTTCAACCAAGTTATAGAGCATTAGATCCCCAAATGCGGTTGAATTTATGAGGTATAAGATAACAGGAGCTACTGATGTTTATTACATCTAAGTTACATGCCTGTTTAAGCTAAACATTATTCTTAGACTCCTTCCCCGCTTGTAGTCAGAGTAACTCTTCTGGAATTTTTAAAAATAAGAGCATGGGACTTGAGCTCAGGTCAGGTGCTTGGCCACTTCATCTTTTGGCGAAATAAGCGGAGGTTCTGTTTCCTTGTCCGTCTCAGGGTTGGGCCCCTCATACAAGAGCTTGTGTTAAAATGGCCCAGCAAACTGGCAGGTGCTAATTTGATGACTTTATCAAGATGGTGGTTGCTTAGAATAAGAAGAGAAGGATACTTAATCCCCAGAACCTGGTCTCTGCACCAGCTTGGTGATGCTGAAGAACTGTACCTTCGCTGTGAACTCTTTATTCATAGTGGCTTTTTTGTTTCTTTTTCTTTAAGCAGCTGAAGTCTCATCTAGCCCCAGGATTACAAGGCAAACTACCAGGCAGACCACCATCACATCTCATTTCACAAGGGGGTCAGTATATAATGAATGGACAGCCCCCATTTTAGGGGCCAACTGTTTTTGGTAAAACACGTATAGAATTAGTAGGATGTAACTTAGTAATTCCACATTGCTTAGGTTTTCCTTTTGATATTCTGTTATTAGACATTCATGAACAGCATTTCTGAAGACCTCATCCATTTTTACTCTTAACATAGGAAACTTCAAATGTACATACACAGAATTACCAAGGATAGTAAAATGAACCCCTGTGTACCTATCACCCAGTGTCAACAACAGTTAACAGCTCCTGGCTGTTGTTTCATCTGTACCCCCATATGCTCCAAGTGAATTATTCCAAATGGATTACAACTCCATACACACCCATGTCCCCCCAGTTGGATTACTTTGAAACAAATCAGACATGTCATCTTATCCACAAATACGATATTTCTAGATGACAAGGTCTCTTTTTCTGACAAGTTTTTTATTCATATTTTGCTATAATTGCTAACATCTAGCAAACAGTCTTTTGAAGAAGACAAAACATGCCTTGTAAAGTGTAACAGTTCCTTACTAACAAATATATAGCAGTGTTCATACTTCCCCTTGTGTAACAGAGTTTGGTTGATTTGCTCCTTAAGCCTTTCAAGTGATAGATTCCTTATTTTCTTGCCATTTATTTAAAGAAAATAGGTCTTTTGTCTAATAGCTTCTAGGTCTGGCTGACTGCATCGTTTTGGTGGTTAATGTGTTCCCTTGTCTCCAGTTTTCTGTAAACTGGTAGTTAGGTCTAGAGTCTTGATCAGATTCCAGCTTTATTTTGTGAGACTTCATTGATGGCATGGGGCTGTCCATCAGAGGCATGTAATGTCTCTTCGGTGCTTCTAGCAGCCGTTGATCAAAGTCTAGATCCATTATTTCTTAAGGTTTGCAAAATGGTGGTATTCTAAACCTGTCATCCAAAGAAACATTAAGCTCGAAGCTTCTTTTAATGTCCTGGCAGAAAGGGCTTCTCCTTGGAGGGAAGAGGGTGTCCATGCCCTGAATCTTTCCAAACAGAGGGTACTCTTGGTAGGGAGGAATATAAGTTGTTTCGTGCCCACTGGAGGACTAGGGTCTGGCTGAGCTAACAGTTGGCTTTACTGTGTGTGACAGCCCTGCCAAACGGAAACCTGAGGAAGACGCTGAAAAAGCAAAATCAGATGATTCTGTCGATGAAGAAGAAAAAGACCAGGTAGGGCTCGTGTTTGAGTTTCTTAACTCTGCCTTATTTTGGTACACTTGCTGGTAATTGTGAATTTATACTTGGTCTGTCTATGGACCGGAAGTGACTGAGAGGGTGTTAGAACATATCCCTGGACCCAGGGCAGTACGAAGTGTGTTATGGTTAGACCTGAGGACTCAGCAGGCCCGTAACTTTGGTCTGTTCTCTCCTGTCTACCTTCCTACCTCTCCAGCTGTCAAGATTTGACAGTCAAACCAGCAGATGTGATGTGTTTAAAGCATTTGCTTCTGATGTCAGATAAGCTCTTTTCCCACATCTAATTTCTCTATAAAAGCAGAATTGTCATACTATTATGTGTATTGTAATAATGCTGCTTAGACTTTTTAGGTTAGAAAACTGGTGGCTTGCCAAAGGCCTCCAGTATAGAAAATGTCAGTCTCTAGCACTGTCCCATGTGACTTGAGGGGCAAACCTAGATACCAGATGGTCACATGCTATCTATTTCAGTCCTGCCACAGGATTAGCTGTGTAAGTCGGGAAGTCTGTAGGTTTACAGGTGGGTAGTAAATGCCCTGTTACCTGCTAAAGATGAGTATCCGTGGTTTGCTCTAAGGCAGGGTTTCTCAACCAAGGCATTGACTTTTGGGGCCAGATAAACCTTTGCTGTGGGTGTGAGTCCTGTGCATCTAGAGTGTTTAACAAGGTCCCGACCTCTACTCACTAGGTGCCCGTAACATTCCCTCTCTCTCCTCCCAGTTGTGACAATCAAAATCACCTTCAGACTTTCCCAGATGTCCCCTGGGGGGCACAGTTGCACTGAGCGAGAAGCACTGGACTCAAGGCTACCAATATCATTGAAGTGGACTTGACGTCCTGTTGTAAAAGACATACTCATTCTCCTGTTTTTATTTTGGAAATTAGATGCCACTGTTCATGATCCTTATTCAGATGTCTGTAATTAAGTTTAGTCAGACTATCCACTCACAGGTGGGACACTGAGACAGAGGGAAACAGCTTGTCCCAGTCACATGGCCACATCCCTTGCCTCCTAAGAAAACATGTCACAAGGGAAAGCAAGCTGGCTCTTGTAATATTGACAAGTCTTTTTTTTTAAACAAATGTGCCAGTTTTAGAGTTGTTCTTTGCTCTCTAACCTTTTGGAGGGCTTCCATAGCCTTCAAGCTTCTGAAGAAACGAACTGGGGCACTCTTTTCCAAGCAGGAAGCAGTTTCGCTGGCAGTGTGTGAGAGGCCTTGGGGACTTGGAGGATGAACACTTGTCGCAACAGGGTTTATCCCGATATGCTAGAGTAAGGCTCAGTGCACCACACCGGTGTTATCAGGTGGTGGTGGTCAAATAAGTAGTACTACAGAGAGAATCTTACTTTAGTCAATTTAAAGTTTTGAGATCTCACTATGTTTTTTAAAACAGGTATTAAATACATGCATTTGGTAAAACAGTACAAAAGGCTGTTTGGTACCTAGGGGTGGTACTCCCCCCTCTCCGTCCTGTCCTTCCTTTGAGAGGCGAGCATTCATCAGTTTCTTCTATATTGTTTCAGATTATATGTATGTATAGATTACTGTAGTATATTAGTATAAAATCTATCTTAGGGTTCTCCAGAGAAACAGACCCAGTGATGTCTGTATATATGAGATTAATTTAAGCAACTGAGTCACACGATTTCAGGCTGGCGAGTCTGAAATATGCAGGACAGGCCAAGAGAGGCAGACCCGGGGAAGAGTTGATGTTGTAGCTCAAGTCTAAAGGCAGTCTGGAGGCAGAATTTTATATATACATATACAGATTAATTCCGTATAATATAGTACAGGGGTTCTGTGTAGTTTACCCAACTTTCTCCAATGGTGACGTCTCACATAACTGTAATAGCAAAACCAGAACATGGACATCGGCGTAATTTACAGACTTTATTCACTATGCATGTATAGTCACATGTACGCATGCAAGCATTTTTGTAACCTCCACCGCAAACAAGACGTAGATCGGTTTCATCACCACAATATTTTTATCCCTCTTAGATACATAAGTACAGAAATCCTGGAGTTGGCAAGTGTTGTGAACGTAGGGAAGTAGTGTACTAAGGTGTTCATCAGAGAAGAGCTGGTGTCCAGTTTAGGTTGTCGTCATCACTTCCTGATGTGAATCCCAAATTACTACTTTGGCTTTTTTCTAGTATTAACAAATTCCTGACATGAAGTGGATCTTTGACTTTACGTAGCGTCACTAGATGACCTCTAGTGCCCGGATGTGTGCCGGGCCAGCTCCTGGGCCTCTCTTTGTTTTGAGGGTGGTGGGACATCAACACCAGGCTGAAGGTTGCCCAGATCTCCGCCAAACCCAGATTACCCCTCAACCCCTGTTTTTAACCACATCACATGTATTTATTTAATACTTTGACTCATGCTTTTGGTTTTGATCTTCCTTTGAAATACTGTTTTTCTCTTTTTCCCTTCTCTCCACATAGGAGGAAAAGAGACGTAGAGTTACATCCAGGGAACGGTAAGAATAATAAACCTTTTCTGTGCAATATGTAATCTTGATGACTGAAATTACTTTTCTGAAATCTTCTAAAAAGAAGAACTTTATAGTGAGTTGCCAGGGTGACCATAGATAGCTTAAGGATGCCGAGTTTGCAGTCAGATTATTAACCTTGTGATTTAGGTAGAATTCTCTTGCAAAGAGTGAATTGGAGGCAACTGGCCGTTATCAGAACTAGATCTAAAGGTTGTATTAAATATTAAATGTTGAGGTAATATGTGCCTTTCAGGGCTCCTGAGATGAAGATTGATTTTTGGGGGCGGTGGGTAGGAAGGAAGACCTTTTGAAAACTGCCTCCACGGGAGGAGTCGGTGAAAGTCATCCTTAGGGTGTGTGATTTTGCTTGGCAGAATTGCTGGACCGCTCTCTGCAGAAGAACCGGGAAGAGTAAGACCAGGAACACATGTGGAAGAAGAAGAAAGAGATGATAAAGTAAAGCCTGGTCACCTCCAGGTTTGTCACTTCCACCTAATCTCAGAACCCATTTGGTTCTAGGAAGGGGGGTCAGGGTGTGGGGAGCGTGTAGGAACAGAATGACTTTCACTAACGATCAAAATGACCTTGAATTTATCCAAAATGCTCTTCAAACTCATTTTTCTTCTGGTTCTCTATGTGGAAGGTGTGTTACCTGGCTCTGGTGATAGTAAATCAGCGGTAGGCCTGGAAGTCAGCTGGACCTCTGCTACTTGATCAGTCACAGAGTTTCAGTCTGTCCCCTCGCCTGCCTGCCTCTCCTGCCCATGAGGTCCTTGTGAAGGTCTCATTTTCAAACACATGAGGTGCTAAAGTGCTATAGTATCATCCAGGTATAAAGTTGCATTCTTAACTGAGATCAGACGAGTTCTTTGCCCAGACCTCCAGCTCCTTTGTAAAATCAGAGTTTAAGGTTCTGTGAAATACAGATGTACCCACTGAACCCCCATGGGAGGGGGTAGGAGAAGGAATTGGGGGTCTGATACTGGAAGCTTTACCATTAGACAGCACTGCCCCATATGACGAAGGGCTGACATTGGTCAGTCACAGGTGGTAGAACAATAGCAGGTCCCTTTTGGTTTTATTAAGACATTGATTAGAAGTTTCTTAGAAACTCAAATGGGTGGCGTGTGCCCTTATTGAGAGCCTGTTAAAGGATGGGTCTCTGTTATTTTGTCCTAATGGGGAATCAACTAAGATGTATAATTCTTGAATCATTTCGTACTTGAAAGTAGTCTTTAACTGATCACTTCCCTACCCTGATCCTAGTTAAAGTTAGCAGCAGTTACAGTTGGGACACATGTTGAATTGTTTGAGAAGAAGCGGTTCTAGTGGGATAGCTTGACCACCACCCTCCAAAGAAGGATTTTAGGGCAAGATTGAAATCCCTTGTCTGTGACCAGACTCCCAGGATCTCTTCTTCCAGTAGGAAGGTCTGCAAAGTGTTTCTTCTGTTAACATCGCCAACCTTTGTGATCTCCTTACAAAGTGTGTGGGGTTCCTGAGGCTGGCTTCTGCTCTCTGGAGAGGAGTGTTTAGCTCTCTAAATTCAGGCTCAAGACAATTTGTTGTCCATGTTTGAGATGGAGCTCTTTTCCAGATTGGGTCATTCTACTTCATTTCTTTATTAGATTCCTAGCTTTGATAAAGTTTTCTATGAGACTGTCAACACTTAATAATGACAAGTGATAGTATTTTGCCCCCAAATCCCTCTTAAGCACCAGTATCTGTCTAAGAGTTATTTAACTTCCTGCCTACCTACCCCACCAAAAAAAGTGCCTTTTTTTTTTTTTTTTTTTTTTTTAATTTATTTCGGCATTTGGAATCTTTAGTTGTGGCATGCAAACTCTTAGTTGTGGCATGTGGATCCAGTTCCCCGACCAGGGATCGAACCTGGGCCCCCAGCATTGGGAACACGGAGTCTTAGCCACTGGACCACCAGGAAAGTCCCAAAAATGTGCTGTCTTGAAAGAAGAGAATCTTTATTCCAACTAGACTGTAGGATCAGTTTAGGTATTTTATTTCCGTAAAACTCTTTAGTAGAAAGATTCAAATCAAATGGAAAAATTAACTAGTCTTTTTTTTTTTGTCTCCCCCTCCCCTCCACTTAGGAAGAAAAGAGACTCAGAAGCCAAACCAAAGAACTGTAAGTATAGTTAACATGCCTTTGTACTTTGTGAAGCTTACTTGCTAAAATAAGCGTTCTGGTAAAAATAATGGATTGGACAGTGTTAAGTGCACTGATCATACATGTAATGTGTGGGTGACTTCTGCTCGTGGAAGGTCAGACCACCACAGTGAAGGCTGAGGTCAGCTGAGATTTAGCTGACCTTGACCCCAGGCCTGTTCTTAGTGGTGCTCATACAGCAAGCAGTTAGTCAGGTGGTGGTTAAAGGGCATTGAGCAGCTCTGTCTCTTCCCCACAGCTGTGAAGACGCTGTATGACAAACTGCCCCAAAGCTCAGTGGCTTACAAGAGTAAGCATGTTTTGAGCTTACATGTTTGCGGCTCAGTGGCCATTGGCTGATCTTGGTCAGGTGGACCCGCTTCAGCCCCAAGACTTGGCCAGCCTGGGTGTGCTCTCCTGGCAGTGGCAGCGCCTGAGGGCAGAAGTGGAAAGCAGCCTCTGACAGGCAGTGGGCTGAAGCAAATGTTGAGACTGGGCCTGAGTCTGGGGTGGGCAGAACACCTGAACTGAGTGGCCGGGCCCTGGCGGAAGGAGAGGTGAGGACTTTCCGGACGGCACCTCAGGCCAGCTAGCAAACCTGCACAGGAATCCACCACAGGCAGGATTCCCATCAGGTTACCAGAGATCAGTGGAGCCCTGTTGTCTCTTCTGTTTTTAAACTACTGCGTGTCAGCAACACTCAGGTGAAGTGTTGATGGTGCTTCCGAGTTCATAGTTCTTGAAGTAATAAATGCCTTTTGGGTTTCTTGCTCTGGAAACTTGCCCTTCAGATAAGAAAGACAATTCATGCTCTAACTTTGGGGAGGAGACCGTGTAAACCCCTCACTGGGGCTGCTGAGCTGACTGTGTGTTTCGTTCTGCGGCAGAACACCTAAACAGAAATCTAAGGAGGAGCCAGACGGAGATGCGAGGCCCGGAGGAGCTCAGGCTGAAATGAATGAAGGAGAAGACAAAGTAAAGACTGACTCTGTCACTTACCTCTACCTGATCCTTACATTCCCAGCTGGTGGGGAGCAATGGCGTGGGGTAGGGCTCTGTGTTCAAGTCCAGCCCTACCTGCCCGTGGGGTGGCTCTGGGCAGGTTACCTGCTCCCCTTCATGGGGGTTGGTGGCTGTCACTTCGTGTCAGCGCCTGATACATAGTGAGTGTTCAGTTGTCTGTTTATCATAACAGTGGGGAGGGCCTCTGTGTGCCTGGACTAAGGCGTGGGACCAACTTCTCTTCAGAGCCTCTGCCCTGAGAAGGCTTGACGTGCCCCCCCAGTTACATGGTGTCATCACGCTTGTGCTGCTTTATCAACCAGTCAGTCTCCTGAGTTCTTCTGAGCCTAGCTCCTCCCTTCCCTGCCAGCTTCCCCAGTTCAGCGAAGTGAACACATTTAAACCCTAAAACACTGTACATTGATCCAGGGGTGGGCCTGTGTAAACGTCCTGGGCGGCAAGGTTATCCACAGGGCTGTGAACTCCAGGGGAGGGGGATACAGCCGCTGGGGGCCGCAGCACAGGACTCCTAAGCTCCTTAGCAGTTTGGTCCCTGTCTAAGAGAAGCCAAACTAGGGTGGTCCCAGGATTGTCTCTGGTTTTCTGTCTGAGATCTAGAGAGCAGAGCCAGAGGTCAGACTTGCTGGGTCGTGAGCGTTCTCGCTTCCAGCGGGCACCCCTTCTTGTTCTATGGCAGATGATCCTTTTGGTGTTTCCTCCAGCTTGTTCTATCTAACATCTTATTGTCTCTCATCTTTTCTGTCTGGATATTCATTACCTTACTGCCCGCACTTGCCTGGCATCCCTTCAGATCTAGAGAGATCTTAGCGGTGGTGTCAAACCACCCATTTTCCTCAGACGGCAGCTGGCAGGAGCTTTAGACCACACAGCCGGCACTTTTGCCTCACGGCAGAAAAGGACAAAAAGATCAAACGTTTGGCTTTGTCTCATATTGTTGACTTTTTTTCTGATTTAATCTATGTGTACGTTTCTCGCTTTCTAGAGGTGAGTTGCATATCCGAAAGGTATTGTTTGTATGGAGGCTCAGCTGTTTTTAATGAGTTGGTGACCAAGTCAGGAATTCCTGCTTCTATTTCTTTCCCATACTAGATTCCGAAGTTTAGTGTTGTCACCCCCTACCCCACTCCTGCTGTCCCAATGCCTGTCTATATGACATCTTCACCCCTGACCAAATGACAGATGGAGCTATAGGCATTTTGGCCAACATAAGCAAAATGGCTATAATATTCCCTTTTACTTTGAGCTATCCTAGGACAGGGATTGGTAAACTATGATCCACAGGCCAAATCTGGCCCTCTGCCTGTTTTCATAAACTTTTATTGGAACACAGTCATGCCATTTCACTTATGTATTGCTTCTGGCTGCTTTTGTGCTACAGTGGCAGAGTTGAGTAGCTGTGACACAGGTCTGCAGCTTGTCAATCTGAAAATGTCTGTTTGCCCTTTACAGGAAGTTTGCCAACTACCGGTCAACTCTTGTTTGTAGGCGTTAGGGAACTGAGTTAACATTTTTGAAGCCTCATCTCTACCCTGTAGACCTGCCCAGATTTTCCTGTTCTCTCATTCCACAGTGCTGCAATCATTAACTGATCCTTTGGGGTTTTGTCTCACTCTTGCTCAGAAATTAATTTTCCCCCCTTTATTTCTCCACCCACACTTTCCCCTCTCAGGATGAAAAGAGGCACAGAAGTCAACCCAAAGATCTGTAAGTGGTTAAAATACTTGTGCTTTTGTGCTGTGCTTTGTGTAATTTAAATTAGCGAAATAACTGTTGGAGATCTGTGATGTAGAGGTTTACAGGGAATTGCTGGTGCTATTGGAAGATTGGATCAGTTTGGGCGGGGCTGGATAAGAAATCAAACTTTGGACCCCATCTTACCTGATACCCTCTGCTACGTGGGTAGCACTCCCGTCACTGCACTGTCACGTGTCTCTTAGTTTCCAGCACCTCTCATCAGGCCCCACGTCTGAGGGTCACATGGGGCTTCTGAAGGCCTCCTTTCAGGATCACGAGTTAGTGACACACCTTTGGAGCTACTGTGACAAGGGGACTTTCTTTTTTGGGTGGGAAGAAAGTGTCTGTTTGTTCGCCAGATCTATTCTGAATAGTTTGCTTTTCTGTAGGAAGACATTAGTTTGTCATTTTTTATGTGAATTGGCAATATAGTTTTGTTTTTTTTTTAAGCTAACATCTGACTTATTTGTTTATCCAATAGAGCTAGCAAACGGAGACCAGAAGAAAAAGAACCTGAAAGAGTAAAACCACAAGTTTCTGATGAGAAAGATGAGGATGAAAAGGTAAGGCCTAGTTTTTTCAATTCTACTGTGTTTCATAATATCCCATTGGCTGGAATATGTTAAAGTGATTTTTAAACAATTTTTCTTATGGTAACATTCAAACATACCCCAAGGTAGGCAGAAAAGGGTAGCAAACCCTCACATTCTCATCAGCCTTCAACAGTTATCAACCCATGATTAGGCATGTTTTACCCAAGCCTTACTCATTCTCCTTACCCTCCCTCACCCTGAAGATAAACAGATCCCAGATGTATTGCTGAAGTATCTACAGAAGTGCTTCTAAAAGGAGAGGAGTCTCTTCTTAAACATCACCACTGGGCTTCCCTGGTGGCGCAGTGGTTAAGAATCCACCTGTCAATGCAGGGGACACGGGTTCGAGCCCTGGTCCAGGAAGATCCCACATGCCACGGAGCAACTAAGCCCGTGCGCCACAACTACTGAGCCTGCGCTCTAGAGCCTGTGAGCCACAACTAATGAAGCCTGCACGCGTAGAGCCCGTGCTCCACGAGAGAAGCCACTGCAATGAGAAGCCTGCGCACCACAATGAAGAGTAGCCCCCACTCGGTGCAACTAGAGAAAAGCCCATGCGCAGTAACAAAGACCCAACTCAGCCAAAAATTAAAAATAAATAAATAAATAAATTTATTTTAAAAAAATCACCACTATAGCATTATCATAGCACAATAATATAAAAACCTAATCTCTGTTCAGATTTCCCTGATGGTCTCCATTGTGTATTTAACAGTTGGATTCAGGACCCCAACAAAGCCTATATAATATACTTGGTTCCTGTTTGTCCTCAATATGTCATCTGCAGCTTCACCCTGTCCTCTTACTTGCAGTTGGTGGAACCAGCCAGCTTACCTGTAGCATCTGTGGGTTCTCAGGCTTGACATATCCCTCCAGCCCTGTCCGCCTGCAGACCGGTAGTTAGGTCCAGAGGCTTGACCAGAGGCAGGTCTCTTGTTTCCCAGAATACTTCTGAGGTGATGCTGTGTACTTCCTGTTACATCATACCATAAGGCATGGTTATCTTTTTGAGGTGTTACGATTGATCACTGAGCTCAGGTGCCTTCTGCCTGATCCATCCATTATAAAGTTCCCCTCAGCTTTTCGCCTGATGTTTTTAACAGTCATTGCTTAAATCCATTATTTCACTGGGAGTTGCAGATTGTGATAGTTGTGTTCTATCATTCCTTCGTTTACCCAAAATAATTCTAAAAATAAATTTTCTCATATATTAGTCAGCAGGGGCTGCCGTAACAAAATATGACAGTCTGGGTGACTTAACCAATAGACATGTATTTTCTTACAGTTCTGGAGACTGGAAGTAAAAGTTCAAAGTGCCAGCAGGGTTAATTTCTGGAGAAGTCTTTCTTCCTGGCTTGTGGACGGCTGCCTTCTTGCCGGGTCCTTACATGGCCTTTCCCTGTGCAAGCACGTAGGGAGAAAGAGCTCTGGTGTCCCTTCCTCTTTATAAGGTCCCCAGCCCTATTGGATTAGGTCCACACCCTTGTGACCTCATTTAACCATAGTCACTTACTTAAAAGCCTTATCTCCAAATACAGTCACATTTGGTGTTAGGGCTTCAACGTAGGAATTGGGTGGGGGGCCAGGGACACAACTCAGTCCATAGTACCCCTCTTCAATTATATACTTACTCTGAGGTACCACTTATACAGTAAAGCTATTTTTTGTTTGTTTGTTTGTTTTTTTAAAGTGGTCTTATGAGTCTTTTAAGGAAGTCTGGTTATAAGAATTTTGTTTAGGGGCTTCCCTGGTGGCGCAGTGGTTAAGAATCCGTCTGCCAATGCAGGGAACATGGGTTTGAGCCCTGGTCCGGGAAGATCCCACATGCCACGGAGCAATTAAGCCCGTGCGCCACAACCACTGAGCCCACGTGCCACAACTACTACGTGCCTAGAGCCCGTGCTCCGCAACGAGAGAAGCCACCACAGTGAGAAGCCCGTGTGCTGCAACGAAGAGTAGCCCCTGCTCGCCGCAACTAGAGAAAGCCCACGTGCAGCAACAAAGACCCAACACAGCCAAAAATAAATAAAAGAAAATAAATACATTTATTTTAAAAAAAGAATTTTGTTTATAAGACTAGACACTGGAGATGGCTTGGGTCTCACTGGTTCTCTGACTGCCTTCCTGCCTCTGACTAGGTTTTGTGATAACCATGTACATTAAATTCTTAACTCTGAAGCATTATCCAGATGGAAAATACTTTTTTACCTTTCACTCTTTTGTTTTCTCCATTTAGGAGGAGAAGAGACGCAGAACGACATGCAAAGAACCGTAAGAACTTATTTTTGTCTTTATACAAAGCAGATCATAATATTAAAATGGTTGTCCTAGAAAGAAAGATAAAGGGGCTTTTAGTGAATTCTAGAGCAGCCTTAGCTTTGTATGTGATGGAGTGTGAGCCCAGGACCGAGACGTTCCAATTCTGCCGTGTGAGGCAGATCCCCTCCGCGTGGTGAAGACGCTTACGGCCTCGCACCTCGTCCCTTATGCAGCAGGGGGTGCTCATCTGTGTCTGGTGGATCAGGTATAACTGATGGCAGATTCTGATATGTTGTGAAATGACTAAAAAAATCTGCTTCGTTCCCAGAACTGAGAAGAAAATGGCTCGAACCAAAATGGCAGTATTGTCCTCCAAGGTAAACATATATCTGGGAGTAAAACCAGTTGTGCGCCACTAATGCGATTGCTTGGGGCTGGCCCTCTGAGTGCCGTTTGTGTTCGTGCCTCCACAGACCGATCCTCTGAAGTGCATTGAGTGCGGACAGTACCTGGATGACCCCGAGCTAAGATATGAACAGCATCCCCCTGATGCAGTAAGTTCCAGCTGTGTTTTCAGCCTTATATTGATAGTTTCCTGTCTCTTGTGTCTCTAGTTAATGGTCATTGTCTCTCAGGTGGAAGAGATACAGTTGTTGACAAATGAGAGACTGTCCATCTTTGATGCCAATGAATCTGGCTTTGAGAGTTACGAGGATTTTCCCCAACACAAACTGACCTGCTTCAGGTAACTGATACGCCTCTGCTTTATCGTAACGGGGCATTTTCCTAAAGACACCTAAGTTCTTAATATCCTAGTGAAGTTTTTAACACCTAACCTGCAACATTTCTTAAGCTGCTAACACGAGATAAGGGCCAGCAAGCTGGTAGACGTCTGGTAGACGTTTGCTGGTGGTGGTGGGGCGGGTGGGCGGGTGGTTACAGCTCTACCTGTTAGCTCTTGAGCAGGTGTGCATTCTGAAGCTCATTCAGGTGAGGGCCAGCTGTGTGCTAGGTCCTGCACGAGGTGTTACAGATGCAGCACCTCAGCTCCCTGGTCTTATGGAGGCAGAACAAAAGTTAAGCCTGTCAGGTAGTAACACTGTGACAGATGTGAAAAGCATGGGGAGCAGAGAGCGGGTGGGGGAAAGTTGTTTAGAATGGAGAGGAAGGGACTGGAGCAAAGACCTCGGTGGCTTGAGAACAAGCCGAGGGGATAGTGAGGGAAAGACATCCAGGAGAAGCAGGTGGAGGCTGGGAGGTGGGCACGTTGGCTGGGGGAGACTAAGTGAGAGGCTGTGTGGCTGGAGTAGAGGGGCTGGGGGTGAGTGGTAGGGGAACAGGGGCCCGGGGAGGGGCCTGGACCCTGCAGGGCGTTGCAGGCCGTGGCAGTGATGCCAGGGTCTTCGGCGTGGAGGTCCGTGGCATCTGGGCTGTACCTTTGGAAGGGCCCAGACGGGCCTGTGAGTGAGCAGAGTGCCCGTGCTCTCCAGCCCCCTTGGTTCCGTTCTGTCCCCCTCACTGGAGGTGCTTCACTTTGCTTCTTGTGGGAAATGGCTTGGCTCCAGGACCAGCCCATGTCTCCTTTCAGGCCTTGGCACGTGCTTTTCCGCTCCCTGGACCAGAGAATAGTAGGGGTGGGCGGATCGCCTGTTGTAGCCTCAGGTGGAATCGTTTCTGGGCAGCCTTTCCGACACTCCTGCCCCACAGCGGGTTGAGGGGCTCTGGGCCCAGGGAAACCCCAGTATGTTTCTCCTGCAGTACCCTGTACACTCGCTGTGGTTGGTGGTGTCTCCCACGCTCCACGATCAGGATCCTGATCCGTAGTGGGATGCTGGCCACCTACCAGCGGTCCCCTGGCTCAACCTCTGCCTGACAGCACAGGTGAAACGTGCTGTTGGCATTGCTGACATTCATGGCCTCATGCTTCCCTGTGGCATTCCTGGGGCAGAGGTTCAGGAGAACCAGGGGCTGGGGCCGCTGTAGTCAGGAGTGTCAGGGCTTGGGGTCTCTTGGCCACTCCTCAAGAATAGGAGGTTGGGAAGGTGGCAGTAAGAACACTCTTCCTAGGAATGACATGCCTTTGTAGCATCAGGCCATTGGAGCCAGACCACCTGGGTTAATTAGGAACTCTGTTTACCTCTGGTACTTGGGCTGAAAGTGGCAGGTGGAAACAAGCCCTTCCTGTGAACCAGTGGGTCCTGCCCCTGCCTGGGACTTGGCACTTCTCCCTGATGTCACCTCTACTGAGGGAGCGTGTGGACAGCCCGTCAGGCTGGGCGCTGGGTCCTCCTCTTCTGTGCATCTGTGGTGTCCTGCCCTCCCTTGGTCCATCTTTCCCACGTCTTCAGGTCCTGATGGCAAGGCTGTGACCCGTGTCTGCCTACCACGCCTGGTAGGGGAACTCCACTCAAAGTGGTCATGTTTTAATTTTTTTAAATTGTGTGAGAGTCCAAGATGCGGATTTTTGGTTTCCAAGGGCCTGGGTGGTGGGAGCGTGGTGGTGCTCGCAGACCTTCACGGATTCCACGTGACCTGCTTGGACTCTGACGGGTAGCACGGCACCTCTGGCCTCGAGGCCAGCATGAGCAGGTTCATAAGCAGAACCCACCCCAACCCCATGATTTTCTCAAGTTTGGCATCCTGCTTAACGATGCACATTCTCTCAAATGTCAGGGAGCATCTCTAGGCAGTAGATGCCCTTAAACTTGAGGCTGAACCCTCAGAGGGAGGTGGAAGTCCCTCCTTCCAATGTCCTTGATGTACCTCACCTTTTATGCTGTTGTATAATGTGCTCCATTTTAATTTTTTTTAATGAGATGAAAGTCACATAGCACAAAATTAACCATATATGAAATGTTGTGAAGCAGTAAATCCACAGGAACAAAGCAGATTAGTAGTTGCCGGGGGTGTACGCTGAAAACCCCGGTGTCACTGCCACGGCCTGCAAAGCCCTGCAGGATCCAGGCCCCTTGGTTGGGCTCTGGGAAGTGTCAGGCTCTGGGAAGGGTCAGGCTCACAGCTCAGTGGGTGTGAGGTTTCATTTTCAGCAACAAGAACATTTTGGAGCTAGAGGGGATGGTTGTACAGCTCTGGGTAGGATGTGTTTGAGAAGCCAGTGTTTCTCCGCTAGCAACTCACCGAGGGAGGGTGTAGCAGGTGGCGCCCTTGTGAGATTTCCCGCCATCCCACTGTCAGTCTCGCTGACCTCTCCACGTTGCCTTTTCAGACACTTACACTCTTGAGACCCAGGTGGGCGAATCAGGTAGAAGCTGTTTGGGTGAAAGAACACTGCACTGAGCCAGTGTTCTGGCAGCCAAGGAGACAGCTGAGTCTAGGGGCTGCACGTAGTCCGCCTCGCGTCTGAGCTTGACTGTACTTCAGCCTGCCTTTGGTCAGCTGGTAAATCCACTCTGTCGCCTGTCTAGCGTGTACTGTAAACGAGGTCACCTGTGCCCGATCGACACCGGCCTCATTGAGAAGGATGTCGAGCTCCTCTTTTCTGGTTCAGCAAAGCCAATATATGAGGATGACCCGTCTCCTGAAGGTAAGTGGCACGTTCCAGGTTGTTTGGGACAGTTTACAAACAGAACTTTGAGATGAGAGCAGTATTCAACTGGGAACTATTGCCTCTTAAAGTTAGGGCTTGAGACTGGGCTGTGAGCAGCTACGAGCAGACTCTCTCTGATGGCTCCAGTAAGGACTGCCCGGCTCGGCTGATAAGAGGTGTCGGCTCAGGTGGGCACTCAGTGCCACTTAACCCTCCTGGGTTTTTGAGAGGCATATCCTTAGTCTACTTCCCTTTCAGAAAACTTTTTTCCCCCCTTTTAGGTGGTGTTAATGGCAAAAATCTTGGTCCAATAAATGAATGGTGGATCGCTGGCTTTGATGGAGGTGAAAAGGCTCTCCTTGGCTTTAGCACCTGTAAGTATGTGACCAATCGTGGACTCTTCTGGGATCTGAAAGGGGCCTTTGCTCCTGTCTTTCGTGGGGCTTGGTTGGGCTCTGGGAAGTGTTAGGCTCACGTGACCATGTGGAAAGCATGTCAGGTTTGAATGGAATGGCCTCTTTTTTTTTTTTTTAAGATTTATCATTTACTTATTTATTTTTGGCTGCATCGGGTCTTTGTTGAGGCATGCGGGCTCTTCGTTGTGATGCGCGGGCTTCTATCTAGCTGTGGTGTACGGGTTTTTTCTTCTTGAGTTGTGGCATGCGGGCTCCAGGGCACGTGGGCTCTGTAGTTGTGGCGTGGGTTCCAGAGCGCGTGGGCTCTGTAGTTTGCGGCATGTGGGCTCTAGTTGAGGCGCGTGAGCTCAGTAGTTGTGGCATGTGGGCTTAATTGCTCCATGGCATGTGGGATCCTCGTTCCCTGACCAGGGATCGAACCTGCATCCCCTCCATTGTAAGGCGGATTCTTAACCACTGCACCACCAGGGAAGTCCCTGGAATGGCCTCTTATATTAGCTACAACTGGCCCTGGAACTGACCCTCCGGTGTAAAAGCAGGTCATGTTCTTGCAGCTGAAACCCAGGCCGAATTCCAAAAACCAGAATCGAGCCAAAGGAAAGCCACTTGGCCAGTCTCCGTCCTCTGGCTGGCTCAGACAGACCCCTTCTGAATGAGCTAACGCTGGACTGTACTTCATGTTTTTTGACATTTGGGTACAGAATGACTCTTAGCCTGTTCTGTAGGCCTCGTAGCCTCATCCCTGCCCTTAGGCCACTGTAGCTGCCATCAGGTTCAAACTGCTCTCTTAAACATCTATTCACTGCAGCATTTGCCGAATACATTTTGATGGATCCCAGCCCAGAGTATGCACCACTGTTCAGCGTGATGCAAGAGAAGATCTACATAAGCAAGATAGTAGTTGAGTTCCTGCAGAACAACCCTGACTCAACATACGAAGACCTGATCAATAAGATTGAGGTAAGAGGTTTAGGTTATTCACAATATGGGATTCACACCTGTTTACATGAGATGTGCTAGAAAACATGTTCAGAGTCAGCAGAAATGGTTTGTTTGATTTAGACCAGTTTTGCTTAAGCCTAAGGGAAACTTCTGATTTTTTTTTTTTTTTTTCCCTAAAAGACCACTGTTCCTCCTTCTATGCTCAACCTGAATCGATTCACAGAGGATTCTCTCCTTCGACACGCCCAGTTTGTGGTGGAACAAGTAGAGAGCTATGATCGGGCTGGGGACAGTGACGAGCAGCCCATCTTCCTGACCCCCTGCATGAGAGACCTGATCAAGTTGGCCGGGGTCACCCTGGGGAAAAGGTAAGGATGCAGCAGGAATGAGACTGAAGGCGTGAGACAGGAGGCAGAGCATCCTGTGCTCCCTTCCCAGCCCACTAACACCATGGAAACTCTCTCCCAGGCGAGCTGAAAGGCGGCAGACCATCCGGCATCCTGCCAAGGAGAAGGACAGAGGCCCCACCAAAGCCACCACTACGAAGCTGGTCTACCAGATCTTTGACACTTTCTTTGCGGAGCAAATTGAGAAGGATGACAAAGAAGACAAGGAGAATGCCTTTAAACGCCGGCGGTGTGGCGTCTGCGAGGTAACCTTGCCTGCTCCCCTTGTAATCTCTGAGGAACTCACTTCTTTCTCTTTCTGGCTTGAGATTCTCGCTGCTCAAATGTGACCCCTAAAACAGAAGCTAGAAGGAAGAGTTAGTGATCTGGGGGGACTTGCATGTCTTCTGGGACGGCTGTCAAAAGAGGCGTGCTCGGGCACTTTGCCGTCAGCGCCACTGTTGTTGCAGAGGAGCCTGGCCTCCTGGGTGCCTTTGCTCTGGCTGCGTCCCACTGTGTCCTCAGGCCCTGGTGTGAGGGCGGAGGGAGTGACTACCCCACAGAGGCGCTGCTTCCTCCAAGTAGGGACGTCCACCCAGGAGCCTGCCTTGTCTCATGGCATCAATTCCCTGGGAAAGTGGGGACTTTGTCCAGCTTAGCTTTGAGGCCTGAAAAGACCTCTCTTACTGAATTTTTTAATATATATTTACTTCACTCTAGAGGAATTAATCCCCTTAATTCTATGACCCAGGGATCGGGTCTGTTGGGTAGGCCACAAAGTTTGTTTGGGTTTTTCCATCCAATCTTACGGAAAAACCAGAACAAACTTTTTGGCCAACCCAGTATTTTGGTATCTATTTGACTTAACTTGGATGAAAACTTAAACACAAAAATACAGCAGCTGCCTTCAGAACTGCCCTGCGTTCACTCCGGCCACTGACTTCAGAGTGTCTCCTTTGTCTTCAGTGGCTGCCCTTAAATAGGAATTTGCACGTCCTCGCCATTCTTGTTGTGGTTTTACATTATTTCATCTAGCACATATGTATCCAAGCTTAAAAAAATTTTTTTAAGAAAGTATACGTAAACTGGAATCTTTCACAGCTGTTACGTGTATTTGTTTGTTTCTTTTTCGAATTGTATTCATGCACATTTTTAATTGAATTCTCACAATACCCCAGTAGGTGAGTCAGATGTCTCCCAGAGACAATGTTAATATGACATATTCAAAGACATCCAGAAGCCAGGAGTAGAAGTGAGCTGGAACACTCCTTACCGCGGTGCCCCCAATTCCGTGACTAGTCTGTGTCTGACACGTGACCTTCAGTATCTCCGCGGGAGCTGTTTGGAGGTCACACTAGTTAACACTTTAACTATTCCATAATAGTCCATTGTGACTCTTCCAGCTTATCCCTCAGTGATGGGCAGCTTGATATTCTAACGAGGCTTCCTGTGACTCTTCTCTCCTTAGAAGTAGAATTGCTGGGGTGTAGGTCATGTGCTTAAGTTTGATCTAGAACACCGTTCTCCAGAGTGGGGTCACCAACTTATCCTTTGAGCAGTGCGAGTTCTCGTTTCCCCACACCTGTCCCAGCACCACGTGTCAGGCTTAACCTATGCAAACCTCGTATCTTGTTCCTAACTCTTACTTCCCTTACTTCTAATGAGGTTAAATGTACAGTTTTTAAATTCACCAAAAACTGGTTACCAGCTGTTACTAATGACCGTTTGATTACTTTTTAAATGTGTTTTAGATTTGTCAACAGCCTGAGTGTGGAAAGTGTAAAGCCTGTAAGGATATGGTTAAATTTGGTGGTAGCGGAAGGAGCAAACAGGCTTGCCAAAAGAGGAGGTAGGTTTGGCCAACGCTTGTTCTTGAAATGGAGGAAAATGCCAGCTGATGGCAAATAGGCTTTGTGTGGGATGGCTGGGTTGACAGGTACAGAGGAGGCAGGGTCCCTTTGTCTAGCACTGTCACCAGGCCTGTCCCTGTTTTCTAAGTAAAACACCTTCAGTTGGTTTAACTTTTTTTTTTTTTTTTCCTGCCTGTGCCGAGAGGCTTGTGGGATCTTAGTTCCCCGACCAGGGATTGAACCCGGGCCCCAGCAGTGAGAGCACAGAGTCCTAACCACTGGAGCGCCAGGGAATTCCCAATTGGTTTTACTTTTAAAAGAGGACCTTGCTTATAATAACTGATTTTTAGGTGTCCCAACATGGCCATGAAGGAGGCAGATGATGATGAAGAAGTGGATGACAATATTCCAGAGATGCCATCACCCAAAAAGATGCATCAGGGGAAGAAAAAGAAGCAGAACAAGGATCGGATCTTTTGGGTTGGAGAAGCTGTCAGGGTAATCCAGGAGCAGGCTCTTGGTCGTTTTAGTGCTGCCCTTCTGAGAAGCCAGTTGTCCTGTGGTATCTCGCTGCCAGACGTCTTAAGCAGCCTGAGCCCTGCAGCTGAGAAACCTGCCCATTTGTCCCGTGAGCGGAGCAGAGCTGGCTGAGAGGCCGAGGCCTGTGGTCAAGCACCTGAAGTGCATTTTTTTGCTTGTACGCCCAAGGACTCAGTTTTCCTCACACTCCAAAATGGGCTTTTAAAAAATATATATATTTATTTATTTTATTTATTTATTTTTGGCTGTGTTGGGTCTTCGTTTCTGTGCGTGGGCTTTCTCTAGTTGCGGCCAGCGGGGGCTACTCTTCGTTGCAGTGCGCGGGCTTCTCATTGTGGTGGCTTCTCTTTGTTGGGGAGCACGGGCTCTAGGCACACGGGCGTCAGTAGTTGTGGCACGCAGGATCAGTAGTTGTGGCTCTCAGGCTCTAGAGCGCAGACTTAGTAGTCGTGGTGCACGGGCTTAGTTGCTCCACAGCATGTGGGATCTTACTGGACCAGGGCTCGAACCCGTGTCCCTTGCGTTGGCAGGGGGATTCTTAACCGCCACGCCACCAGGGAAGTCCCCAAAATGGTCATTTGATACAGTTCTTGGGGTGTCAGACTGGTTCCCCTTCCAAGCTTGTTTTGAAGAGAGCCTTCACAGTCCCCTCTGGCCTAGGAGTAGGTGTTTGGGGGCACTAGCAGACCGCCTCCTGGGGGTTCTGTGGTTACCTGCCTGTAAGGGTCAAATCCTTAACCAAAGCTGGAGAGTGAATGTCATCTCAGTGTTGTTCCCTAGATGTCCATAAGCCAAAGATGGTCAGTTCCCTCAACAAGCGTGAGGCCTACCCTGCTGGATGCTGCTCTAGGCCAAGGCGTAACTAAGCCCCTGCCTGTGACACACGTACTGTCAGGAGGGTGGGGGGCAGGCGGGGTGCTGGGGCCACGGAGGCTTCCTGGTGGGGCAACGTCTGAGCTGAGACCGAAAGTTTGGAGAGTAGCCAGTGCATGAAGGTCTGGGGAGGAACCAGAGTAGAGGCCCTGAGGTGGGACCAGCTTCCCTTGTGGGAGAGAAGGAAGGAGGTCCGTGTGGCTAAGGGAGGTGTGGGGAGTGGGGTACGGTGCCATTACAATTGAACGCTAGAATCCCATTTGCTGCTGAGACAAGAGGGCAGAGGTGGTGATAGAGGGATGTGAGCGGCCTTTGCTGCAGGCTTCCAGCCAAAGAAGTTGGATGTTCTCTATAGTAGCCAGGCTGGTAGAGCTCGCAGCTTCTTGGAGAAATTGTTAGGAGTGATACTTTCCTGTAAAGTAACAGGAACACGCAGGTCAAGCCTAGCGTGGACCTTCAAACCCATCCTCACCTGAAATTAAGCTCTTGTTTTCAGACCGATGGGAAGAAGAGTTACTATAAGAAGGTATGCATCGACTCGGAAACCCTGGAAGTGGGGGACTGTGTTTCTGTTATTCCAGATGATTCTTCAAAACCACTGTATTTAGCAAGGTTTGTGTCCTTCCCTCTGCTTGACTTCAGCCCACACTTTCTGTTGAGTAAGTAGGAGGTGCCTATTTTGTAAGAATAGCAGCAGCTCTTTGCCCTATACTAAAACCAAAAAATACATGTCCCCCAAGGAGACTCGGTCCAGATCTGCCGGTCAAGTTAGAACTTTCTTCCCGCCTCCTCTTCTGGCTCCAGGGTCACGGCGCTGTGGGAGGACAGCAGCAACGGGCAGATGTTTCACGCCCACTGGTTCTGTGCTGGGACGGACACGGTCCTCGGGGCCACGTCGGACCCCCTGGAGCTGTTCCTGGTAGACGAATGTGAGGACATGCAGCTTTCATACATTCACAGCAAAGTGCAGGTCGTCTATAAAGCCCTGTCGGAAAACTGGGCCTTGGAGGTGAGTGCCTGGCGCCCCTTGTGTGCCCCTCCTCGATGTGTGGGGTCATCATGGCTGACGGCAGCCTCGTCCCTAGGGAGGCGTGGACCCTGAGGCCCTGATGTCGGAGGATGACGGAAAGACCTATTTCTACCAGCTGTGGTATGACCAAGACTACGCAAGGTTTGAGTCCCCTCCAAAAACTCTGCCAATGGAGGACAACAAGTACAAGTGAGTGCCGCGAGTGGGCCCCTCGGGCCGCTCTGCTGGTGCTCGAGGACGCTGTGCGTCTGCATGAACCCCCCCCACCCCGAGCTTCTCCTGTGCTTCTCTCTGCTGGCTTCGCTTTCCCCACGTCTTCTGGTTGTCTTCCTCACCAACCAAAGCCCAGCCTGACTTGGTTGCAGTGGCTGTAAGTGTGTGGACAGCCTGCTGGGGAGTGACCCTCATGAGAAGCTGTCCCATCCAGGGACGGGATGTGCCTTGCTGGGTTCCTCAGTGACCACAGATCTTGTGTCTTTTCTCGTAAGCGAGATCTTTGATTCCATTTTGTTCTAACTGGTGGTTGAATGCTTTTAGGGAGGCTTGCTTCTTAAAAAATGTTTAGCGCTCCACGTCTTCCTTTCTAACCTTGGTACCTCACTTGTTTTAACTAAAAGTGGCAGCCGGCACCTCCAGAGCGGGCAGTGTGTGACAGTGAGGCCGACAGGGCCGAGGCTAGGAGGGCTCGCTGCGATGCCTCTGGTGTTTCTCCAGTCAACCTGGGGCTGCCTTTTGACTCGATCTGTTTTTAAGGCAATCTCTAACTCTCCTTTTAAGGGTTTATTAATCAGAAATAATGTTGAATTTTACCAAATACCTCTTCAGCCTTTAGAGATGATAGTGTGAGCCTCCTCTGATGTTTGGAGTTCCTGTCTTTACCACCGTCTGCATTATCGCTCGTGGTGGATTCTTGACCATATTCTAGATTGTTTGTTAATGTCTTAGGGTTTTTATATCAACTACTCAAAAGTGGGGTTGGCTTGTCATTTTCCTATCGTGTGTATCTCTGGGCTTTGGTCCCAAATAAGTGCTTTCCAAGTGTGAACATTAAAGTGCAGGAAAGCCAGTTCCTCCTAACATCTGTAAATCCTTCCTCTTGGTCACCAGAGTCTGGATTAAGCCAGTGGCAGCTGCTTGTGGTCACTAACAGCCACTTAAGGGCCTTTGGTTTCTGTCCTTCACTCCTTCAGGTTCTGTGCAAGCTGCGCACGTCTGGCTGAAATGAGGCAGAAAGAGATTCCCAGGGTCATGGAGCAGCTCGAGGACCTGGATGGCCGGGTCCTCTACAGCTTAGCCACCAAGAACGGCATCCAGTATCGAGTGGGCGATGGCGTGTACCTCCCCCCCGAGGCCTTCACCTTCAAGTGAGTGCCCCTTGCTGCAGTCAGGGCCAGGAGCTCTGGGCCAGTACAGAGCTGGCTCCACAGTGTCCCCCACCCAGTACCTGCTGCTGCCGAGCTGTCACAGTGTCATCTGGGGCGAGCAGACATTATCCAGCCGTCCAGTGCAGAGCGACTGTAATTCTGTGGCAGTCAAGCTGTCTGTGAAAGAAGTCAGACAGAGAGCCTGCTGGCTAAGGGAGAGAGCACTAGGGTCAGTGGTGGGTTCCTGCCCAGCTGGTCATGGCAGAGACCCCCTCCCAGTTCCCATCTATCAGATGGGGAGAGGAGTACCTTGCCTGCCAGGCCCCTAAGGAATAAGTGAGTTAAAAGAAAATGGCTTATTAGCACAGCGCCTGGCTTAAAGTAAAGGCTGACTGTGAGTTACTTCTTGGTAAATGGGAATTGCATCAAAAGACTTCCGGGACTTCCCTGGTGGCGCAGTGGTTAAGAATCCGCCTGCCAATGCAGGGGACACGGGTTGGAGCCCTGGTCCGGGAAGATCCCACCTGCCGTGGAGCAACCAAGCCCGCGCGCCACAACTACTCAGCCTGTGCTCTAGAGCCCGCGCTCTGCAACAAGAGAAGCCACCACAATGAGAAGCCCGCACACCGCAGCAAAGAGTAGCCCCCGCTCGCCGCAACTAGAGAAAGCCCACACAGCAACGAAGACCCAACGCAGCCAAAAAAAAAAAAAAAAAAGACTTCCACATCAGAGAATTGACGCTCTTCAGGGAAAAATCAAAGCCACAGATATTGTCCACACTTGATCCATTCCTTGTTCGTTCTAAGAACTAGTGCGTGGTTGGATTTACAGCCAACATTTTCTGAGCTTAGTCAGCTCAGTTTCCCGACGTGCAGTTCCATTTTCCTCGAGTCCTAACCGGAGCCCAGTCCCCAGCCTCCATTCAGTCACCGTAAATGACAAAACATCGGTCCTTCCGGACCCGCGCAGTGCGTGTGCATCACGCCCTTTAGCTCCAGTTTTCGGCCTCGAAGGGGAGGACTCCCTGTAGTGCTGTTTACCAGGTGCTCCTGGCACAGCCGAAGCGAGAGCACAGGTGTTCAGAGACACCTCTGGAGCCCGTCAGACTTCAGGGGGTCTGACTGGAAAGCACAGCAGCTGCCTCCCTGAACTGCAGTCTTCAAAGTATGCAGCCCTGCGGTCTTGGCAGCTTGGCATCTGATTTGATGGCCTGAGTTAGCCAGTACGTGGTCAGGCCAAATTCGGCTTGCCCAGACGGCGAGTCTTCTCCCCATGCCTCTCCCGCATTGCCTCTGGGTCGATGCCTCAGTCAGAGTGTAGGATATGCCATGGTAACAACTCTAAAATCCCAGAAGCTTACTTCTTGCCTGTACTGTGTGTCCATTGTGGCTCAGGGGACTCGGACTGTTGTGTCATGCAGGGACCTGGGCTGACAGAGCCTCTGCCTTCTCAGCAGTTGCCAGTCTGAGGCAAGGGGAAGCTCGCTGCAGGCTCTCCTGGCGGTTCAGTGCTCCTGCTCCAGGCTCTTGTGCGTCTCTGCTGCGCATACGTGTGGAGCTGGACGAGTCACGTGCCAGGAAGTACAGTCCTGCCCTGAGGCTGGGAGCGGGGAATACCTGAACAGCCTTAGCGACTATACCCGGAGCACAGATGGAGAGTACCCATTTTAAAGTGTGGGTGAGATTGAATCTCTAAATCTGTTCTAAGGGTACTTAGCTGCATTAGTTTAAGGTGTTTGAATTTAAGTGGTTATTGTCACTGGTCAGTCATGCTGAGACTACTTTTTAAGGCTTCATGTTCAGCCACTCGTAACGGTTGCTTCTCTGCAGCATTAAGCTGTCCAGTCCCGTGAAACGCCCCCGGAAGGAGCCTGTGGATGAAGCTCTGTATCCAGAACACTACCGGAAATACTCTGACTACATCAAAGGCAGCAACCTAGATGCCCCTGAGCCGTACCGTATCGGCCGCATAAAAGAGATCTTCTGCGTCAAGAAGAGCAACGGCAGGCCCAACGAGACCGATATCAAGATCAGAGTCAACAAGTTTTACAGGTCGGTGAAGCCTCTGCCCTTCAGGGGGCTCTGCCTGAGGCGGGGTGGTGACAGCACACACAGTGGTGGTCTAAGAGTTGGGTGGAGGTGTCTGTTCTTCCCAGCGTTTCTGATTACCTGGAGGGTCCTGAGGATGACCACAACTACATATCACAGCCCTCGCTTTCTCTCTTAAAGCTGCAGAGCTTTGTCCAAAAGAAACCCGTGAGCAGAAGTCCAGAGTGTGACAAGGACAGGCGTGGAATGTCCTGGGCTCTGCCTGAGGCGCCCGCAGAACCCTGAGTTCTGTCTACGACTGTCCGTGTTCCGCCCCCCTCCCCATTCCCCATCCCCCTGTTCTTCTCAGGCCCTCTTCCCTGTTCTGGGGTTTCTCTCTGTCCAAGGTCTTGGCTTCACTCAGTCTTTTTCTGGGACCCTAGTAATGGTTAGGAGATAACCTGAAACTAATCCATACAGATAGGTCTAAAGTTGCTCCATGTCTTAGCTAATGTACGTGTAAGATTTTTTGAAGTCTTTGCAATTATCAGTTGAGTAATGAGAAAGAACAAGGAATCTGGCTGTTATAGGCGAATGAAGGCAGCTCTAGACATGCTTTTTAACAGGAGAGACCAACAGCTGGTCTTAACACAGGACAAGTCTTTTGGGGCTACACTGGGGGCATGAAGAGCAAGCAAACCATTAGTTGAGTTCATGGCAAGGAATCCCACTTAGTCTGTGGTTAGTGCCAGCTAAGGGGGTTAGTAATCAAGGTGACTTGCTGGGATGGGGAATGGTCTTTACCTACCGATCATCTGAGCACTCTCAGCAATGTACCATTTAATTGCCTGTCAGCTCGAGGCAAAAGAACTAACAAAGACCCTTGCGCTCGCAGGCCGGAGAACACGCACAAGTCCACCCCGGCGAGTTACCACGCAGACATCAACCTGCTTTACTGGAGTGACGAGGAGGCTGTGGTGGACTTCAAGGCCGTGCAGGGCCGCTGCACCGTGGAGTACGGGGAGGACCTGCCCGAGTGCCTCCAGGACTTCTCCGCCGGTGGCCCCGACCGCTTCTACTTCCTTGAGGTGTGGGGCCCTGGGCTCACTGGAGGGAGGGCCTTGGGGTCAGACACAGCCCCCGAGAAAGCAGTTTAAGTATCCAGAGTACGAATCTGTGACATTCAAGTTGTTCTGGAATTTAACACTTTGGGCTTAAAACAAAACAGAATGTCACATTTGAGTGTCCTAAGGCAACAGCAATTTTTGAAGACTGTTAGGTGGCCTCTGCTGGCCTGGCCAGTGCCTGTGAGCTGGGGAAAGGTTCCTCTAGCTCTGGGAGATGCAGCCCTGCCCCCAGTGCCTTCAGCCAGGGATCCGTGTCCAGGCCGGGGCCATACAGCTGAGCCTGTGGCCTGGTTATTGAGAGTAGAGCCAGCAGTTTGTTGATTAAGCTAATCACTCTTAAGTTGTTTGAGCATGGCTTTTCTGTGATAGGCATGTATCGTTTTAAGATAACCTGTGTTTCTCCCAGGTTCCAGCGTGTACAGTCTAATTGTAACATTTGCCTATTAGAATGAGTAGTCCAGTTACTTCAAGTAGCAGGAATTTCAATGTCGGACACATAAAATGTGTGTATTAGTAGAATTTTTCCCTTATCTCTACTGTAATAAAAATAAAAGCACTTTTTGCTTATGGCCATATTTAGGGAGAAATTAAGTAGATCTTATCAAATTAACTTAAATCGTATTTGTTAGAGAGGGGAGTGGTGTTTCTCTTCCAGACTGTTGTGGTTCTTTCCTTCTCAGGCCTATAATGCCAAGAGCAAAAGCTTTGAAGATCCTCCAAACCATGCCCGTAGCCCTGGAAATAAAGGGAAAGGAAAGGGGAAAGGTATGTCGTTACTCCCCGGGCTTCTTTTCAAGTCCGTCTCCTATAACTCGATTCTCATGAATCAGTCAGTATAAAAGAGCAGCCTCTGACGTTACCTCACTCTGCTGCCACCAACTCAGAACGAGGCCGTCTCTGAATCACCAGGGTGTTTGAAGAGAGCACGCTAGGGCCCTGATCTGACTTGGGGCCTATCTCCTGCAGGGAAAAGCAGGACAAAGTCGCAAAGCTGTGAGCCGAGCGAACTGGAGACGGAAATCAAGCTGCCGAAGCTGCGGACCCTGGATGTGTTTTCTGGCTGTGGGGGTTTGTCGGAAGGGTTCCACCAAGCAGGTAGGCTCCGGGTTCCTGTCCGCACAGCTGCTAAAACCGGACCGGGCACGTTCTGCCTGGAAGACCTTTCTGGCTGTGGTCACAGTTCTGACTAAAGAGTCTCATGCTACAGGGGGTTCACAGCTCATCTTTGTCCTGTGTCCCCCAGGCATCTCGGAAACGCTGTGGGCCATCGAGATGTGGGACCCCGCGGCCCAGGCGTTCCGGCTGAACAATCCCGGGTCCACGGTGTTCACGGAGGACTGCAACGTCCTGCTGAAGCTGGTCATGGCCGGGGAGGTGACCAACTCCCGCGGCCAGAAGCTGCCGCAGAAGGGAGACGTGGAGATGCTGTGTGGCGGGCCGCCTTGCCAAGGCTTTAGCGGCATGAACCGCTTCAACTCTCGAACCTACTCCAAGTTCAAGAACTCCCTGGTGGTCTCCTTCCTCAGGTAAACAGGCTAGAATTCCCTCTGCGTTCGGTGCTGCCCCAGGGTGACTGGACGGCCGGTCCCGGGGCTGCGCCGCGGGCGTGCCAGGGCCGAGCAGTAACTGCTTTAGCCTTCGCATCTGCTGAAGGCGGTGTGCTGAGTGAGACGCCGGTCTTTGCCTTCAGGAAGTTCACGGCTGCCCCTCCGCTAGGGAGAGACCTTGAGAGTTGGCAGGTGCGTCTTGACAAACGTCAAGCATTTGGGAGTGGCTTCTGGCAGAGTAGGTCTCCTCCTCTCTCGTGTCTCCCGCCTCCACAGCTACTGCGACTACTACCGGCCCAGGTACTTCCTCCTGGAGAACGTCAGGAACTTCGTCTCCTTCAAGCGCTCCATGGTCCTGAAGCTCACGCTCCGCTGCCTGGTCCGCATGGGCTATCAGTGCACCTTCGGCGTGTTGCAGGTGGGCCCCCCGGGCAGGGGCAGAGCGGGCCGACGGTGTGGCCGGAGAAGGGGCTGAGCAGTCCCTGGACAGCAGCAAGCTGTCTCACACTGAAAATAGAGCTCAAAGGGACAGGCCACAGTGTGGTAACCTGCGGTGCGGGCGAGGGCTGGGGAGATGGCTGCCCGGCCCCCCTCCCATTCAGCTTCCATAGTGTCTCGCCCTCACTGATCAACCTTGTTGGCAGCCGTGTTCTTTCCCTTGTGACCGTGGGCTGCCAGGCAGGTGGCACGGCTCCTGGTGTCTCCTCTGGCCGCTCTTCTCCCCAAGTGCTTCTTCATCTGCTGTTTAAAGAGCTGGCTGGGATCGCCAGCGGGCTTTGCTCCCATCTTCTCCAGGGGCTACCGGCCACCTCCTGGGATCTTTCGTCCTCTTCTCCGGTCCCACCTCCTGTTAGGCATGAGCCCGTGGGTTAACTAGGGGCTCTCCGGGTGAGCTCCACACCAGCCAGACGCCCCAGAAAGTCAGGTGCTGCGGACCCCAGCCCTCGGCCCAGCTGATCGGAAGTGCCCACTGACCATGTGTGTGTCTGGCCCTCCCCTGTGCAGGCTGGTCAGTACGGCGTGGCCCAGACGCGGAGGCGGGCCATCATCCTGGCTGCGGCCCCCGGAGAGCAGCTCCCTCTGTTCCCAGAGCCGCTGCATGTGTTTGCGCCCCGGGCCTGCCAGCTGAGTGTCGTAGTCGACGACAAGAAGTTTGTCAGCAACATCACCAGGTAGGAGCACCCCCGGCCAGCCTGCTGTCCTGGCGCTTGTGAGCCTTCCCCAGAGAGGCCTGGTGCGGGTGGACCTCTGAAGAGGCCCGAGCCGAGGAGAAAGTGTCAGCGAGGAGCAGACAGCGCCGCGTCCGGCCTGCCCTGCGAATGCTCTGCCACCTCTGGTCTCGTTCTGACCCGGAGTGCCCTGTGTCCAGGGCAATGGCCAGAAGCCTGGCCGCAGTCACGGGCAGAGCCCACACTATAGCCTGTCCCCTTTTCAGACGGGGTCTGAGAAGAATGCTGCCCCTGTGACCTCGGGCGGCCCTTTGACCCCGAGCCGGGTTGCCTTCTCTGGAGAAGACGGTGCCAGCAGTCGGGGGACGGCAGTTGTGACTCGCACGCACGGTAGCTGTGTGTGTCCCCAGAGGTGCCACGATCTGTGCTCTGTTGCAGGTTGAGCTCGGGTCCGTTCCGAACCATCACCGTGCGGGACACGATGTCCGACCTTCCCGAGATCCGGAACGGAGCTTCGGCGCAGGAGATCTCGTACAATGGGGAGCCCCAGTCCTGGTTCCAGAGGCAGCTCCGGGGCTCGCAGTACCAGCCCATCCTCAGGGACCACATCTGTAAGGTAACGTCACCTCCATGAAGCGGGGCCTCCTCCCAGCGGCCTCCCAGGAACAGCTCTGTGGTGGGAGCCCAGCCAGGGCTTGCGGGGGAAGCGGGATCTGATCTCGGCCCCCTTCCAGCTCCTTCTGCTCTTGGCCCCTAACGCAAACTCCGCCACCTCAGCCGGCCCCCAGCCTCACACCTCACTGCCTCCTGCTTCTCCCCTTGCACCCCACCCCCGCCCCAGTACATGGTCCTAGAAAGTGTCAAGCAGAGCTTATACTCTGCCTAGAATCAGGCTAGAATGGTGTGTCTGGCTTTCGTCTCCTATGACTGGTCTTGTCTCAGCACCGCTCTTCTCTGGGCATCTCCCAAACGCACCAAACCCCAGCTCTCCCCGCCGCCGGCTCCTCCTGTCCTGCAGGGCTCAGCTCCGACGTCACCTCCTCAGAAGCCCCGCGCTTGCCCGAAGCCGTCCCTTCACCCGTTCCCCCGTCGTTCCACATCCCTGCTCTGGTGTCTTCATGGCACGTGTGTAACCCCCAGGTTGTTGATTGGGGTCACTGCTCGTCTCCCACAATGGGATGCAAGCCCCTTGGGGGTCCTGGTCACCGTGGTATGCCCGGTGCCCAGTGCTATGGCGCCCAGCCCACTGCACGTGGTCAGGTGCTCCCCGAGCTCAGCGACAGCTGGGCCTGCTGTGCTCTTCCAGGACATGAGCGCCTTGGTGGCCGCTCGCATGCGGCACATCCCTCTGGCCCCGGGCTCAGACTGGCGTGACCTGCCAAACATCGAGGTGCGGCTCTCTGACGGCACCTTGGCCAGGAAGCTGCGGTACAACTACCATGACAAGAAGAACGGCTGCAGCAGCGCCGGGGCTCTCCGTGGGGTCTGCTCCTGTGTGGAAGGTGGGACCCCCGCTTGTGCCCTGGCCCCCAGGTGTGGCTTCCTCAAGTTTGGGGTGAAGCCCCAGCCCCCTTGGGCTCTGCAGCGGGGCGGTGGGCTCTGGGGAAGGAGCACGGTCTCCAGGGTTTCTCAGCAGGAGATGCCGGGGCTGCCGCTCAGGAACCCAGCAGCCCTGGGTGGGGTGCAGACTCGCCAGGCCTGGGTGTCCCTGCTGCGCACGGCTGCTGAGAACAGGGTCCGTGATAAAGCTCTGCCTGGCAAACGGGGACTGTCGGCTGCTGTATCGTCCCGTTCCGTCAGCACAGCCCCATCGCAGCCCACTCTTCCAACAGGCAAAGCCTGTGACCCTGCGGCCAGACAGTTCAACACCCTCATTCCCTGGTGCTTGCCCCACACCGGGAATAGGCACAACCACTGGGCCGGCCTCTATGGACGGCTCGAGTGGGATGGCTTCTTCAGCACGACCGTCACCAACCCCGAGCCCATGGGCAAGCAGGTAGGTCTGAGGGCCGCTCCGGCCTGGGTGGGGCGGAGGCATGGGCTTCGCGGCTGGGCCGGCCCTCCTCGCCGCCTCCTACCTCTGCGCCCCGACCCGGGGTGGGCTTCCTGTGGCCCTGTCTCATTCCCACCCCTGTCACGCCTCTTGTCCCCAGGGCCGCGTGCTCCACCCAGAGCAGCACCGCGTCGTGAGTGTGCGGGAGTGCGCCCGCTCTCAGGGCTTCCCTGACACCTACCGGCTGTTCGGCAACATCCTGGACAAGCACCGGCAGGTCAGTGGAGCGGAGTCGGCCCGGGTCTCCTCCCCCGCTGAGGAGGGGCGACCGGCACCGCGCACGAAGCGGCCCTGGCGGGAGGGGGTCGGTGGGGAGCTTGACTCGCAGTCACTTCCGAGGGGACGCTGAGTCCCCAGAGCTGGGGGCTGACTGGCCTCAGCACTCCCACGAGGGGGTGGTCAGGAAGGAGGGACCCTGCCCCTGGGGCCCAGGGCGCTCCCGGGTCAGGCGGAGTCGCCAAGTGTGTCGGGTGCCGTGGACAGCTGAGGCACTTTTCGCCCAAAGGAAAGTTCCAGCGCATTGCAGAGAGCAGACGAAATACACGGTGGTGAAAATTCACTGTTGCTAAGGGTTGAAACGAACCAATAATTCCTCCGGTTTCTCAGGGTGTTCCGTTTGGCTGTTAATGAAATGTATTTCCAAGTAATGCAGGCATGTGGCTGAAAAGGCCAGCAGTGCCTCAGGGTCACAGCGAGACCCTCCCATCTCGCCCCCCTCGGCCATCCTGTGCTCTGGGAGCAGAGCTCTCAGCCAGAAGTGAAACATAGTAGCTTCCATATCCGGATTCTGAGATTTTCTAAAGCCCTTTAAAGGCCCCCTTCTCTGAGTGGTGCTTGACCTGCTGGTGTTTGGGGCGGGAGGGTGGGCTGGGTGGAGGGTGTGAGCGCCATCCTGAGGGAAGGGCTTTGGAGGGCTGTGTGAGCCTGAGACCGGGGGCCCAGTGCCCGTGTCCGAGGGGAGGCGAGCGCTGACTCCAGCCGTGCCGAGCCGGACGTCGCCCTCCTTCCCTCCTGCAGGTGGGTAATGCTGTGCCGCCGCCACTGGCCAAGGCCATCGGCTTGGAGATCAAGCGCTGTATGTTGGCCAGAGCACGAGAGAGCACCTCAGGTATGGTAGGGAGTGGTGGGGACAGCAGGGGTATGGCTTTAGGCTCTGAGACTGGGGCGGGTCACCCCCCCTCCCTGGTGGCCTCGCGTCTCTCAGGGTTGCTCTGAGATGAGTGACGCGTGGGTAAGCGCGGAGCACTGGGGCCCGGCACGCAGTGGACGGGTGGTCAGATCTCGGGGCGCTTGCCTCTGTCCTGCTAAGTGAGTCTGGGTCGGCTGCGCCCGCCTCAGACACTAGCCCATAACCCAGGTGGTCTGGAAACCTTTAGGGAGCACCTGAGCAGTGTTCAGTCTCTGAATGCTGATGCAGAGCTGCTGCAGGTTCTTATGAGGTGGTCCTTTAACGTCAACGCCTGGGCATTAACGTAACTCCTGGTTCACATACCTGATGTGCTTGCCTGTTGCTTTGTGTAGCATTACATACGTTCCCTGCAATGACTCTCCCTTTTACTTCTCTTCAGTTAAAATCAAGGAGGAGACTGCTAAGGACTAGTTCTGCCCTCCAATCGCCCTTGTTTCTGGCACCAGAGATCCCCAACGTGCACTGATATTGTTGTATTTTTAACATGTCAATCTGTCAGTTCAGATGTGTTGTACACGGTGTTTGTGGCCTTGGCTGACATGAAGCTCTTCTGTGAGATTTGCTTATCGACTAATTTGACTTAGTGATGAAACTGTGCAGTACTTTGTCCGTTCTGGATTTTAAAAGTTTTTTATTATGCATTATATCAAATTTACCACTGTATGAGTGGAAATTAAGACTTTATGTAGTTTTTATATGTTGTAATATTTCTTCAAATAAATCTCTCCTATAAATCACCCTGGGTGATGACTCCTGATTTACCAGGGACTTCTGGCCGCCTCTCAGCTGAGGCTGGATGAGAGTGGGCTCCTCAGTGTCGCAGGTGACCCCGCGGAGGCCTCGTCTGAAGTTAGACGTTCCATGCGTGTTTGGGGTGGGGGTGGTGGCTCAGTTCTGGCCAATACGATGCAAGTGGAACTTGCTGGTGCGGTTTCCCGAACGCCCTTTAAAGGAAGAGTCTTGGACTCCCCGTGGCCTTGTAGCCCTTTGGTCTGGAGCGGGCTGTGATGCCTGGCAAGGCAGCAACTGTCCTGTGACCATGAGGCCAGAAGCCCCATGCAATGGATGGTGGAGCAAAAAGAGTCACTCGTAGCCCTGGCCTGCCACCCCCAGGCAGAACCCTTATTTGCTTAAGCATCTGGGAGGTGGGCTTTCCATACTTTCAGCCTGACTCAGTCCTACTGAATTCTGAGATGAACAACCCTTTTCTTTGGTTTGTCTTTGGGAAAAGACCTGCTATAAAATGACGACAAAGCAGAAACAGACAAAGACATGTGAGTCACCAGCACACACAACCCAAAGGGCCGCTGTTAGGATGTCAAGTAACACCTGCCCCACCACCTTTACGTGTGCTTTTAGGAAAGCACTTGGTGGCACCTCAACTGTAACTGTCCACGTAAGTCACGGGTGCCTTAATCGTAAGACTAAGGGACTAGGACTTCCCTGGTGGCGCAGTGGTTAAGAATCCGCCTGCCAGTGCAGGGGACATGGGTTTGATCCCTGGTCCGGGAAGATCCCACATGCCGCAGAGCAACTAAGCCCGTGCGCCACAACTACTGAGCCTGCGCTCTAGAGCCCGAAAGCCACAACTACTGAGACCTCGTGCCGCAACTACTGAAGCCTGCGCACCTAGAGTCCGTGCTCCGCAGCAAGAGAAGCCACCGCAAGGAGAAGCCCGCGCACCACAATGAAGAGTAGCCCCCGCTCACCGCAACTAGAGAAAGCCACGTGCAGCAACAAAGACCCAACGCAGCCAAATCAATCAATCAATCAATCTTAAAAAAAGACGAAGGGACTAGAGATAATTCAAATGTAAAATTTAAGCTCCTTCATGGTAATTAAGATGTTCCCTCTTCTCTTGTAAACGACACTGCACTGAACATCCTTGTATGGACTCTTCCATTGTATCCTTTAGGGAAATATGTAGAGAGCTTCCTGGATCACTGAGTATAAATGTTTTCATATTTCCCCTTCAGGTCATGTGGCTGACCTACCCCCCTGGAGAGGTTTTAATGCTTCTCCCACCAACAATGCCACCAAGGACTTTACCCTACCCTGGCTTTTGCCTCTTCGATCCTTGTCAATGGAATAGTGAGTCTTGTTAGCATTTTTTTTTTTTTGGCCATGTGCATGGCTTGCAGAATTAGTTCCCCGATCAGGGTTTGAACCCTGGCCCTCGGCAGTGAAAGCGCGTGGGGTCCTAACCACTGGAACACCAGGGAATTCCCTTGTTAGCATTTTTTTAAAAAATTTATTTATTTATTTATTTTTGGCTGTGTTGGGTCTTCGTTTCTGTGCGAGGGCTTTCTCTAGTTGTGGCGAGCGGGGGCCACTCTTCATCGCGGTGCGCAGGCCTCTCACCGTCATGGTCCCTCCTGTTGTGGAGCACAGGCTCCAGACGTGCAGGCTCAGCAATTGTGGCTCACGGGCCCAGTTGCTCCACGGCATGTGGGATCTTCCCAGACCAGGGCTCGAACCCGTGTGCCCTGCATTGGCAGGCAGATTCTCAACCACTGTGCCACCAGGGAAGCCCCCTTGTTTGCATTTTTTAGGAGTGATTCAACACTCCCAAGTGTCTGGTGGCCACTGTAATTTGTTCCTTATCTCCGTGGTGACACATGCTGTCACCTTCGTCCTTGCTGGGGGCTGTCCCCTGCTTGTGTTACTTTCATCTTGAGTCATCCTATCTTTGCTGTAAAGAGATTTTATTTTTTAGGGATTAGATTTATATTTGTCTGCACTTCTATTTTTTTAGAGCCTATTTAGAAAGGCCTTCCCCACCCCTAAATCAAACTAGTGTTTTCTTCCATATTTCTATGACATCTTAACATATGAATCATTTTTATGGGGCGGGAAATTGACATCTCAACTTATTTTTTCAACAGGTAACAAACGCACATGGTAAACACAACAGCTCGACATGGTAAAGTTCCCCCGTCAGATTTTATTTTTTAGCTATACGTTCTGCTTTTTTTTTTAAGCTAAAAATGCATTAAAAAGTATATTGTGAGTACAGTGAAAAGTATGCTAAGTCTTCATTCCCAGGCCCCCTGACCAAGACACCAAATCCTTGTCTTTCCGAAGTCCTTCTGTGCCCGAGTGCAGACGTGTGTGTCTATGCTACAAATAAATGGTGGCATCGATTATAAGCGCTTTGCACTTTGAAGGTTGTTCTACCTAGGAGTGTCTCACTGGATTCCCATTGTAAACTGAGGTCTAATATGAAATGCACAAGTCCTGGGTGTGCAGCAGTTTATTCCGGTAAATGAATCAGTCTGAGGGCCGACATCCTTATCAAACTATAGAATGTTTCCATCACCCCAGAAGTCCCCTGTGTCCCTTCCCAGTTCAGTATCCCCCCTTGCCACCACCAACAGGCAACCTCTGGTCCACGTCCGTCTTCATGGATGACTTTCACCTGTTGGTGCAGTGTGGGCTTCTCTGTCTGGCTGCTTTCACTCAGCCTAATGGTTTTGAGATTCACCCATGTTGCTAATGTATAATCGGTAGTTGGTCCCTCTTTCTCACTATGCAGAAGGAATGCCCTTATTTTAAACCTCATTATTCTGTGTTTTAAAGTCTTCATATAGATATTACAAGTTTCTTAACTCGATTCCTAGGTATTTAATCCTTTTATTACTAATGTATACAGGATGTTATTTTCCAAACAGTGGTCCTTTGCCTACAGAAAGATTATTGACTTCGTATTTTGTATTTATATATATATATATATTTTAACTTAGCCAACTTACTGAATTCCCTCATTTTTGTGATACTTTTCCAGTTGAGGTTTTCGTTTCAGGTGTTCAGTATGCTACCAGGAAAAATTTGAGGATCACGTTAGCATAAGGAGTGGAAACAGTGTTCTGTGGCTCAGCCCTTGGGTCTCAGCTGGGTGGTGGGCTGTCCCTCAGGGGTGCAGTTCCATGGGTGGCCCAGGGTATACCTGCCTGTGAGGTATACCCACCTCCATGCACCCCGAGCTCGCTGGCCTGAGCCAGGCTTGTGGACCTAGGGGGTGCTGCTGTGCTTGGGCGGGCCAGAGTGAGGGGACACTGCTGCCAGCAGCTAGCTCCTGCCACCCTGGCCAACTGGCAGGGAAATTGTTCCTTCCATCAGGGTGAAAGTTGAGCCTTTTCTGGGGAGAATAGTGATTGTAGTAGATTGGCGTACATGTACTCTATTTTTGTAAATTGAAGTATAGCTGATTTACAATGTTGTGTTAATTACTGCTGTACAGCAAAGTGACTCAGTTATACATTTATATATGTTCTTTTTTTAATATATTCTTTTCCCTTATGGTTTATCAAAGGATATTGAATATAGTTCTCTGTGCTATACAGTAGGACCTTGTTGTTCATCCAATCTATATATAAAAGCTTCCATCTGCTAATCCCAGCCTCCCACTCCATCCCTCCCCCAACCTCCTCCTCTTGGAGACCACAAGTCTGTTCTCTATGTCTGTGAGTCTGTTTCTGTTTCATAGATAGCTTCATCTGTGTCATATTTTAGATTCCACATATAAGTGATGTCATATGGTATTTGTCTTTCTCTTTCTGATTTATTTCACTTAGTATGATAATCTCTAGTTGCATCCACGTTGCTGCAAATGGCATTATTTTGTTCTTACTTATAGCTGAGTAGTATTCCATTGTATATATGTACCACAGCTTCTTTATCCATTCATCTGTTGATGGACATTTAGGTTGTTTCCATGGCTTGTCTATTGTGAATAGTGCTGCAATGAACATAGGGGTGGATGTATCTTTTTGAATTAGAGTTTTGTCCAGATATATGCCCAGGATTGCTGGATCATATGATAATTTTTTTTTTAAAGATTTTTTTGATGTGGACCATTTTTAAAGTCTTTACTGAATTTGTTATAATATTGTTTTCATTTTATGTTTTGTTTTTTTGGCCACAAGTTATGTGGGATCTTAGTTCCCTGACCAGGGAACAAACCCACACGCCCTGCATTGGATAGTGAAGTCTTAACTACTGGACCTCCAAGGAAGTCCCAAATTGTAAGTAACCCTCTAGGTAATTGTATGTTTAGTTTTCTGAGGAACCTCCATACTGTTTTCCACAGTGGCTGCAGACTGGCATACATTTAATCAATGGAAATCCACTGGTGCTCAAAACCTCATTACCGGACTTCCCTGGTGGTGCAGTGGTTAAGAATCCGCCTGCCAATACAGGGCACACGGGTTCGACCCTGATCTGGGAAGATCCCACATGCCATGGAGCAACTAAGCCCGTGTACCACAACTACTGAGCCTGCGCTCTAGAGCCCGCAAGTCACAACTAGTGAGCCCACGTGCCACAACTACTGAAGCCCGGGCACCTAGAGCCTGTGCTCCACGACAAGAAAAGCCACACAATGAGAAGCACGTGCACCGCAACGAAGAGTAGCCCCCGCTCGCCGCAACTAGAGAAAGCCCGTGCGCAGCAACGAAGACCCAGCGCAGCCAAAAATAAATAAATAAAATTAACAAACAAACACACACACACACAAAAACCTCATTACCATTTGAGGTGACTATTCACAAATGCCCCCCTTTTTTTTTTGGCCGCACAGCACGGCTTGTGGGGTCTTAGTTCCCTGACCAGGGATCGAACCCGGACCCCGGCAGTGAAAGCACTGAGTCCTAATCACTGGACCGCCAGGGAATTCCTACAAATGCCACATTTTTAAATCATTGAAGCCTTTTCTGTCTTTCCAGCAGGGACTGTGTTTCATGATAACCAGATCGTGCCTGCTTATCAGAAGAAAGCTCTATTTCCAATAGAATGGCAATTAATAAATGTAGGTGAAAGAATAGACTGAGGTAATCATTTTGTAACTCTTAATGATCTAATTTATTCAGTCAAGAATCATGACTGAGATTAAAAAAATTTTTTAAACCATGTTAACCATTTTTAAGTGTACAGTTCAATGGCACTAAGTAATTTCACATTGTGCAACTATCAATAGCATCCATCTCCAGAAGTCTCTTCATCTTGTGAAAATGAAACTCTGTCCCCATTAAACACCAACTCCTAGGGGTGTGGAGGAGGGATGGATTGGGAGTTTGGGATTAATAGATGCAAACTACTGTATGGAGAATGGATAAACAACAAGGTCCTACTATATAGCACAGGGAACTATATTCAGTATCCTGTGATAAACCATAAGGGAAAAGGATATGAAAAAGAATGTATATATATGTATAACTGAATCACTTTATACAGCAGAAATTAACAGAACATTGTAAATCAACTATACTTCAATAAAATAAAATTTTGAAGAAAGATGTGCTATGTATATACCATGGAATATTACTCAGCCATAAAAAAGAGTGAAATGATGCCATTTCCAGCAACATGGATGGACCTAGAGATTATCATACTAAGCAAAGTCAGTCAGACTGAGAAAGACAAATACCATCTGATATCACTTACATGTGGAATCTAAAATATGACACAAATGAACTTACCTAAGAAACAGAAACAGACTCACAGACATAGAGAACGGACCTGTGGTCTCCAAGGAGGAGGGGGGGTGGGGGAGGGAAGGACTGGGAGTCTGGGATTAGCAGATGCAAGCTGTGATATATAGGATGGGTAAACAACAAGGTCCTACTGTATAGAACACGGAACTATATTCAACATCCTGTGATAAACCATAATGGAAAAGACGGTGAAAAGGAATATGTATATGTGTAACTGAATCACTTTGCAGTACAGTGGAAATTAACACAACATTGCAAATCAACTATACTTCAATTAAAAACAAAAAAAACCCCCACTAACTCCTCATCCCCCCCCAACCTCAGCCCCTGGCACCCACCATTCTGCTTTCTGTCTCTCTGGATTTGACTCCTTTAGAGACCTCATATGAGTGGAATCACACAGTATTTGCTCTTTGTGACTGACTTATTTCACTGAGCATGATGTCCTCAAGGTGTATCCACATTGTAGCAAGTGTCAGAAGTTCCTCCTCTCTTCTTTTTTTTTTTTTTTTTTAAATTAATTAATTAATTAATTTATGGCTGTGTTGGGTCTTCGTTTCTGTGCGAGGGCTTTCTCTAGTTGCGGCGTGCGGGGGCCACTCTTCATCGCGGTGCGCGGGCCTCTCACCATCGCGGCCTCTCTTGTTGCGGAGCACAGGCTCCAGACGCGCAGGCTCAGTAATTGTGGCTCACGGGCCTAGTTGCTCCGCGGCATGTGGGATCTTCCCAGACCAGGGCTGGAACCCGTGTCCCCTGCATTGGCAGGCAGATTCTCAACCACTGCGCCACCAGGGAAGCCCCCTCTCTTCTTTTTTAAAATACTTCTCTTTAGGTTTTTTTTTTTTTTGGCCACGCCGCACAGCTTGTGGGATCTTAGTTTCCCGACCAGGGATTGAAACCGGGCCCTTAGTGGTGAGAGCACAGAGTCCTAACCACTAGACCACCAGGGAATTCTCAGAAGTTCCTTCCTTTTTTTGTTTTTTAATAGTTTTTAAAATAAATTTATTTGTTTATTTTTGGCTGCGTTGGGTCTTCATCGCTGTGCATGGGCTTTCTCTAGTTGCGGTGAGCTGGGGCTACTCTTCATTGAGGTGAGTGGGCTTCTCACTGCGGTGGCTTCTCTTGTTGTGGAGCACAGGCTCTAGGTGCACGGGCTCAGTAGTTGTGGCTTGTGGGCTCTAGAGTGCAGGCTCAGCAGTTGTGGTGCACGGGCTTAGTTGCTCTGTGGCATGTGGAATCTTCCCGGACCAGAGCTCGAACCTGTGTCCCCTGAATTGGCAGCCGGATTCTTAACCACTGCATCACCAGGGAAGTCCCTCATTTTTAAGACTGAACAGCATTCCATTGTATGAATGGACCACATTTTGTTCATTCATCCATTCATGGATTCTGTGGTTGCTTCCACCTTTTGGCTAGTGTGAATCATGCTGCTATGAATGTGGATGTACAAATATCTGTTTGAGACCCCCCCCCTTTTTTTTTAAATCTTTTGGCCATGCCGCATGGCATGTGGGATCTTAGTTCCCCGATCAGGGATCGAACCCGTGCTGCCTGCAATGGAAGCTTGGAGTCTTAACCACTGGACTGCCAGGGAAGTCCCGAGACCACACTTTCAATTCCCAGTAGAATTGCTGGGTCATATTTCTATTCTACAGAAATTCTATTTCTAATTTTTTGTGGACCTGTCATACTGTTTTCCACAACAGAAGGAGGGGTTTTTTGGTCTTTTTTTAGTGAAATAAATATTCAAGGCACAGCGGAAGCCCATTTGTGTGCCTCTCGGATCCCCGTCTGCTACTTCCCCAGACACAACCACTATGAAAGTGTTGGTCTGTCTCCTTCCTGTCCAGGTTTTCCCACAGTTATCACATGTCCCTAAACTCACTTATTCTCTGTGTGTTTAGAAACATTAGGTTAATCTATTCTACCACACATATCTATCTGCAACCTGCTTTGCTCCCTCAAGCATGTTTGCAGTTTTTAAAAAGCAAGCTATAGAAAAAAAGACACTGACTCCCACGACAGCCAAAACAAATGGTCAGCACTTGTTTCCTCTTTTTGTGTCATGAGGAAGCCTTTCTAACACCCCATCATCACCACAGTGACCATAATCACGCACATGTGTAATGTGCCTGTCAGCTTTGTCCACATTGACATGCAATCGTTTGCAACTACCAATCAAAAACTTACACAGGGGCTTCCCTGGTGGCGCAGTGGTTGAGAATCTGCCTGCTAATGCGGGGAACACGGGTTCGAGCCCTGGTCTGGGAGGATCCCACATGCCGCGGAGCGGCTGGGCCCGTGAGCCACAATTACTGAGCCTGCGTGTCTGGAGCCTGTGCTCCGCAACAAGAGAGGCCGCGATAGTGAGAGGCCCGCGCACAGCGATGAGGAGTGGCCCCCACTTGCCGCAGCTAGTGAAGGCCCTCGTGCAGAAACGAGGACCCAACATAGCCATAAACTAAAAATAAATAAATAAATAAATAAATTAAAAAAAAAAAAAAAAAAAAACTTACACAGACATCGTCACACAACCACTGATCTACCGCTGACTATTGCAGTCCTGGTTCTGGGGCTGGGCATGCACGTAGCAATAAGACAGACCAATGCCGCCCCTGCCTGTCTCAAGGACAAGACAGGCAGCCAAACTCCACAACGAACAAGGGGATTTGAAAGAGTGAGAACTGCTACAATCAAAATAAAGCAGAGAATTGGGATGGAGGGACTCTGATCTTTGCTTTGTTCCTCTCCAGATTTTATTATTAAAATGCACAGAACTTATATGTGTAGCTGGATTTTTTTTAAGGATCTGACCCCTTTTTTTTAAGGGTAGCTGGATTTTTTACGTGTGTATTTGTCTGTGTCATCAACCGCCCAGATCAAGATGCAGAAAATTCCCATCACCTGCCTGGCACCCCTCGCAAGTGGGTCCCATCCCCATTAAGAGATGGTCACAGTTCTGATTTCTGTTACTAAGCATTAGTTTCGCCTGTTTGAGAATTTCACACCAATGGAATCATATGGTATCTATTGTTTTGTGTCTGTGACATGCATCCATGTCACCGTGCATCAATGTCATTTGCTCCTCTTTATTGCTACATGGTACTCCATTGTAGAGATGGAAGACAGTTTTTTGTCCATCCATTTGTTGATGGACTTTTGAGTTGTGTTATGACCTGAACTGTGTCCCCCGGAAATTCATATGTCGAAGCCCTAACCCCCAGTACCTCCGAATGTGAGTGTATTTGGAGATAGAGTCTTTAAAGAAGTGATTGAATTAAAATGAGGTCATTAGGATTTGCAGCTGCATGGATGGACCTAGAGATTATCATACTAAGTGAAGAAAGAGAAAGAGAAATACCATAAGATATCACTTACGTGTGGAATCCAAACTGTGATACAAATGAACTTACGAAACAAAAACAGACTCACAGATATAGAACACAAATTTATGGTTACCAAAGGGGGAAGGGGGTAGGGGAGGGATAAATTAGGAGTTTGGGATTAGCAGATACAAAGTACTGTATATAAAATAGATACAACAGGGTCGTATTGTATAGCACAGGGAACTATATTCAATATCCTATAATAAACCATATTATAGGATATAGTAAAACCTCCCTCCCCCCCTCCCTCTCCCTCTCTCCCTCCCTGTCTCTCCCTCTCTGGGAGGGAGAGAGGGGGGAGAGGGAGAGAGGGAGAGGGAGGGACAGAGAGGGAGAGGGAGGAGAGGAATCAGGGAGAAATCAGAGAAAGAACACACTATCTACATTTCTGTAAAATGACACCGGGGATCCTTACACAACCAGGAGAAAATAACATGGAGAGGCTCTTGCTCAGTTGGAACTGGAACTGCAGACGGGGCCAAACCCCACCAGGCTGGCCACACATGTCCAGCCGCCGCCCCAGCCCCATGAGACCGGTCACCGGGGCTCTGAATGTCTGCTCCAGGGAGCTGGGGTTCACCCTCTCCCCCGGGAGGCCGGGCCAAGACAGCAGGGCCCCGGGCTGGACACACAGGGGGAAAAGCAGCCCCACAGGACAGCTTGTGCGAGCAGATTCAGCTGCCAGATTCCAGAGGCCCGGGATCACCGTGTGGCCCGTGAAACCCAGGAGCCACGTGGGTCTTGCTGCCCGGGACAGGGGCTTGGGGACCAGAAGTTAGGGCAGCAGAGGTTGGCGTGATGGACCTGAAGCACCTGCCTGGGTCAGCGTGCATCCGTGGCTGTCCCCAAAATCTAGCCGCCCAGAGGCAAACGAGGTGTCACATCTCATGCAACAGCCTGTTACACAGAACCGGCGAGGACGCTCAGCCCCGTCTGAACCCCGGGCAGAGGTGACAGGCCGCTGCTCACCCGACCTGGAGTTTGCAAAACTGTCCACGGGGGCAAGACCGAAGCAAGTTTGTAAAAGGCTGAGGAACCGATCAACTGGGAAGGAGCCTGTAGAGGCAGGAGCTAAACGCGATGCCTGAGGCCTGGCTCGAGCCAGATGGGGTCAGAAACGTAAAGACTGCCATGGCCGGGGGGACTTCCCTGGTGGCGCAGTGGTTAAGAATCCGCCTGCCAGGCCATTTCGTGGACGACGGGTGTGCGAGAGCATCTGCGGGTGCCAGGCGGGAGGGGACCGGGAAGACCCAGCCAAGGGTGTGTGGATTTGAGCCTCCGCATTTCTAACCCGAGATCTCGAAATGCATCGTGATTCCTGTCCATTGGAGTGTAAAGTTTATGTAGGGAATCTTGGAAACGACGGTAACACGACTGAATTGGAAAGAGCTTTTGGCTATTATGGACCACTCCGAAGTGTGTGGGTTGCTAGAAACCCTACCGACTTCGCTTTAGTTGAATTTGAAGATCCCCCAGATGCAGCCGATGCTGTCCGAGAACTAGATGGGAGGACGCTATGTGGCTGCGGAGTAAGAGTGGACCTGTCGAATGGGGAAAAGAGAAGTTGAAATCGTGGCCGCCTCCCTCTTGTGGTCGTCGCCCTCGACATGATTATCGGAGGAGGAGTCCTCCACCTCCCACACATCTCCAAGATGGAGAGCCTTCTCCGTCAGCCAGAGCAGGTCCCTTTCTAGATATAGGAGAAGAGAGAGATCCCTGTCCCAGGAGAGAAATCACAAGCCGTCCCGGTCTTTCTTAGGTCTCCTAGCCGATCTAGGTCAAATGAAAGGAAATAGAAGACGACTTTGCAAGAGGAGTGGTGTACAGGCAATAACTTCATTTGACAGGAGTATGTACAGAAAATTCAAGTTTTGTTTGAGACTTCCGAAGCTTGGTGCACTTTTTAAATGTTTTAGTTGTTCACATTTGTTTGTCTCTTGGAACAGTGACACATAAAGGTGTCATTCTCTATGGTTTGAAATGGGTCATATGAGGCATGTAATATGAAGAATTGTTACTTTACAATGTTCCCTTAAGCAAAATTGAATTTGCTTTGAATTTTTAGTCCTGCCTAGACTGATAATAAAACTCTAACTCCCGCCCAGCTAAAGTGTGATGTTTAATATGATGGAAACAAGACTGGCAAACATTAAAAAGACCTTCTGTAGCTGGGATATGGTATGCAGCTGTAGTTAAGCAAGCAGTCTTTAAAAGCTGCTGTGAACACAAGCCAGCAGGTAAAAATTAAAGTTGCACCTTTACCCTAGATTAGAGGTTTAAAAATTCCACCAGTCTTCACACTGGACAAGAGGTTGTCCAGTGGGTTTAGAATCTAAGAAGTTTCAAGAAAGTTAGTTTACCTTTGCTTTAGGTCATAAGTTCCTTCTGTGATTGCTATATATGAATGCATAACTCTTTGTAATATTATTTGGAAATTTGAGACTATTCAAGATACCAATGTCCTCTGCCAGTTTAAGGGTCCATTGTAGAGCTGAACTTTGAGTTGCTGTGCAGGATTTGTTTTTTCATGCTGTCATTTGTAATATGTTGTGTGAGAATCCTTGGGATTAATGTTTTGGTTACAAAAAAACAAACAAACAAAAGAATCCTCCTGCCAATGCAGGGGACAGGGGTTCGAGCCCTGGTCCGGGAAGATCCCACGTGCTGCAGAGCAACTAAGCCCGTGCGCCACAACTACTGAAGCCTGTGCTCTAGATCCTGGGAGCCACAACTACTGAGCCCGCGTGCCGCAACTACTGAAGCCCGGACGCCTAGAGCCCGTGCTCCGAAACAAAAGAAGCCACCGCAATGAGAAGTCCGCAATGAAGAGGAGCCCCCGCTCACCACAACTAGAGAAAGCCCACGTGCAGCAACGAAGACCCAAAGCAGCCAAAAATAGATTAATTAATTAATTTAAAAAAATGACCACCATCGGGACGGCTTGGGGACAGCTCCACGCTCTGCTTCCCGAGGGGGGCCTGCACCCGGGGACTCAGGAGGCGCCCTTGCTCCTGGCGACGCGTCCAGAGGCCCCAGCGCAGGAACAGCACACATGGCATCCACTCAGGGAGGCTGGGCCCGGGGAGCACACGGGGTCTCCCTGGTGCTATTCTTGCCACTTCCCTACAGGTGTGCAGTTTTCAAAATAAAGCATTCGGGGAAGAGGACAGAAGCTGAAAAAGCCGCCCAGGACCCAGCCCTTCAAGACCCCACGACGGGTCAGGTGGGGGAGGACCCTGTGAGGTTAAAGAAACATCACAGAGAGCGGGGGTGGGGGGGTGGAGGGTGGGGGTGGGCGGGGTCTCGAGGGACAACTCCCTTCGGGGCAGAATCTCGATAGACAGACAGCCACCTTCCCCTCGGAAGGATCCAGAACCTTGGGACTCAAACACTCTGAGCACCTCAGGAGAAGAAGGCCCTCCCGGGGGTCAGGGGCACACGGACACCTCTCCACCACCCCGCGGGCCCGCACGCACCCAGCTCCTCGCGCGTGAATGGCAGGAAGGTCACGTCCCCGTTCAGGTTCTTGTTGAAGTCGAGGCACAGGAGACTCAGTTTCTTCTTGATGCTCTTGATTTTCTGAAGGAAGAAGACGGCCGTAAAATCGGGGGGCAGGGGCACGGAGGGGGGTTCAGGGAGAAGAGGCGGATGAGGCAGACGAGAGGAGGGAGATGGGAAAGAAAGGGTCTCGGGTCCTAACTGTTAAGACGCTCCTCAGGAGTTAACCCAAGGTGACAGCCTAAGCTTCAGCCATTTCAACGGAGCTAAGTTTCTGTCTCTTCAGGGTCTATCTGGTTTGCAGAAACAGGGAGAAATGGACCAGCCTGGGGGAGGGAGCGACGTGGGGCGCAGAGGAAGGTGCCGGTTCCGCGGGGCCCCTGCCGGGCCAGCAGCAGGCGGGGCGCCTCAAGGACCTGCCCAGGCGGCACCCCCTGACCGGCCCAGGACTCAGCGCGCCCGGCCCCGCTCCCAGGCTGAGCAGACGTGCCTGTCCGAGGACAGGAGGGGCGCTGGGGGAGCGTGCCCGCTGGCTCTGCCAGGCGCAGGGGCTCGTCGGGCACGCCTGGCACGCCTGGCTCAGAAGCAGCCCGAGGGACGCCGGGCCTCTGCGGGCAGCAGGCGCCGTGCTGGGCACTGGCCTCCCTGCAGCCTCATGGCCCCACCGGCCACGACTGGGCAGGAGCACAGGGCGCCCTGGGGGGGCGGGGCAGCACTCAGGACCCCGCACCGCGCCAGCAGGCCGCCTCTCCTGGGCGCCCCCCTCCACGGGCGTCCCCGTGGTCCCTCCGGCCAGTGGTTCTCAAGTGTCAAGGCCGTCTGCGCAGCCCCAGTGTCCACACTCTCACCTCCCCCAGCCTCGAAGCTCCATGTGCCCGCTGCTCCGGAGGACTTCGGGGCCCACCTGCCCGGGCCCCACCCTGGATGCCGGAGTCCCACAGTCCTCTGCGTCCCGCTTTCCTCCACCGCAAGGCACAGCACCGGCCGAAGCGGAACAGCGTTTGTGCTGAGGAACAAGAGCTGTCGCTGAGCCCTGGGTCGGGCCTGGTACCCGCGTTCACCGCGTCTGTCACTTTCTGACGCAAACCAGCCAGCGCAGGGCTGCACCCCAGCCCCTTCTGTATGGGGCGCCCACACTCGGGGCCACCGTCCCCCTGCCCTCATCACCCCGGAGAGGCCCGGAGCCCCGGGCTCATTCTAGCCAATCCTGAGCCTGCTCCTTCCCGGGGACCCACACCTCAGGCTCCAGTCCCCAGCCACCCCGCCCCTCATTCCTGCCGAACCCTCGTGCTCCTGAGAGGCCCTAGGGGACAAGGCGTGCCCCTGCCCAGCACCATGAGTGACAAGCTCTTTCCTCATCTGCCGGCCTCACTGTTCTCTGTCCTCCACACAAACCGACTCGGTCAGCCCTCACGACCACCTGTGAGGGGGTCCTCGGGTCACGCACGTTGCAGAGGGTGAACAGGGACAATGGGGTCCAGTGACCGGCCTCCGGGGACCCAGCCAGTTGGTGGCAGAGCTGCGTCTGATCCCGGCCATCAAGAAGCGTGTAGCCACGGCGCCCCACGCCACGCACCGAGGTGACGCGCTCGACCATGGGTTGCTCGCCGTGCCCGCCCCCCTCCCCACCCCATGAGGCTGCCTCCCGGGAGGGGCCGGGCTGCCCATTGCCCGCCCGTCCAGGGTGCCGCAGGGACCCCGTCCTGCTGGACCAGGAGCGGGAAGAGCTGAGGGCTCTGGGGTCCACGCTGGGGGCAAAGGGGTGTCAGGCAGCTGGGAGGACCTGAAGGGACAGGCCCCGGGGGGGTGGGCCCACTGGGACCCGCGGGGCCCCAGGGCTCAGCCAAGAGAGGAGGGAGGGGGTGAAGGCGGACGCCACGCTCGTCAGCCTCCCGTGGCCCCCAGCCTCCGTGCAGGAGGAAGGAGACGGGGCCGGGCGCTGGCTCTGTGTCCAGGCCGTGCTTTCCAGCCGGGCGGTCCAGGCGCCCCCTTCCCTTCCCTCGGCCCGGCCGCACCTGTGTTGGCCTGCCGGGACTTGATGAGCTTGTCCAGCAGCTCCTGGGGGACGACGCTGCCCGTGCGGTAGTGCTGGGACATCCTGAGCAGCGGCTCCACCTCCCACACCCAGTTCTCCAGCATCTGCGAAGGTGCCTCCACGAAGTCCCGCTCCACGTTCGTCCCGCTGAACATGGCGAACTCGGCCTGCAAGGCGGCCTGTGGAGCTGCAAGAGGGCCCACCCTGGACCCCAGACCTGTCTGGGACACAGTGAGGCAGAGAGCCAGCCGACCTGCGGGCCACCGCGCCCCCTGCCCACCCACGGAGCCAACACTCTCCAGCCAAAGCCCCGCGTCCAGGACGCAAAGGCGCAGACACAGAGGATCCGGATGGCGGCCGTTGGCAGGTGCTCGTCGTTCCTCTCTTGTGCCTGAAATTCTTGCTGAAGACACGGCGCCTGACACAGTGCGGCTGGAACCCAGGCCCAGCAGGTGTGGGTCCACACGAGCCCAGTGACCCCGGCATGTCCTTCCCAGGCCCCAGGGAGCAGGGCAGACGCTACCTCCTCACTCCTGGGTCACTCGACCCCCAACTTCCGGTTCCAGCCCCCAATTGCAAACAAGCGTCCTTCTCACGGTCTGCTGAATGCCCCGATGTGTGCATTTTTGTGTTTTCGGGGTGATTTCTCTGCTCAACACGGCTCCGAGCATAGAGCTGAAGTGTTGGCCGGTGTCTCAAGTGCAGGAGGGCGGTGATGTGCTCACGGGGACAGTGCGTGTGTTAGATGAGCTTCCTTTAGGTGAGGGTTACAGCCCCGCAGTGAGTGAATCAACAACTGCTATCAGACCAGGTGTCTCTAAACAGAAACGCACATCACATGTGGCTGCGTGGGGATCGGTGGCGACAACGTGGTGACAGAGGGTGACCCCCAGCCTCACACCACAGAAAACACTCCACCACAGTGGACAACAACAAAATGAAAAGCTTGACTACACAACTTCTAGGCAGAAAAGTTAGAAGAAACTCTAGTGCCTCGGGTTAGAGAAGGATTTCTTCCATAGGACACAAAACGTGCAAGAAAACAGTGAATAGACTGAAATTCAAAGTCAAAACCTTCTGCTCATAAACATACTAGTAATAAGAGGTCCCTCCACACACGGGGACGTCCCTCAGCCACGCAGAGGGGTGAAGCCCTGACACTCGCTGCCACGTGGATGCACCCTGAGAACACGATGCTCAGCGAGAGAAGCCAGGCACAGGACACACAGGGTGTGACTCCACTGATGGGAAACGTCCAGAACAGGTAGATCCACAGAGTCAGACAGTGGGTTCCCGTTTGTCAGGGGCTGACGAGGGGAAGGAGTGATAGCTAAGGGCATGTGGGACATTTTTGGGGTGATGGAGATGTTCCAAAACAGGGCAGTAGTGACGGCTGCACAGCTCAGTAAAGTGTCCCCACGCGCTCCGGTGCAGCCTGTGAGAGCATTGCTCTCAGGACGAAGGGCTGACCGCAGGAAGACTGAACGAGCACTGGGTCCGGGGCCCAGACGCTCAGCTGGGGGCCCCCCCGTGGGGAAGTCACTGGGACTTGCTGAGCCTCCACGGAGACTGGCAGCAGCACCAGGGCCTCACAGGGCACGGTGTTCCCGGCCCCAGAGCCTTCCCTCTGGTTCTCATCACCGGCTGTCACCAGACCTGCAGGCAACGTTCCTTTCTTTTGTCTTTTTTAAAGGCAACTCTTGAGTAGATGTATTTAACATGTAGGGAACCAGTCCTGACACCTTGATCTGGAGCTTCCAGCCTCCAGAGCCTCGAGGACATCCATTTCCATTGTTTATGCACCCAGTGAGTGGGGTTTGATGATGGAAGCTGACCCCGAGGGCGTCGCCACGTGCGGGGTGACATCAGCGGAAGAATCCCGTGGTGAGGGTCTGCCTGAGGACCACGCGCGCGCCCAGGCCCTCCCCGCCCCCCTAACTGCAGCCCTACGCCCGCACCCACCTGGGAGCAGAGCTGGTGCATCACGTGCCCGAACTCGTGGAAGTAGGTCTCCAGCTCATCGTGCTGCAGCAGGGAGGGCGGGTCGGGCGGGGGCTTGGTGAAGTTGGCCACCATGGCCGCGATGGCGATCTGGTGGATCCCATCCTGCCGCAGGCAGCCCAGCTGCAGACCGAAGCAGGCCGCGTGCCCGGACTTCCGTTTCCTGGGGAGGGACGCGGGGTGAGGCCCAGCTTCCGCAGAGGAGCCCCTGCCCACAGCCGGCCGACAGGTTCCCGCACGCACGCACCGAGGGTAGAGGTCCAGGTAGAACTTGCCGATGGATTACCTTGCCCGAGGCCGCGTCCCGGACCGTGTAGAGCCTCACGTCTTCGTGACACACGTTGGCGCCCTCCTCCAGGTCGAAGGTCAGCCCCAGCAGCTCCTGGGAGATGCCCAGCAGCCTGCGCGTGACCACCTGCATGGGGAAGGACTCACTGAGCAGGTACTTGTCCTCGTGGTAGCGCATCTCCTCTCCCTGGTTCATGTAGTAGCGCAGGTCCCAGGTGTTGATGGGCCCGTCAAAGTGCAGGCCCCGCCTCTGGCACTCGGCCTTCTTTAGCTCCAGGATCACGGCCGCTCCTGCTCCCTGAGGGGCTTCAGCTTCTGGGCCAGCTCATCTGCGGGCGGAGGGGAGAGGCTCGGCTACGTCCCTGTGGCGGCCCCCTAGCCGCTCCCCACCCTGCGCCCCTCGAGGCAGAATGAAGGGTCCGGGAAGGTGACCCCCAAGGGCTGACACAGTGGGGTCTCAGGCAGTGCCACGTCCAGTCAAGGTCCGCCTGACGCCCTCCCCACTGGGCCCCAGGGGGAGGCGGGGTTACCTAGGAAAGTGGCCACCACCTGGCTGGTCTTGGCCATGTTCATCTCCTGCACGGAGTCGGCACGCGTGCTGAACCCAAGCAGGTGGGACTTCTGGGCCTGCAGCCTCACCAGCTCCCCGAGGATCGTGCAGTTCTCCTGGAACCCAGAGACGGCCGGCGCTGGGGACCGTGGGCCATGCCCTCACCACGGGCCCCGGGCCAGGTCTCTGCGGGCGGGCAGGGCTCTCAGGCCACTGGCGGGCACAGCCAATCCCCCTCCCTCCTCCTCCTGGCCCGGATTTCTAGACACTTTGGTGCTGTCCTAACATGTGGTCTTTACGAACACAGGTCCTTTTGGAACCAGAAACGGCGTGAACCGTCATGGGCTCTAAGGCCAAGGGCAGGAAGAAATGCGGCCAGGCTCTCCAGGAGCCACCCAGGGGCCTCCCCGGGCTCAACAATACAAACTCGGCTGCCGTGCACACAGCAGCTCATCCCCACGGCCCCGAACACCCAGCCCCTGGACGGCGAGAGGCCTGTTGCTGCAGGTGGCCCGTGGCTGGCTGGTGAGGCCCGGCCCCAGGCGTACGCCTCCTTCTCTGGGGCCACCTCTCCGGCTCTGCGGTGGGGTTCTCCTGGGAGCCCCCAGTCACCACAGGACCAACGTGGCCTGTCTGCAGCCCAAGAAGGTGGGGACACAGGACTATCCCCCCTGCCCCCTGCATCACCCGCGAGGCCAAGCAAGCACCAGTGGTGTCTGCGGGGAAGATGAAGGGCTCATGCACAGCCCCCATCTACTGAAGATGCTGAACGGGAGAAGCACAGGCTGCAGCCACACGCGGTATGGACCAAACGCAAGTGTCCTTGCAGGAACCGATGTCTGAATGTCAAGGCCGTGCCCAGGCCACAGTGAGAAGGCCCAGCCGCCATGAAAGGCACAGAGAGGGGATGGGGGGGCCATCTGCGCATCTGAGCTCATCGGGCATCACCCCAGAGGGAGAGGGAGGAGGAGAGAGGGAGACGGAGATACGGAGGGAGAGGGAGAGAAAGGGAGGGAGAGACGTCTCTCCCTTCCCTGGGGGTTCTCTAGTGAAGTCAAGTCTGAAAACCACTGCATTTCAGGACATGGGTCCTCGTGGAAAAATTAAATAGTAGTTCATGGCATTATCGACACATATTAAAAAGGCTCAAATTCTTGGGGAGTCAGGGAGGGGAGCTGGCGGCTGCCTCATAAAGGAGGAGAGATTGGGCGTCAGAGGAGGTGCCTGTGCAGCCCGCCGCCCAGGGCCCCGCAGACTTCATCTCTCAGCGGTGGTCCCGGGCTGGAGGTCAGCGGGGAGGTCAGGCCGTCCAAGCATAAACATTTACTTCAGGGCTTATTTAAAAGGCGCCTGGTGGTTGTTGAAGCAGAAAGAGAAAGCAGTGGGGAGAGGATGGGAGGGGGAGGGAGCCCCCCTCCTCAGCCCCTCTCCCTCCCTCCTTCTCCCCCTCCCTCCTTCTCCCTCCCTCTCTCTTTTCTGTACACCTGAAATTAACACAATACCGTTAATCAACTATACTTAACTATATTTAAAAAATAGATAAGTAAAATGAGGTCATTAGGGTGGGCCCAAACCAATATGACTGGTGTCCTTATAAGGATGATGTGAAGGCACAGGGAGAAAACAGCCATCCACAAGCCAGGGAGAGAGGCCTCAGAACGACATTTTGATCTCAGACCCCCAGCCTCCAGAACTGTGAGAAAATAAAATTCTGTTGTTTATAAGCCATTCAGTCTGTGGTATTTTGTTATGGCAGAAACTAATTCAAATTGTTCCCAGTTTTGGCCATTGTGAATAAATCTGCTATGTACATACTCTAATGCGTGGCCTTTTGTGGACGTGTATTTGTGGCTCTTATGAAGAATACTGAGAAATGGAATTCCACGTGTGACATCCAGTGAATCCCCGAAGCTGCTGCTGAATTTCCAAGGGATGGTACACCCTGCATGTCCACACTCCCCTCCTTATGCCTTTTGCAGGGGTTGCTTCTGCCCTTGTCTTGGCTGCTGTCCTGTGGAGATTCTGGATGTGGAAAGAATGTTCGTGCCATGAAAAGGACCAAGAGAAGGGCTCGGGGACTTTTTTCCATTCAGCCTTGGACTCAGGCTTCTCCCCACTGCACTATGTTTCCCTGGGCCCCCTTTTATTATTCCTTGGAAAATTCCTGATTTTTAGAAAAAAAAATACATACTTGATGTTTAAGAAAAAGCGTTCCAGGGACTTCCCTGGTGGTCCAGTGGTTAAGACTCCACTCTTCCACTGCAGGGGGCACGGGTTCGATCCTTGGTTGGGGATCTAAGATCCCGCATGCTGCACGGTGCAGCCAAAAAAAAAAAAAAAAAGAAAGAAAGAAAAAAGAAAAAGTATTCCATACAGAAAGAATACTGAAAAGGAAGTACATGCATACCTCAGAGATATTGCAGATTTGGTTGTGAACCACTGCAGTAAAGCAAATATCAAAATCAATAAATGGATCAATCAATAAAGAGAATATCATGAGTCGCAAAATTTTTTTTGGTTTTCCAGTACATATAAAAGTCACATTTACACTGTACTGTAGTCTATTAAGTGCACGATAGCATTATGTCTAAAAAAAAAAAAAAACCTTAGGGACTTCCCTGGTGGTGTAGTGGTTAGGAATCTGCCTTCCAATACAAGGGATGTAGGTTTGATCCCTGGTTAGGGAACTAATATCCCATATGCTATGGGACAACTAAGCCCTGGCGCCACAACTACTGACCCCGTGTGCTCTAGAGCCCTTGCGCCACAACTGGAGACAAGCCTGCGCACTGCAGTGAGGAAGATCCCGTGTGCCGCAACTAAGACCTGATGCAGCCAAATAAATAAATATTTTTAAAAACCCTTAATTTAGGGGCTTCCCTGGTGGCGCAGTGATTGAGAGTCTGCCTGCCAATGCGGGCGATGCGGGTTCAAGCCCTGGTCTGGGAAGATCCCACATGCCGCGGAGCGGCTAGGCCTGTGAGCCACAACTACTGAGCCTGCGCGTCTGGAGCCTGTGCTCGGCAGCGAGAGAGGCCGCGATGGTGAGAGGCCCGCGCACCGCGATGAGGAGTGGCCCCCGCTCGCCACAACTAGAGAAAGCCCTCGCACAGGGACGAAGACCCAACACAGCCAAAAATAAATAAATAATTTTTTTTTTTTTAAAAAAGGCCTTAATTTAAAAATATTGCTAAAAATGCTAACCATTATCTGACAACACAGGGTTCCCACAAACCTTCAACTGGTAAAAAATCTGCAAAGCACAATGAAACGAAGTATGCCTGTAAAGATGAGGCCAAACTGAAACACCCAGAAGCATCAGTGTTTAGTGGTTAACGTCCTTCTGGGCAGCCAGAAATGGGCACAGTTTTCCCTCAGGGGGTGGTGTTCATAGGAGTGGGCCGACATTTAGCTAATCCCTTAATCATGATGGTTGTGCAGCTTTCAATTTTCCAATCCTTTAAGCCACACTGTGCTGGACACTTTTTTACAGATGATTTAGTGCACTTGGGTGTGTATTTCCTTGGGCCAGTCCTGGAAGAAGAAGTGCAAGTTCCTGGATATGAAAAACATATTAAAATACATTTATATGTTACATCTCGCATATATTACATGAATGTGTGTTATATATTAATATACAAAGTATAATTTTGTAGTTATGTATATGTTTATATTTAAACCAAAAAAAATCACATGATAAAAATTTTAAATACAACAGAAAAATCCAAAAATAAGCTTTTCTTTCCTAATGGCTTCCTCTCAAAGCATCCTTTAGCAACAGTTTGATATTTCTTTTCCAAAAATAGTTTGCATATATCTACATATCTATGTGCTATTAAAGATTTACCAAAATTGTTTCCTATAGCATATGCCATTTTATATCTTGCTTTCTCTCCTTATCTTAGATATATATATATATATATATATATATATATATTTTTTTTTTTTTTTTTTTTTTTTTTTTTTGGCCGCATCGTGCTGACATGTGGGATCTTAATTCCCTGACCAGGGATTGAATCTATGTGCCCCGCATTGGAAGCGTGGAGTCTTAACCGCTTGACCACCAGGGAAGTCCCTCAGATATATTTTTTAACATGACCACAAAGGGACCTACTTCCTTAAAGACTGCATAGCATTTAATAGATTAGAGCATAGCATGTCTTAATCTATTTAACCAGCCCCATGAACGGACAGATAGGCATTGCTAGTTTTTGCTATCATAAACAATACTGCCCAGATAGCTTATTCTCACATCTTTGCATACATTTACAAGTTTTTCTCACAGGTTGAATTAGCTAGTTCAAAGGAAAATACATATGTGCATTTAAGTTTTAGTAGGTGTTGTCAACATTCCATCCAAAGAGTTTGCATAATTTCACGTACTAACAAAGTGTGGGAGTGTCTTTTTCTCTACATCTTTGCTACCATTGGATAAGATCAGTTTTTTACAGTTTTGCCCATCTGCTACATTGTTTGGATTTTGCACTCCTTGGAGTAAACTTGAGTGAGTTTGCACAAATGTTTATAGGCTCTCTGTACAAACTTTATAATAGTTTCTTCTGTGTGGACACTCTCTTTCTGTCTGTCTTTTTTTTTTTTTTTGGTGGCGCTGCATGGCTTGTGGGATCTTAGTTCTCCAACTAGGGATCGAACCTGTGACCTCTGCAATGGAAGCTTGAAGTCCTAACCACTGCACGCCAGGGAATTCCCAACCATCCTCCTTATTTACTTACTTTCCCAGCCTCCTTCCTGGACTCCTGCTAATTTATTCCTTTCCACTCTATCCTCTACAGGCTTCCAGAATAACCTTTCTCACAAGAAAATCTGGTCACATTGGGTCACCACTCAAAACATGTCAGTGACCTCACCCACACCCCACAGCCTGCAGGATAAAGAGCCTATGCTCTTTAGTCTAGTTTAAAAAGTCCTTTATAATATGGTTCCTACCCCATCCCAAATGCCCATTAACTGAGCACTAAGTTCAGACACCCTGTGGGTGCTGGGGACCCAGAGATGAACGAAGCAGGCAAATGTCTGCTTTGTGCAGCAGTCTGCAGCAGTTTTTACTATTTTTTTCATTATTGCTTCTCTATAGGAGAAAAATGGAATTATCTTTAATTTAAATCAGTTTTAATCTAATTACATTTAATTTCTCCCTAACAACAGAAATTAAATGTTTAGGAATAAGATTTTGTCTGGGAGGGTTGGCTTTGGAGGGCAACAAGCCATTGTCATGTCTAAGGTTTTTTTGTTTTGTTTTGTTTTGTTTTTGCCACCCAAGAATTAGTTTTGGCCCCCTTGGGAGCCGTATCACTCCCATTGAGAATGCATGCTCTAGAGGGAGAGCTGGACAGTAAACAAGTAAATGGAAAAGATCATTTCAGGGAGCCAAGAATGTTACTGTGGATTTCCTGGTGGTCCAGTGGTTAGGACTCTGCGCTTCCACTTCAGGGGACCCGGGTTTGATCCCTGGTTGGGGAACTAAGATCCTGTAAGCCCCGCGGCGCGGCTAAAAATAAAAAAGTTACCAAAGGAGGAAGAATGGTTGAGGGGGCCACTTGACATCTTGATCATTTGAATCAGGAAAGCTCTTTCCAGACAAGGAAGACCAGCCTTGGTTTCTTCAGCTGCAAAATGGAAATAATAATTTCTCCCCACAGTTCCTGCAAACAGTGAAAGCTCAATAACTGAGCTTTGTTGTTATTATTAATTTTTAATTTTTTAAAAAACGTAAATGAGATGCGATTCTATTTACCCGCCTAGCAGGGTACCAGCGCCCAGCCTCTCACACAGCCGGCGCCTCTACCTCCGTCCGTAGGGGGGCGCTGTGGAGCACGGCGGTCGGGCTGCTCTAGGCAGCGGAATCGGAAGTCTCGTGCTCCTCTCACTTCCGGTCCTGGGCCCAGGCTTGGGCTGCGTGGAGAAGGCGTTCCAATGCCGACCGGAGACTTTGAGTGAGTCTGGGGTCATGGAGGGGGGCTTGGGAGGCGGACTGGGTGTTCTAGCGGGTATTATGAAGCCTGGGTGCGCCGAGGCCGCGGGAGCCGGGCCTCGCCTCACCCAGCCCTCCTCCTGGCAAACTTGTCCCCGCAGTTCGAAGCCCAGTTGGGCCGACCAGGTGGAAGAGGAGGGAGAGGACGGTGAGTCTGCCCTGTCGCCCCGGATCACCACAGCCAGCCCTCCAGGCCGTCACTGCTGCCTGTTCCAATCCCCCACCCTGGCACCGCCGTCTGACCCTGCATCTCCCCTCACGGCCAGCCCCTGCCCCGCGCCATCCTTACCCGGGCCAGCCTATCTCCAATTCCAGATGTTCACCAGCCAGTTCCTCTTCCTCCCATACCACCGCCCAAATCCTTGGTACCAGCACAGCTGCTCCCCTTCTCCGGGGAGGAAGTTGTAACAGCCTCCCTCCTGCCTTTGTACTAGCGCCCGGGTGCCAGGGATCCCCTATGCTTGCCATTGCTGGAAGTTACTACAGCCAGCTTTGTGTCCCCGGATGGCTATCCCAGGACACTTCCTGGCCAGTCGTCTGCCCTTGGTCCCGCCTTTTTCAACTCTTGGTGCGGACATCATCCCAAAGGTCCCTCCATTTCGGTTTGGGAGCTCCTGCCCCTCCATCTGATCTCTGTTCCCTACACTCCCTTTCACAGACAAATGTGTCACCAGCGAGCTCCTCAAGGGGATCCCTCTGGCCGCCGGGGATACCAGCCCAGAACCTGAACTATTGCCGGGAGGTGAGTGACAGACTTCTCTCCATCCCTGGGCTGCCTCTTCTCCCCAGCCGCCTTCCCGCCTGGTCCCCATTCCCCAGGGCTCAGTTCCTCTTGTGTTTTCCCCTCTCCCAGCTCCACTGCCGCCTCCCAAGGAGGCCATCAATGGAAACATCAAGACACTGACCGAGTACAAGATAGATGAAGATGGCAAGAAGTTCAAGGTGAGGCTGGGGAAGAGGTGGGTGCCTTTTGCTTTGGGGCACTTGGACAAGGAGAGAATGATGTGTGTTGGGTGCATTGATGAGGAAGATCCCCTGGCCCCAGGAACCTTGAGGAGCAGGAAGCCCAAACGTCTCCCCTTCTGTCTACAGATTGTTCGCACCTTCAGAATTGAGACCCGGAAGGCCTCAAAGGCTGTGGCAAGGAGGAAGGTAAGCACTTCCCTCGCGGTCCAGTGGTTAGGGCTCTGCGCGTCCACTGCAGGAGGCATGGGTTCGATCTCCGGTCGGGGAACTAAGATCCCGCATGCCGCGTAGTGTGGCCAAAAAAAGAATTAAAAAAAAAAAGGAGGAAGGTAAGACCCTTCTCCTCCTGTCTTGGGGGCGCCTTCAGGGCTGACTCAGAGAAAGATCGGAATCCTTTTCCCCGGTACCTTTATTTTTAGAAGTGGGGTTTAACTGTTTGTACTTGTTTCACTGGAGCAGAACTGAGGCCTGTTTGCACTCTATGGGGGCCCTGAAAAGTCCAGCAGGTGCAGCAGTGGGTGGGGTTGATTCTTACTCCTCTTGGGTTGTCTACCAGGAGGAACAGAGCCAAGCCTTCCCCTCAGGTGGCTGTCACAGCAGAAGAAGTGATAGCAATAAATACATTTGGCACAGTTACCTGCGTACTTTCTCTGTGTTAGACCCAGGTGCCTTGCAGGAAGTATTTTCTCATTCAGTCCCCGTAGCGTTCCGGGGAGGTGTGGGGAGCATTGTGGTCCCTTTTTTATAGGGGAGGAAGTTGAGGTTCAGGTTGTTTAATTAGCTCAAGGCCCCTGGAAGTCTGGGTGACCCTGCACACCCCTGAGCGTCACTCCATGGTGGGAGCTGGTCCACCACCTGCACGGCCCCCACCAGGAGCTGTTGGCTGTGGAGCTGTTTCCCCCCTGAGCCTCAGTTCTCTCATCTGGAACATGGGGCTGAGAGCTGCCCTCTCCTCCTGGAGCTGGCGTGAAGCTAGGGCCTGGCAGGCACTCAGGGAACAGGAACTGTCATCACCACTGCTTTGAGGAGCATTTGGGGAGGGTGGTGAGTGGGGTTCAAGGCCCAGACACCCTGGAGGTGGCACTTGTAAGTCTAGGGTGCCAGTGGAGGGGGTCCCATTTGTCCTTGCCCTGACCTGTCCCCTATCCCGCCCTGAGCTCAGAACTGGAAGAAGTTTGGGAACTCAGAGTTTGACCCACCAGGGCCCAATGTGGCCACCACCACCGTCAGCGATGATGTATCCATGACATTCATCACCAGCAAAGAGGTTAGTGGGCCAAGAGGCCGGGGGCCTGTGGCCAGGGTGGTGGTGGTGTCGGGGCTGTGCCAGCCCAGTCTGAGCTGCTCCGACCTGCCCCGCCAGGATCTGAACTGCCAGGAAGAGGAGGACCCGATGAACAAGCTCAAGGGCCAGAAGATCGTGTCCTGCCGAATCTGCAAGGGCGACCACTGGACCACCCGCTGCCCCTACAAGGACACGCTGGGGCCCATGCAGAAGGAGCTGGCCGAGCAGCTGGGCCTGTCCACTGGCGAGAAGGAGAAGCTGCCCGGAGGTGCCAGGGCCCGGGGATGCGGCTGGCAGGCTGTGGGGTGGAGGACGGGGATTGTGTGCGCCTCTGGGAGAGTCGTGGGTCGTCAGCTGGCGTCTGAACAGGACCGCCACTGCTGGTGGCTGTCGCCTCCCACACAGCAGTGTCCGCACTGCACGGCTGTGACCACAGGCCACGTTCGTTTGTGTGAGAGAGACTGGCAGGTGGGTGCTCTGACTGCTGGTGATGTCACCTGTCTCTCCTCACGGGGGGCTGTGAGAGCCGCTCGTGGGCACGGCCACGTGTGTGACTACATACACCGTGAGTGGTGGGGAGACGGTTGTTCCCCGGATGTGTCTGTGAGTTCCCTGCCTTGAGTGCGCTGTGTTTGCGCGCCCACACCGAGGAGCGGCTCACCCAGGTGACTGTGATTTGCTGATGGTGAGTTTGAGTCTGGACAGCTCTACAGCCATGACTTGTGTGTGCAGCCACTTGTCACCTGCCCGGGGGCAGGTACCTGGGGGCTGTCCGTAACCCTGTGTACCTGTCTTCCCGTGTGTTGTGAGGCTGGACGTTGCTGTCAACCCCTGTGGGTTCTCTCGCTCTTCTTGTGCCACCGGCAGGGTGTTTAGGTGGTGTCAGCTTCCTGCATGTGACCTTTAAGTCGTTGTGACCACAAGGCCTTGAAGGAGTCAACCGATCACCTGTGGTTTGACAGATGGTGCTTGGGCGGGGCCGTGGCTGGAGCCGCCAGCATCCTGGGGCAGGTCTGCGCCGGGGGAGGCTTGACTGGGCCTTGCCTTTGGTCTCCAGAGCTGGAGCCTGTGCAGGCCACTCAGAACAAGACGGGGAAGTATGTGCCTCCGAGCCTGCGGGATGGAGCCAGCCGCCGCGGGGAATCCATGCAGCCCAACCGCAGAGGTGAGGTGGCGAGGGCACCTGGCACTGGGCCAGCGGGTGGGCACCTCCCTGCACCCTGGGATTATCCCGCGGGCGGGGCCGGCCCCTTACAGATGCCTCTCCTTGCCTGCCCAGCCGACGACAACGCCACCATCCGCGTCACCAACCTGTCCGAGGACACTCGTGAGACCGACCTGCAGGAGCTCTTCCGGCCCTTCGGCTCCATCTCCCGCATCTACCTGGCAAAGGACAAGACCACCGGCCAGTCCAAGGTGGGCTGGCGGCTGGGGGGCGGGGAGGGGTCCTCCATCGGTCCCAGTTGTGCCTTGAACGTCCCTGACCCCTCCCCCTCCCCCAGGGCTTTGCCTTCATCAGCTTCCACCGCCGCGAGGACGCCGCTCGCGCCATTGCCGGGGTGTCCGGCTTCGGCTACGACCACCTCATCCTCAACGTCGAGTGGGCCAAGTGAGACCCCTGCCTTCCCCCGGCCCCCCGCGGCGTCGCGGCCCACAGGCGCTCGGGCTGACTGCAGGCCCCGGGCCACGTTAACAGCCACAAAGGCTGTCCTGGGGCGCAGGTCATTTACTGTCCTCTCACGGAGGGGCGCACAGCCCATGCGCGGCGGGGCCAGCTGCTTCCCGCCGGTCTGGCTCGCCGCGTGCTCTGCGCCGCCACCCGGTCTCGTCCTGCCCCGTCCCCCTCATCCCCGTTGAGTTCCCTGTGGTGTGGGTGTAGGGGGGGCTCTTGGGATTCCCTTAGGGGTCTGAAGCCCCCGTACGTCCCATCCTCAGCCACCTTGTGTTTCCCTCTCCAGGCCGTCAACCAACTAAGCCGGCTGCTGCTGCTCGGCCCCCAGCCCCGGGATCCTTAGCGACGGAGGGCAGCCTCCGGAAGCAGGGGGCTCCGAGGGCAATAAAAGGTCTGCATCACCCTGTGCTGTTCCATTTATTCGCAGATGTCACTCACACTGTGGTGGGCGGGGCCAGGCCTCCTCCCCCCCCACTCCCCCCGTTGTGGGTTTTTTGCTCCCTGGCCCTGCCCGGGGTTACTGCTGTTGGTGGCAATTCCTGCTGCTCTGGCTTGGGCGCTCCCTGGTCCCACTATAGGCCTTTCTTTGGGGAGGAAGTTTTGGCTTAGGGCCTCTTGGGGGATCAGAGCCAGGGGCCTGCTGCGCTCTCAGCCTCCATTCTGCTGCTGGGTCACAGTGTCTCGTGATGAGGAGGGGGCCTGAAGATGGGCCAGGTCACGGGCTCAACTCAGGGGACTGGGGCCCCGAGGTTTTGGGGGTGGCTGTGACATTGAGGGGTAGGGCTTGGCCGGAGTACTCCGCGTTCTCTGGGGCCTGCCCCTGCCCGCAGCCAGGGCAGCGTCGGCGGCAGCAGTACAGGCTGGGCACCACAGCCATGTAGAGCAGCGGGTGTACGCAGATGGCCAGGGGAACGAGGCCCCGTGTTACCTGGTGGGCCATGTATGTCCTCCAGCCCAGCGCCGCCTCAGCCTGGTCCACACTTGCAAAGCCTGGGCAGAGGGCTCTCCAGCGCTGCCGGGCATACACGTTGAGCACCCCCGTGACGTAGTAGGGCACATAGGAACTGGCGTAGAGGGCAATGCCACTGGCCACCAGCACCATCACGCGCAGCTTGTTGGCCGCTGTCATGCCGTGGCTCTGCTGCACGGCCTGCCCGAGGGCGCCGTAGGCCACCAGGCTGAGCAGCAGTGGCAGGCCACAGCCCAGTGCCACAAGTGCCAGGCTGTAGACCCTGTAGGCCTCAAGCTGGTTGTCATCTGCTGTCCCCAGGCACTTGATGCAGGCATCAGGCCTGTCCACAGTGCAGTTGCCTTTCTGCTGTGGCCCACTCAGGTGGGAGAAGCTGAGCATGGGTGCGGCCAGCAGGGCCGCCAGTGCCCAGCCAGCAGCGCTGATGGCCCAGGCGTGCTTGGGCCGCAGTTGGCTGTGGGTGAAGAAGGGGTGGACAATGCCCAGGTAGCGGTTGAGGCTGATGCAGCTGATGAAGATGACGCTGCCCAGCAGGTTGCAGGTGAAGAGGAAGCGCTCCAGGCGGCAGGCAGCCTCCCCGTAGCGCCAGTGTTTGGGTGGGTAGAAGTAGGCGGCCAGCGGGGGCAGCGTCAGGGCGTAGAGCAGGTCGCTGACTGCCAGCTGGGCTGAGAAGATCACGGCTGGGTGCCAAGGGCGATGCTCCTGGGTGCAGAAGCGGTACAGGGCCAGGCTGTTGCCAGCCAAGGCCACCAGAAACACAGCCACCAGCATGGGCCACAGAAAGTCCTGGAAGCCGCTGAGGATGTGGTCAGCAGCCGCTGAGAAGTTGGCTGGGCAGCGTGTGGGACCTGGAGCAGAGAGCGTTGCTGCATCAGCCCTGTCCCTGACCGTGGCTCCCGCCGCCTTCAGAGTCGGAAACACTGTGGCACCCGTACCGACTGCTCCAGGAGCCCTTTGCGGGCATACTTCCGCTGAGTACTTGTACACACCCAGGAGCGGGGGCCAACCACAGCTCCTTCGTACAGAGGGAATCTGTACGAAGAGGCCCAGGGGCCCAGAGAGGTGAGAAGCACAGAGTCCTTCATTCAGGCTCTCTCTGTGTCCCGCACCATCAAGAACCAGCTGGAGCAAGAACCAGGGACGCAGGCTTCCCTGGTGGCGCAGTGGTTAAGAATCCACCTGCCAATGCAGGGGACACGGGTTCGATCCCTGGTCCGGGAAGATCCCACATGCCGCAGAGCAACTAAGCCCGTGCACCACAACTACTGAGCCTGCGCTCTAGAGCCCGCGAGCCACAGCTACTGAAGCCTGCATGCCTAGAGTCCGTGCTCTACAACAAAAGAAGCCACCGCAATGAGAAGGCCGCGCGCCGCAAGGAAGAGTGGCCCCCACTCGCCACAACTAGAGAAACCCCGCGCACAGCAACGAAGACCCAACGCGGCCAAATAAATAAATAAAAAATAATAAAAGTAAAGAAAAAGAACCAGGGACGCATGTAACCTGGCAGTGACCACCCAGAGCCATCGGGGCCTGGGGTGGAGGAGTGGGAGCCCAGGGGAGTGTCCCACCCCGCTACACAACTCCAAGTCCGATCTGTCAGTCTGTCACCCCCTTAGTGTCACCCAAGTCCAGCCCCCACCATCTACCTGTTGGCTCCACTCGGGTCTCCCTGCTCTGGCCCTCACCCATCTGTTCTCTCACAGCCTCCAAAGGGCACCTGAGACAGGTCACATCCCTATCCTCCCAGCCCTCCCCGGCTTCCTCCTCACGTGGAGGAAAAGCCAGCGCTCACCTCTTCGCACAAGGCCCTGCAGGAGCTATCCCTCCCACCCCACTGGCTCTCTCATTTCCCACTCCCAGCTCCCTGTGACCATGGTGTTCTGGCTGTTCCTTAAGGCACAGCCTGCCTCAGGGCCTTTGCACTGGATGAGTCACGGGCAACAGGCATCCTTAAGGCTGTCCCACTCACCACCTCCTGGTCTGGTCCTGAGAGAGCACCTGAGACCACCCTAACATTGTGACTACACCCTTGGTCCCCTACCCTGCTTATTTTTTTGCCACAGCTTCTATCTCCATCTGATCACTGTAAGAAAAATCCCCAGAATGTTCCCTCCTGAGGGTGGGGCAGTGCCCTGCTACTGGCTTCCCAGTGCCCAGAACAGCACCTGGGACTAAGCAGTGCTGGGGGAAAGCTGAGCTCTGTAGTTGACCCTTCACACACCCCACTCAGCCTCAACTTTCCAACCTGAGAATTGGCCTGTTCCCAGTTGGTCCAGCAGGCTGGCCAGGAGCTCTGTGCGAGGCGCACGTACCCCTTCCCTGACCGGGTCAGTTACCCCACTCTCACTTCTGCCTTCCCATCCCATCCCTCCACCCTGGGAGGAAGTCGGTCCAGACATGATTCTTAACCCTCCTCCCCTCTGCCTTCCAGGAGCCGGCCGCCTCCACCCCCATGACCCTGGATGTGTGCCTGGCTCAACTGACCCCGCAGTGCTGGCTCCTCACCCGAGGTGGTGGTGGCCGTGGCCCGCATGGCCTGCCTCTGGGTCTGCAGCCCGTGTGCTGTGCTGCGCACGGTCCTTTGTTGAGCTTCCAGCAGCGCTGCTGGCCCCTCCCCTTCCCTTCCCAGCAGCACCTCCTTCAGCCTACAGAGCGGGTCTGGGCACACGCCTCACCCCCACCCCCCCCCCCGTTTCCTTCCTCATGACACCCAATCCTCCAGAGCTGGCCCATCTGCTTGCGGGGGCCCTTGGTAGGCTGGGGGAGGGGCCCAGGACCCCAAGGCACCAAAGCAGGGTCAAATCTGCCCGTCACCCTTGCCTGTGAAACAAGGCCCTGCACTTCCACTGCCCAGGGTTGGGGAAATGGGCCCAGGCTTCGGGCAGAAACCAGGCCCACCATTTCAAGCACAGACTAAGACTCATGAGAAATCGGTTTATTAGAGGGGGAGGTTAGGAAAACAGTTCTCCTTTATGAAAGGAAACTGAGGGCTGCACCTGGAGGCCCAGGAGGTGGGGAGCCCAGGGCAGCATTTCTCAGGCCCCAATCTGGGGCATTCCACCTGCCACCCAGGCTTGGCCTCAGGCTACTCTCTTAGGTGGCCACGGTCGGCCTCGCCTGTGGTCCCGGGCAGCCCCTCTGGGTCCCACCTTGGCCTGGGCCCCCGGGTGTCTGCCCTTGGCCTTTGGAGGCCTCCGGTCACTGCCTCGGTCTGGCTTCCGTTCGTTTACCCGTCGCTTCTTGCCTGGGGGCCCGGCAGGCCGCCTCCACTTGGCTGCCTTTGGGAACATGTCTGTGGGAAGAGACTGTGTCAGGGCCAGCAGGGCACAGGGACAGACAAGCCCACGGTGCCCAGCTACACCGACCCCTGCCCGCCACACACCCTCATCAGGCTCCTCGCCCACAGCCTGGCGGAAATACTCGGCCTCATCCTCCTCTTCCTCTTGCTGGCTGACCCCCTCTGCCTCTGGAGGGGCCCCGGGGTCCTCTGCATCGCTGTCCCCATCAGCCTCTGCCTGTGCCCGCTTCATGCCCGCCAGGCTCTTCTTCCTGGAGGAGGAACATTGGTCAACGTGGCAGCCTGCGCCCGGGACGCCGCCTCATCCGCCTGGTGACCACACACTTGTGGGCCTCTCGCCGCTCTTGCTTGCGCTGAACGTTCTGGGCCTGCTGGTCCTGCCTCTGGGCCTTGAGCCGCAGCTTCTCCTCCTTGGCTGCCAGGATGGCCTGTAGTTCCTCCTCTGTTTTGTGCACTAAATGGGAAGAGACAGCCACTGAGACCTTCACCAAGATCCAGGTGAGCCCCCCAGCACCTTGAGACCCACCATCAATCAGGCCTCAGACCCCGCTGCCCCTCCAGCCCCGTCCTCACCAAAACTGTGGAACAGCACGTTCCCTTCTCCTACACCCTCCTGGATCTTGATGAGCTGCAGTGTCATCCGAGGCCCGATCTGGAGGAACGGGGGAGGTGGGTGGGGGAGGGTGTGTCAGTCCCTCCTTGAGACCGGGGGAAGCCACCGGGCCTGCCCCGGGCTGGGCCTCACCTCAGTGAGCCGCACGGCGCTCTGCTGGGCCCGCATGTTGCCGCGTCCTGCCACGGCCTGGGGCAGCTCCGTGATATTGTGCTCGCCGTCCGGCTCCGCTTCACTCTCGGACAGCCCTGCGCCCCTGTGCAGGGCACACACGGGGCTCAGCAGGGGATCCCAGGTTCCTGGGACAGCTCTGGGGCCCGCTGGTGTGCGGTGGCCCCCTGCCCCCACCCTGAGCCCTCCTCACGTGGCCAGCAGCTCACTGACGTCCTGCAAGCGACTCATGTTGGGGAACTTCTCCTGAAGAAGTTTCTTCATCCCACGACTTGCACCCACAGGGACAACTCTGATGCTACTGCAGGGGTCAGAGCGAGGGAGAACGGGGGTCAGGAGCCACGGGGTCGTGCGTCAGCTCCACCCCCCACCAACCCTTTCCACGGTCCATCAGAGCGTGTACTTTGAGATTAAGCAATCACAGAGGCTCAGCAGCCGTGCTGTCATCGGCCGAAGAGCGGGGCCACACCCGCCACCCCACCCCAGACTCACTAATGGCGGAAATCCAGCTCCTGGGAGTCAGGGTTGTAGTTGACGAGAAGGCAGCGCTTGATGGTGTTCAGGTTCACCTGGAAGGGAGAGAAGAGAAGGCACGGCACCACATGAGCCGCACCCAGGCCCCACTGTGTGCTGCAGCCCATGCCAAGCCCCGGCTATGGCTGTACTCCTGAAACGTCACAGTAAAAGGGCACGGAGTGCTGACAGCACTGCAGGGATGGATGGGGCTGCAACTGGTGTCTGTGGGCTCCCTGGACGTTGGCTAGAAATCCTGGTTCCGAGGCCCACTGAGGCCGTTGACACCGGACTTCCTGGTGACTGGCATCTAACAAGGCTAATTTGAGATCCACTGGTGCCAGGGATTAGAAGCACGGGCTCTGCAGCCAGACAGATTTTAAGTACCTGGTCCTGCCTTCTTGTCCCTCGTATCTGACCTGAGACTAGTGACGTCACCTCTGTCAGCCTCAGTTTCCCCCTCTGTAAAATGGAGCCACAATACACGCTACTCTACTTAGACCAGCACTCAACGCGCACTTAGGAAATAAAGCACTATGGGCATCGTTTTCCACCTGCCAGATGGGATGGCAGCTCATGGGGGAAGCCTCTTGCCCAGTGTCACAGAACGTTATGAGTGGGATTCGACCCCAGAACCCGGAATTCTCAGCCTCAGTGCTAGGAGGTGAAGACTGAGCAATCAACCCAAGGGCCTGTGCGTGGTAACTGTTGCCTGCCCCACCACCTGCCACCACGCCTGGCCCAGCCCACCTTGTGCACGTTGATGGAGGGGAACAGGTTCTGGAACATGGTGGCCATGAGCTTCACGTGCATGCCGTGGGGGCCAAAGCTGTTGAGCACCAGGAGGGGAGGGTGGGCAAACTGCTGCTCGTGCATGCGGTGACGTCGCAGCGAAGAAACCACATCACGCACCAAGGTGTACTGCAGGACAGGGTGACGAGTGGGTGACCGCCAAGCACACGTGGCTGGGGCAATCCCCAAACCCAGCTCCTACCCCTCGGAGGCCTCATACCACCTCTAGTCCTTACCTTGTTGATCCGGAAGGTTAAGGTAGGGCCTCCCGGGAGGCGCATCAGCTTCTACAGAAAAAAAGGATCAGTGAGGGTCGAGGTGTCCAACTAGGGAGCAAGGGGAATGGGAACCTCTGCCCATCTCTTCAGAGCGTTTACTTTGAAGCCAGAATCATGGCAGCTCAGAGGCACAAGCGGTCATCATGAGAGCTGGGGGAGGAGGAGGGGGTGGGGGAGTGAGGGGTGAGAGCATCCACTCACAAAGTAGACACTGGTCTCCGTTTTGCTCAAGATCAGGAAGTGTGTGACCCCAAGGGGCCCAGCCACTGCTACACAATCTTTCAGAGAGTTTTTCTTTCGAATCTAGAAACGACAAAAAGAAAAAGGGATGATCACTCATATCCCCTTATTGAGCAAAGCCTATACGCTTAAGCTGTTATGCCCTTTCTTGCATTTAATCCTCGGAAGAAGGGGGGAGGAGAGAAGAGTGGAATGCTCTTGGCTTCTACAGCTAATCAGACTTGAATCTGAGCACCGCCTCTGTCCCTCGACACTGCGTGTCACCACATTTTGCAGATGAGCCAACTGAGGCCCAGACAGGTTAAATAACTTGATCGAGGCCTTTGAGAGAAGCCAGCTTTGCTGATTCCAGAATCCCCTCTTAACCACCAGCCCTAGGCACCCAGCCAAGCTGGGTGCGTTCATCTGCTCGCCCTCGCTGCTGCCACTCAGAGCCCTGAGAGGCAGGCACGATGGTCCCCATAAGGGTTCCTTTCTCCGGCCAGGGAGACTGAGGCCTCGCGCGGTTTCGAGGATGGAGCCACCCCCGCAGAAGACGGCGCCCACGGCGGGTGGAGGTGGGCTGGGCGATGCAGACCTGCAGGCGGGTGGCGGTGAGCGGCTCCATGACCCGCCGCAAGTCCAGGCTGAGCTGTCGGACGCTGCGACCTGTGCGGCCCCGAGCGAACACGAAAGAGTGCGGCTGTGCGGCATAGGCCTCGAGGTTGCGGAGGTGCGCCTGGGCGCGCGCCCGCTTCTGGTGCCGGGACTGCGGGGGCGAGAGGCGAGAGGTGAGCACCGCGGCCACCGCCGGGACCCCGCCCGCGCTGCCCGCTTTCCCGGCCGCCGCGCCTCACCCGCCCCGACTGCCCCATGCCACCGTCTCTTCCTCGAGGTCTCTTCTGCTGGCTGCTTCCGGCGCCGCACAGCTCACTTCCGGCGCCGGCGAGGCGATTACGTGAGGGGCCGCTGCGTGATGACGTCACCACATGGGCATGCGCACCAGGTCGCGGGAAACCTCCTCGGAGGGGTTGCTATGGAGACACCTGGTGCCTGTTTCTGTGGAAACCGGGGTGGGGGGCACGGTTCGAAATGAGCCGTGGGTTCGAATCCCGCCTCCGCCATTTCCACCAGCTGTGCGATTTTGAGACACACGTTCTCCACTCCAAGGCTCCTAAAGTATCCCAAAGTGAGGAGGATCATCATTTCCTCTCTGACCCGCGAGTTAAGAGAGATGATGTATGCACAATACTTGGCACACTGGCGCCACGCACTTGGGGGCCTGAGAAGGGGATAGCACCTTGGCAGTTACTCATCTGGGCTCCAGCTCCTGAGGACCGGCTGTCCCCCGCGGGGGCCCTGTCTGCGGACGGGCTGAGGCATGGAAATTCCACATCACCTTCTGGAAATTCAGAGCAAGGCGGGAGCTTCGTGAATAATTCACCCCCTCCCAGTTTCCGCTCAAAGCCCCAGCCTTGGCCTCAGGCCTCTGGCTTCTTCCCCAGAACCTTCGGGTGGGGGGAAGAGATCCCCCAACATCCCCTGTTCCATCTGTTTCCTTCCCCCATCTGTCTCCCCTCCCCATTTGCCTCCCCTCCCCCATTTGTCTCCCCACCCTTTGCCTCCCCTCTCTTATCTGTCTCCCCACTCCAATTCTTTCTCCTCTGCCCCCTTCTGTCTCCCCGTCCCCATCCCTGTCTTCTCCCTGTCTCTGTCTCCCTCTCCCCAGCTCTTTCCTTGCCAAAAATTGTCTCCTTCATCATCTGTAAGTTTCCATCTTTCTCCTCTCTCTCGCTCTGTCCCTATCCCCATTTCTCTCTTCTCATCTCTACCCCCATCTCCCATCTCTCTCCCGATCTCCCAGACGTTTCTCCTTCTCTGTCTCTCTGACTCTCTCTCCCTCCTGTCATCCCCTCTCCTTGACTTATGAGGTTTCTTCTCTCTCTGCTGCCAATGGGGGAAGCTGGAGGGGGCCCAGCGTGGCGGGGGGGGGCGCCAGCCCAGGCCGGGAGCCCAGCCTGGCAGCTTCTCTCAGATCTGGGACGACCATTTCCTCCTTCAGCCAGGGAGGCCACTCGGGTTACGAGTTCAGGACTGTAGGAACTGGGAGGAGACTGCTAGTCGGGGAGGCCTTCTTACAAGCCGGAGACCCTAGCCTGGTGGGGGCTCTACGTGAGTCACTTTGTCCCTCAGAGACATGATTGTGTGGGTTACTTCTGTCTGTTTTCGGCCCTGCAGGACCTGACCTGTGTGAGGATGTGAGAGTGTGTGTGGGAGACAAATGGAAACTTGCGCTGGGCTGTGGGCGGGTATCAGGGGTTCGCCGTGTGCCTGGTTTGCGTCTCTGCGCTTGTGTGTGACCACGTGTACCTGGGTGTGTACGTGCCTGACGCAGAGATACAGACACGCTCAGCCCACGGGGTATTTTCCTTTAAGTCGTGGTGTGTGCGTGTGTGACCGCATTTTGTTTTTATTTTTTTTTGTTGTTTTTTAAATTATTTATTTTTGGCTGCGTTGGGTCTTCATTGATGCGTGTGGGCTTTCTCTAGTTGCGGCGAGCGGGGGCTACTCTTTGTTGCGTTTCGCGGGCTTCTCATTGTGGTGGCTACTCTTGTTGCAGAGCACGGGCTCTAGGTGCACAGGCTTTAGTAGTTGTGGCACGCGGGCTGAGTAGCTGTGGCTCGCGGGCTCTAGAGCGCAGGCTCAGTAGTTGTGGTGCACGGGCTTAGTTGCTCTGTGGCATGTGGAATCTTCCTGGACCAGGGCTCGAACCTGTGTCCCCTGCATTGGCAGGCGGATTATTATTATTATTATTTTAATTAATTAATGAATTAATTTTTGGCTGCGTTGGGTCTTCGTTGCTGCACTCAGGCGTTCTCTAGTTGTAGCGAGTGGGAGCCTCTCTTTGTTGCGGTGCGCGGGCTTCTCATTGCGGTGGCTTCTCTTGTTGAGGAGCACAGGCTCTACGGGCGCGGGCTTCAGTAGTTGTGGAACATGGGATCAGTAGCTGTGGCTCGAGGGCTCTAGAGCGCAGGCTCAGTAGTTGTGGCGCACGGGCTTAGTTGCTCCGTGGCATGTGGGATCTTCCCGGACCAGGGCTCGAACCCATGTCCCCTGCATTGGCAGGCGGATTCTCAACCACTGCGCCACGAGGGAAGTCCTGTGACCACATTTTGAACACACAGTTGCTCCCCAAATCTGTGCTATTTCCAGTTGTCTTTTTTTTTTTTTTGGACTGCACCACGCTGCTTGTGGGATCTTAGTTCCCAGACCAGGAATCGAACCTGCGCCCCAGCAGTGAAAGCGCTGAGTCCTAACCACTGGACCCGCAGGGAATTCCCTCCAGTTATGTTGTTGTAATTGTCTGTGCCGGGAAAATCCACGGACACACACACATACACATACACACACACAGATTCCATGTGTCTATCTTTGCTGCTTTGTGCAGTGGTTTGCATGTCTCACTGGGTATCCGTGTGTGTCTTTGTGCTGTATTGTTATGTGCACACGCAGAGGTGTGTGTGTGACTGTTGTGGTATACCTGTGTGTGAGTTCTGGAGCCATGTTACCTGGGCCAAATCCCATTGCCGATCCTTTCTTTGGCTGTGTGACCACAGGCAAGTTGCTCACCCTCTCTGAGGCTCCATTCTCTGCTGTAGAATGTGGCTACACACAGAAACCAGCTCTGTTTGCTAGGATTCAATGAGATACAAAATGTAGAGTTTAGAGTCATGCCTGGCAGGCAGCAGGTGCCGCTGATATTCGCTATTGTTGTTCTCTGTGGTGTGTGTGTGTGTGTGTGTGTGTGTGTGTGTGTGTGTGTGTGTGTGTGTCTGTGCCTGTCTATGTCTGAGGCTAGGATCCACCCAGCCTCCCTGGGCCTGCAGCCTCCCACGCTCTGTGCTCTGCTGTAGGGGGAACGTCCAGGGCACTGAACTGTGTTATCAGGCTCTGGTGGCCTGGGCAGGAGGGTCTGGCAATTCTGCCTCAGTTCTCACATGGGAAATGCTAAATATTTACAGTTGGAGCTCCTGGGCTCAGCATCACCGCTCTAGTCCCAGGCTCTGGGTGGCCGGGGGTGGTTACCAAGCCTCCTCCCTCCTGATCTCCCACCAGCCTCTCCCCTTCTCCACTTCAGAGGCCCTGCTGGACCCTCAGCTCCTCCTCGGACTTCTTGTGTCTGCTGCGGGCCTTGCTGAACTCAGGGTCTTGGTCGTGAGAGGTGAGAGCGCAGGAGGGTGGGAGGGCAGGTGGAGGCTGAATCTGTCTGTTGGGAAACCTGGGCCTTGGCTTGGCTGGGGGACTCCCCAGACCTCCTCTTTACCCCAGGCTGAGATCCTGGAAGGCAGTGGATGTTACACACACTCTAGTTCCAACGGGTTTGGTCCATCCCTGTTGTGGAGGGCCTGATGTCTTCGGGCGGGGGGCGGCAATGAGAGGACCCTGCTCTGCCCTTGGTAGCTAGTGCTTGGGGTGTGAGTACAGTAGTGAATATGCCTTTCTCCAGCACAGAACCCTCCATGGTTCCCACGTGACTCACAGTAAAACCCCAAATCCTCCTCAAGGTTCACAAGGCCCTGCACACTTTGCCCCCATCACCTCCTTGTCGTCACTTCCTCCTGCTCTCCCCCTTACTCATTCTGTTGCAGTCTTACAGGCTTCCCTGCTATTCCTTGGGCATATCAAGTAAGGTTCCACCTCAGGGCCTTTGCACTTGCTGTTCCCTCTGCCTGAATGCTCTTCCCTTTCTCTCTCTTCCTTCAGGTCTTCACTCAAGTGTCATCTTCTCAGTAAGGTCTGACTCCTCTATTTAAAATGCCCCCCCAGCCCAGGTCTCCCACCTCCTTCCCTGTTTTTCTACTAAGCACTTACCTCTGGCCTACCCACCATCTGTTTTCCCAACCTGCTCCACGAGGGCAGGGGTTTTGTCTGTGTTGGTCACAGCTGTGTCCCCATCTCCTGGAACAGCTCCTGACACACAACAGGTGCTCAAGGAATGCTTGTAGAGTGTGTGAACAAGGCAATGTGTGTGACAATGAAGTCTGCAGGACATGCGCCTGTGTGGCCACCAGGATGTGTGGGTTTGGATATGGTGGATCTTGGCGCGGACAGGGCCAGCATGTGGACATGTGGAACATTTTCTTAATGTTGGCATGTGCACGTGGGAGGGATGTGTTTCCCCATCAGACAGCCTGCAAGTGTGTGAACCCCAGGAATGAAGGCAATGGAGGCCCGTGTGTGGATCCTGCAGGGCCGCGGGTTGGTGGCCACAAGTATACACCCTTGAGCGAAGACACCTGTATAAGCTCACCTGTGGGAGCCAGGGAACACGTGGCGGGGGCGGGGCATGTGGGCAGACCCGGGGCATGTGGGTGTTGTGTGCGGGGTGTGTGTGACACCCGGCACTGTTTTAGGCGCTGCGGACAGAGCAGTGAACAAAACCCAGCCTCAGCCTCTGGGAGCTGATGTTTTGGTGGAGGAATTCAGATCATAAACAATGGCAAACAAACAAGGCAATTGCAGAGTGATAAAGGCTAAAATGAAATAGACGGACTGTGCTAGGGCGTGCCCAGGCAGGGGCAACTCTAAATGGGGTAGTCAAAGAGGGCTTCTTTTTGTTTTTAAGTTTATTTTTGGCTGTGTTGGGTCGTCTTTGCTGCACGCGGGCTTTCTCTAGTTGCGGTGAGTGGGGGCTACTCTTTGTTGCGGTGCGCGGGCTTCTCATTGCGGTGGCTTCTTTTGTTGCAGAGCACGGGCTCCAGGCACATGGGCTTCAGTAGTTGTGGCACGCGGGCTCAGTAGTTGTGGCTCGAGGGCTCTAGAGCACAGGCTCAGTAGCTGTGGCACACGGGGTTCGTTGCTCTGAGGCATGTGGGATCTTCCCGGACCAGAGATTGAACCCGTGTCCGCTGCATTGGCAGGCGGATTTTTAACCACTGCGCCACCAGGGAAGTCCCTCAAAGAGGGCTTCTGAGGAGGAGACAGCTGAGCTGAGACCTGAATAAGGAGAGACAGGGAGCTGTGATAAATTCAGGGAAGAATATTCCAGGCTGTGGAAACAGCAAGTGCAAAGGCTCTGAGGCTGGAGGGTCCCTTGTGTGTTTGAGGAACAGCCAGGCCAGGGTGCCTGAAGCAGAGTGAGCGCGGTGGGTGGGAGGGTGAATGGGAGGAGGGGAGGGCAGGGAGGAGACTGGGCAGAGCATGCAGGGCCTTGTGGGCTGCGGGGAGGACTTGGGCTTTTCCTCTGAGTGAGGAGGAAGCCACAGAGGTCCTGAGCAGAGGAGGAGGGACGTGACCTGACTTGGGTGTTCACGGGTATCCTCTGGCCACTGAGGGAGAAACAGAGCAGAGGTTGAGGATGGAAGCCTGGTGACCTGGCAGGCAGCTGCTCTAAGGAAGTCCAGATGGTGTCTTGAGCTGGGATCATGGGAGGGAGGGAGAATGGGGGGGAGGGAATGTGGAGGAATTCAGGGTCTAAACACAAGAGCTGATAGGCCTGGCTGATGGGCTCCATCTGCCATGAAGCGACATGGATGACTCTGGAGTTTTGGTCTGAGGACGTGGGAAATAGGGTGTCCGCTACTAGACTGAGTTAGTGAGACTTTCCCCTCATCTCCCCTCACCCCCTCCCACCTGTTTTCCCATGGCTTCTGCTCCAGTCTCCTCCAGGTTCCTTTAATACATCAGGCATGGTCCAACCTCAGGGCCTTTGCACTTTCTGTTCCCCCTGCCAGGGACCTCTTTTCTCCCAGATTCCCCCATGGTTTCCTCCCTCACCTCTTTCAGGTCTTTGTTCAAAACTGTCACCCCTTCCAGGTCTTCCCTCCTCTCAAATTGCCCCTGCACATATCCCCATATCTCTGTCTTTTACTGGGTTTTTTTTGTAGTTGTTGTTTGTTTCTTTGGTCGCGCCGTGCAGGTTGCGGGATCTTAGTTCCCAGACTAGGGATGGAACCCAGGCCCCTTGCAATGGAAACCAGGAGTCTTAACCACTGGACACCCAGGGAATTCGCCTCTGTCTTTTACTGTTATCTTTAGTACCTAGGGCTGTCTAATACACTCTATTAATTCTAAGTTTATTTGGTCCTTGCTCACCAGGGCAGGGATTTTTGTGTTTTGTTCCCAATTGTATTCCCAGCGCGTAGAACTGAGGCCAGCACACAGTAAGCACTCAGGGAATGCTTGCTGAATGAATGGACGAGACATACTGACCCGCAGGGCGCCTGGAACTCAGTGGCAAGGCCAGAGCTGGATTCTATTGTAGTATCTCCAGCGTCAGGGCAGGGAAAGGGATGGAGGCGGGCGTGTGTGGACCCTGATCCACGCAGCTGTACACATGTGCATTCCCGCGTGGGACCAGATAGGTTTGGCCCAGCTTGAGAGTAGGGGGTCGAGCCTGGGTTCCGGGGCCCCCTCCTTCCCGTTCATCCTCTGCCTGCAGGTCCGCCATGTCGGCACCCGGGCTGCTCACGATGCAGCTGCTGCTCTTGCTGGACGCTTGGTGGGCGCGCGCAGCCGCCCCGCGCTGCACCTACACCTTCGTGCTGCCCCCGCAGAAGTTCACAGGCGCCGTGTGCTGGAGCGGGCCGGCGGCTCCGCGCCCGACTCCGGAGGCCGTGAACGCCAGCGATGTGGCGGCGCTGCGCGTGCGAGTGGGCCGTCACGAGGAGCTGCTGCGCGAACTTCAGCGGCTGGCGACGGCCGACGGCGCTGTAGCCGGCGAGGTGCGTGCGCTGCGCAAGGAGAGCCGTGGCCTGAGCGCGCGCCTGGGACAGCTGCGCGCGCAGCTGCAGCACGAGGCGGGCCCGGGGGCGGGGCTAGGCCTGGGGGCGGAGCCTGCCGCCGCGCTGGCGCTGCTTGGGGAGCGCGTGCTGAACGCCTCGGCCGAGGCGCAGCGCGCCGCCGCCCGCTTCCACCAGCTGGACGTCAAGTTCCGCGAGCTGGCACAGCTGGTCAGCCAGCAGAGTGGCCTCATCTCCCGCCTGGAACGCCTGTGCCCGGGGAGTGCGGGCGGGCAGCAGCAGGTAACTCTGAAACTATCCCCCTCGCCAAATAGCAGCCACTTCTTGCGAGCCTCTTCCGTAGATGGGCCTCCTGAAACCCCATGCTCTTTTTTTTTTTTTGGCCGCGCTGCGGGGCATGCGGGATCTTCGTTCCCCGACCAGGGATGGAACCCGTGCCCCCTGCAGTGGAAGCACCGAATCTTAACCACTGGACCGCCAGGGAAGTCCCAACCCCATGATTCTCAGTTCCAAAATACAAAAAGCTCCAAAAACGGACCCCTACCTCTTTCCCAGTAACTCATTTGGGTCAAAACGCAACTGGTAGCTACTTAAAGTCTTCACTTATCTACCTAATATGAATACTCATCGGACCCTATAATCAAGCATATTATTAATATGTGGATAACGACCAAAGACCTCGTTGGGGGTGTTAGGTAATATAAAGGTAGACCCTGTATGACTCTTTTTAACTCGTGCTATATTATTCTAAATTCTGGACTATGTCTCGCCTTAGGTTTTGAATAAGCGATTGTTGCTTTGTGACAGTACCTAACTTACAGGGTTGTCGGGAGGATTCAGTAAGTTAATACTCAATATTGGATGTACTCATATTATCCCAACTTCACAGAAAAGTTTGGAGGCACAGATCGGTTAAGCCGTTAACACCAGAGCAGGAGTTTAAGCCCAGCTCTGTCTCTTCTTGACTACTAGAGTTAGGCTTGGGAGGATCAATACACGCCCCTGCTTGATCTTCCCATCTGGGTGCTAGGAGATTTACGAGCCCAGAGCGTCCTGGGCTAAGGGTTAGTGCGATCACATCTAACTCTCTCGGTTACCCCAGGTCCTGCCACCACCCCTAGTGCCTGTGGTTCCAGTCAGTCTGGTAGGTGGCACCAATGACACCAGCAGGAGGCTGAATTCAGCCCCAGAATCCCAGCGAGACCAGACCCTGAGACAGCAGGGGCCCTTGGCCTCTCCTGTGCCCTCGGGGCACCCTGCTGTCCCTACCAAGCCAGCAGGTAAGACAAGGGCAGGGCTGTTGGGGGTGTGAGGAGCCAGGAGATTCCCAGTGCAGCATGAATAGAGGGAAATATGAGTCAAGACTTTAATGCCAGATTCCTCTCATGCTGGGGGTACTGGGGGAAATGATGCTTTTATTCTGATAATGGAACAGGGAGATATGGCTCTTAACTTTGATAAAGACCAAAATTCTTACTATGGTGTGAAAATAGGAGAGGTACTCTTACTTTGACAAGAGGGCAGGGGATTCAGGACTGCTACTTTGGTGAGAATTTGAGGGAATTCAGAGGGCCATGTTTAAGACCTCTATTCTGATGAGAAGACCATAGAAGGAGAATTTAAGAATCCCAGGCTCCACATTTGCTCTAGTGAGAGAAGAATGACTTAGAGTCTTATTTAGGTAAGAAAAGGGGTATTGGGGCTCTTATTCTGGAGAGGGGATAGGAGAGGCAGTTCGACTGTTCTGGTAAGGGGACCAGTAAGAATCAGGACTCTTAACTCCAGTAAAGGGTTGACTGGTCCAGGTTGTGCCTGTCCCATATCCCTGTGCCCGTAGGCCCATGGCGGGACTGTGCAGAGGCCCGCCAGGCAGGTCATGGACGGAGCGGAGTGTATGAGCTACGAGTGGGCCGGCATGTGATGTCAGCGTGGTGTGAGCAACAGCTGGAGGGTGGAGGCTGGACCGTGATCCAGAGGCGGCAAGATGGCTCCGTCAACTTCTTCACTACCTGGCAGCACTACAAGGTGGGCACGGGTGGGTGGGGCAAGGCTGGGCAGGGTAAGGGGACCTGCTTCTGACTCCCTGACTTTCCTGCCCTGCCAGACGGGCTTTGGGCAGCCTGATGGGGAATACTGGCTGGGCCTTGAACCTGTGCATCAGCTGACCAGCCATGGGGACCATGAGCTACTGGTGCTCCTCGAGGACTGGGGAGGCCGCGGGGCACGTGCCCACTATGATGGTTTTTCCCTGGAGCCTGAGAGTGACCACTACCGCCTACGGCTTGGCCATTACCATGGAGATGCTGGAGACTCTCTATCCTGGCACAATGACAAGCCTTTCAGCACCGTGGATAGGGACCGAGACTCCTATTCTGGTAAAGAGCCCTTATTCTGGTGGTGGGGTGGGGGAGGGAGTAGGAGACTGTTAGTGCGGAAATGAAAGGGGGTGGGGTAAGACTTCCCTCTGGTAAGGATCAGGATAAACAAGAGAGTGGAGGACAGGACTCTTATTCTGGTGAGGGGGTGCGGAGTCCAGATTCATTCTCTGATGAGGCAGTAAGAGTCAGGATTCCTGCCTTTGTGAAAGGTGGTGGGGGGGTGGGGGGAATAGGGGGAGCTATGAGAGCTAGGACTCTTATTCTAGAAAGGAAGTAGAGAAGGTTGTTTTCCCTGATAAAGGAATGAGAGGTAAAACTCCTAGTTTGCAGAAAGGGTGGAGAAAATGTGACTTGTACTTTGGTAAGGGGATAAGGAAGGAATTAAGGCTATTACTCTGAAGAAAGTACGGGGACAGAGGATGCCTGGCAAAAGCCTTGTACTAATGAGGTGCTGGTAGAGGCTTTTATTCTGGTGAGAAGACATGGATTCTCTCTTCCCTCAGGTAACTGTGCCCTGTACCAGCGGGGAGGCTGGTGGTACCATGCCTGTGCCCACTCCAACCTCAATGGTGTGTGGCATCGTGGTGGCCACTACCGTAGCCGTTACCAGGACGGCGTTTACTGGGCCGAGTTTCGTGGTGGGGCTTACTCTCTCAAGAAGGCTGCCATGCTGATCAGGCCCCTGAGGCTGTGACCATCTGTTCGTCTGTCCCCCAGGTCACAGGGGATGTGTGTCAGCAGGAGCGCAAGTTGTCCTGGCCACACCTCCTTTGTGACTCAGTGTGGGCTGTGTCCCACAGACCTCTTCTCGTTGTGGATCTGCTCCCCAGGACCCTGAAAACAGCACCCAGGAATCCCCCTGCCAATATCTTGGACCCAGACGGCTCCCCAAGGGCATTTAGATCTCCGTTTGAGCTCATATTTTATAACAACACAAAATTTCCACAGACCGTGTCTGGTTTGCATCTGCACCTGGCAGGGGTCACTCCCCGTGCCTGCCCTCCTCCTCCTCCTCTTCCTCCTCCTCCTTCAGGTCCTCCAGAATGAGGTTGTCCAGGTCTTCCAGGAGTCCCCCCTGGCTCAGGCAGGTGGCCACAGTGGAGCCACTGCTGATGTGGAGGTTGCTGGGGTGCAGGACTTTGGGCAGGTGGTTCTGCTTCCGACTCTTGGGGTGTGCGCAGGACGTCCCAGGCACGTGGGGCTCTGGGGAGGGAGAGGTTCTGAGGTCCTGGGGCTTGAGGCCACGGGGAGCTCTGGGGAGGGGAGGGGCTGAGGCCACAGGCTCTGGGGCCAGAGCTACAGGAAATTCAGAGGTGAAAGTCACAGGTGTTGAAGCCACAGGAGACCCAGGGACATGGGCGTCACCCGAGACTACAGAGGACACAACAGGAGCCAAGAACACAGAGACCACAGGGGCAGAGTCCACAGGACACTGGGGTGTGGGCCACCAGAGTGAAACCACAGAACTTTATGCGAGGAAACATGGAAGGTAGATGACGCCATGGGAGGTGGGTGTTAGGAGGGGCAGGGGTCCTGAGTGACCTGGAGGTAAGGAGGCTGGAGGACCGTGGAAGACGTGGAAGGAGGGGCCGTTGCAGTGGGAGATGAAAAGGCCTCCAGGACTGAGGCCTTAGGAGGTGTGTGGAAGAAGCAGGCAGAGACCTTGGTTCTTAAAGCCTCAGAGGTGTATGTCCCAGGAGTCAGTAAAGGCCAAGTAGACTGCCCGGAATGGGGGGGTAGGCCATGGGAACGCGCCAGGCCCTCACCTCGCCGATTGTAGCAGTCCTCAGCGGAGCAGGAGTGGGTGTGGGTGCTGCGGCGATCTGTGTCCCGGTCCCAGCGTGGAGGGAGGATCCGTGTCGGATACACGGGGAAGCCGCACCCGTAGCAGGGGGACCGGGACCCCATCTGTGCCCAGCCCCTGGGGGCGGGCAGGGCCGTGAGGGTCCAAGGGCCAGCTGGGCCAGGGTGGGGCCAGGGCAGGGAGGGGTTAGGGCTGGGGTGGGGCAGGGCCGAGGATGGGGTGTGGGGGTGGGGTCAGCGCCCTCACCGGAAGTTGTGCCGACATTTCGGGCAGTGGAACTCAGCCACGCCCCACATCTTTTCACTGGGCACCGGCTCGTAGCGCTTCCGGCATTTCCTGCATCTGGACACCTGGGGGTGCGGAGACAGGAGGAGGCTTGCTGTCAGAGGTGAGCAGTGATAGCCTGGTGTTAGCCAGAGCGAGATTTACACTATGGAAATTGGCAAACACTGTAAATCTGGGGGTGCCTCCGCCCCACGAGAGCCGGTTATTAGGCATTTACCAGAAGCATACCACTGGTCAGGGGGTTCAGAAGCCAGATTTGGGGTTGTGGTTTGGGGGTCAGGTTTGATTTCTGTGGTAGCTGTCAAACTGTGTAGTCAGAGGTCAGGCTCTGGGATAAGAGTTGAGCTTCTCAAGCTGAATGTCAAGTTGAAAAGTCCAGCTCAGTGGGTTGGGGTTAGGGTCTGAGATTGGGGTTGATCTCTGAGGTTGCAGGTCCAGGGCTGGGCTCTCAGAGGCTGATGTTCTTGGGTCAGAGGTTTGGACACTAAGAGTGGGGCTTCGGAGTGGAGCCAGGACAGAACCAAGGTCAGAGGTTGGGTTATCACCTCCTTCCGCTGGGGCACGCGGCGCCACCAGACATGGTCACAGGAGGAGCAGGCGAACTGCCGGTCCACAGCAGGGATGAGGTCTTCCTGGGCACGTTGGAACATGCGTAGGTTGGCTTCTGTTAGTGGCAGGAGCGAGGTCGCCACCGCCTGCAGAATGGAGAGGGTGGTCAGCCCTCTTCTCCCCTTCCTGCCCCTACAGTGTCCCTCCTCCTCACCTATGAACACCCCCATGGATGTCCTCCCTGCTTACCTCCCTGTCCCACATCCTGGACTCACCTGGATGTCCCGGTCCTGCTTCATGTCCTCTGGGGGGTCCTGGGTGGAAACACCAGGGGCAGAAACTGGAGATGTGGTTCACGCCTCTTTTCTGGGGGCGGGGCTTCTGCACGGGGAGGCAGGGTTCTGGCCCCATATAAGAGTAGAGTGTCCCTAACTCAGGAGGAGTTGATTGAGCAGCATACACTTCCTGAGGGCAGGATGTGTGACCTCAGTTGTCCTTATAGCAACCCTGGGAGGTAGGCACACCTGTCATCACCATTGCTCAGACGGGGAAACTGAGGCCCAGAGCCGGGAGAGGGCTTGCCTGAGATTACCCTGAGTGAGCATGGCAGAACAGGCTGGACCCCATGCTCCCTTCCTGCCAATGAATGCTACACACTTGCTGGCATTGTGACAGTCACCTCTTTGAGGCCATGCTGCTTTAGGTTAAGTGCTTGAGCTCTGGATTCAGATAGATGCAGGTTGAAACCCTGGGTTCATCACTTCCAGCTGTGGGGGTGTGGCCAAGCCACTCCTCCTAATGAGGGACATCTAAGAGCCCAGGTTCTGACTCTTGGTGGCCTGGGTTCAAATCCCAGCTGCCACGTGCATTCAGCATGAACCTGGTGAGTGACTTCATCACCCTGTGTCTCAGTTTCCTCATCTGTAAAATGAACATGATAAGTAATAGGACCTGTCTCACAGGACCTGTGGCAATGAAATAAGTCAACAGGTAAAATTCCTGGAGTCCTGCCGCAGGGGAAGTGCTCAATCAATGATACTCTTTGCTATTTTTATCATACTCATTATATGTATAACTGTAAATATATAAATGTTAAGGGTATAATACGTACTTTATTATACTCTTTAACAACCCTGCGCTGGGTCTTTCAGGCACGCCAACCAGTACAGCAGCCACCAAAGCCATCTAAGGGGCAAAGTGGCCATGCGAAGCCTTTCATTCATTCATTCATTCATTCATTCACATGGGCTCCCCTGCCCCTCCCTCTCTCCTCTCTGATCTCCTGCTCATCCCAGCCTGTCTGTGTGTTCCTTTTGTCATGCCACCCCCTCTTCCAGGAAGACCCTCTCCAACCGCTCCCCTTCCCAGAGATCACTCCTCCTTAGTCTTGAAGAACTTGGTACCACCTCCTCCAGGAAGCTTTCCCTGATCTCTTTGGCTCCTCTATAATGACAATCCTGATTCGTTTCACTGCTTAGTTTCTTGTCTCTCTCTTCCATTTAATACAGTCAGCATGTAATGAGCATCTACTGTTTGCAGGCTCCCTGGCCAGATACACGACTGAGAGGTGCATAAGTGAATGAGGCTAGACCATGAGTTGTGGACTGACAAGGCACAGATGGGGCTTGCCATGGATGAGCCTGACCCTTCTGTTCTCCCTCCCCTTACCACATCCTTTGAGGGGAGGGGGCAGTTTACCTGGGCATCCAGGTCATTACTCAGTTCCTGTCCATCTTTCTGCTTTACCCCTGGTGGGGAGAGTAAGTGTAAGTGAAAGGCCTTTGAAAGATCTTGTGGGAGTTTCAGGGCCCGAACCCCGATACAGACCATCCCCCAAAGAGATGATCTCATTGCCTCTTCCTACCCTCAGCAGAGACCACATCCCCTCCCCGCCCCCCAGCGGAACCCCCTGCAGGCAGGACCCCCGCCTGCTCACCGTACACGATGGAGCGCCCCACTCCGGTATGGTCGCTGCCAAATTTCCTCATCAGAGTCCCCGCCTTCTTGGAGGATACCTTCCCATGAAACTTCTCCCGGAGGCGCCGGACGCTCTTCTCCAGCTGGGATTGGGAGAGAGGGGCTCAGATGGAAGAAGGAGAGGCGCGATCGCCCCTCCCCCATCCCTAGGCATCCTTTTTTCACGGCCTGAACTTGACCCTTGGTTTTAGCCTCCGCACCCCCACCCCCCCAATCCCTCTACTGCATTTCCTGGAAAAAGCCAAAGTCCCCACAGGGCACTGGGGGAGGGAGCGGACTAAGGCGCACGTCCCAGGCTAAAGGAGGAGGCCGGCCAGGTAACCCCTGGCCTCTGACCCTTGACCCAGCAGCCCCCGCTTCTCCTCGAGGAGGCCGCATTTCGCTCTGGGGCATGTGGCGGTCACTCTCCTTTCTGAAGGGGACGAGTGCCAGCCTGGGGGAAGGTCTAGGTTTCGGATGGAGTCCCCAGGAACTGCGAAGCCCCCTCCGCGCCCCCGGCTCCTCCCCAGCAGCTCTCGCGGGCCCCCGGCCCAGTTGTAGCCTTCTCCTACCTCCACACCTTCCTGAGACATGGTGGCGGCGCAGGTCCCCGCGAGGGTCCGCACTGGGCGCTCAGCGCCCCCCTACCTGGGCGCGCCCGTCTGTCCAGCTGCCTCTCAGGGCAGGGGGCGGGGCCTCCAGGCCGGCTCCGCCCTTCCTTTCCAGCCCTCCGTTTCGCTTTCGATTGGAAAGGGGGGGGACGGGGCGCGCTGGCTCCGCCCTGGCTCCACCTCTGCTCTTGCGCCCCAAACCCAGGCGGGCGCCCCCGATCTGCACCCTGCGGCGGAGCGCGCAGATCTCGGGCGGGGGAGGCGGCGCGGCCTCTGCAGTCGGTCACATGTCCCCACGCTGCGCGGGGTCCGCGTCTTCACGTCCCTCGTGGGGGCGGGGCCGCATCTGAAGGCCGCGGTGTGTCTCCCGGCCCCCGCTAGCTCGCGCTCCCCCAGTCCATCGCTCTGTCCCCTCCCCTCCCGTCTCCTCCCCTCCCCCAGGAATCAGGCGCTAATTAGGACCTGGACCCCTTTCTCACTTTGAGCCTCATACCTCGCCACGTCCCCTCTCTGAACCTTAGTTTACTCCTCTGTAAGATGGGGATGATGATAGTGGCTACATCCTGGGGTGTGGGTTTGTGTGTGTGTGTGTGCCCGCGCGCGTGCGTGTGCCAGGATTCGAGTCCCCGGGTAGAGCACTTAGTAGCGCCTGGCATGCTGTAGACATTCAGCTAGTCCCTGGGCCACCTACTATGTGCAAAATATGAAGGGGCAGGCAGTTGGCGGGGAAGGAGGAAGTGCTTGCTAAAAATACTGGTTCCTGGTCCCTAGCCGTCCTGCAGAATCGGGCTGTCTAGGGGTTCCAGGGAATTTGCACTGTAAAACGGAAGGTTGAGAACCCCGGGGGGCCAGGACAATTTTAACCTAGCAAGGGGGGGAGGGGCTCTGGCCCAGCCTGGCCGCATCAGAAATGGCTTCTTGGAGGAGTCCTGGAAGTGTGAAGTCTCAGCAGGTGACGAACGGAGTGGGGGAGGGAAGCAGCTAGCCGTGCAAAAACCCCAGAATCAAGGGAGTCTAGCGCTTTGGGCCAGGGCTTCTCAGCCTCAGCAATACTGGCATTTTGGGCTGGATGGTTCTTCGCGGTGGGGCCCTGCCGTGTGCATCGTAGGATGTTTAGCAGCATAACTGGCCTCAACCCACTAGATGCCAGTGGCACCCCTGCCCCAGTCGTGACAACTGAAAATGTCTCCAGACGTTGCCAAATGTCCTCTGAGGGTGGCAAAATTGCATTAGGATAAATGACTCCCAAAACTGTTTTTCAACATGCACCTCTATCAGTAAAAATGTTGAAGCTCAACCCCCAGAGGGATATTTGTTTATAAATTATATACCAATACAGTTATACTAGGAGATTCTGTAGATCACTTTATAATAATGTGTTTATTACATAATGATATTCCTTAGCAAACTTAAAGAAAAGATTAAAAAAATGTTCTAATGTTTTCTACTTGAACCCCAAAGTTTTGTTTGTGGGGTCTATGCACCCCTCCCTGGGGCGCATGTAAACAGTTCATGGTTCTTCGTGCTGAGTGGTGGGATTTCAGGCAGGGAAGGGGCGGTAGAGGCAGCACAGAGGACCTGGGATTTTATCCTGAGGGAAGTGGGGAGGCGTGGAGGGGCTCTCCCAGTATAATTGCCAATTACTACTTACCCAGTGGAGAGGGAGGTCACAGCTACGTCCCACCCCTTGGTCAGGGTGGGCACAGAGCAGGCAGGAAACAGGTGGGAGTCTGATCCAGCCCCCATACAACTCAGGTCTGCTAGATTCTCATCCTAATGGCCACCACAGTGAGAGCTTACTCTGTGCCAGGCACTGTTCCACTGTGGACCCAGCATCAAAGAAAGCAAAGATCCCTGCCCACATAAAGCTAGCATTCTAGTGGGGGAGACAGACAAGAAACACATATGTAATAGGATAGAAGAGAATACATGCCAGGATGAAAAATGAACTGGGGCAGGGGGATGGGTAAAGGGAGTTTAGGGAAGCCTGCAGGAAGTAACATCTGAGTGGAGACCTGAAGGATGTGGGAGAAGAGAGTTCCAGGTAGAGGTGGGAACCTGGGACTCTTGTTACCAGGTGTTGTAGTTCTCTATTGCTGCATAACAAATTATCCTCAAATGTAATGGCTTAAAACAATAAACATCAGTTCATATAGTTTTTGTGGGTCAGGTATCCACGAATGGCTTTACTGAGCTTTCTGGCTCAGGGTTTCCATGAGGTTGTAGTCAAGATGTTGACTGGGGCTGCAGCCAGCTGAAAGTTTGACTGGGGCTGGAGGATCTTGCTTCTGTGATGGCTCACTCACATGACCGGCAGGTGGGTGCCGATTGTTGGCAGGATGCCTCAATTCCTCCCTACTTGGGCTGCTTGAGCTTGATACTCCCAACCTGGCAGCTGGCCTCCGCAGAGCAAGCAACACAAGAGAAGGAAAGCCAGGTGGAAATTGTATATTTTCAAGACCTCACCTTGAAAGTCACGTAGCATCACTTCTGCCGCCACATCCTGTGCGTTAAAATTGAGTCACTAGATCCAGACCATGTTTAGGGAGAGGGGAATAAAGACCCTGCCCTCTTTCCCCTCCTCCCCTCCCATCTCCTGCTGGAGCCTCTCACTGGCTGCACCAGCAGGCAAGGAAGGTAAGGGAGCAAGTCATGCAGTTAGCCTGTCAGGGCACAGAGCAGGGGGAGAAGGGTGAGAGTCAATTCAGAAGGACAAATAAAGATACAACCTGAGTATTGAATTTTGGCATTTGTAGATGATCAGAAAAACAGATTCCCAGCGAACACATGGGGGCGCTACCTACCCACCAACAGTTCTGTTTGAGCTTTGTGGCCATCTTGGTCTGTCTGGCCAGATGTAGCTTGGTTGTACAGTGAGTGGTGTGAACATTTCTGCATTTTATCCTTTGTCTTTATAAAAAGGTGTGGAAAGGGAGAAAATGGATGTGCTGATAACAGTGATAAGAAGTGTAGCCTCTGACACTTTAGTATAATTGAGTCAAAGATGGAGCCCATTTGATCCATCCATTCATTAATTTGACAGACATGCATCAGGTGCCTCCTATCCGGCAGGCGTGGTGTCTGGCACCATTTCTGCCCTTCCGGAGTCATGGTCTTAATGGGAAAGAGAAACATGAAGCAGATGATATCACAAGTAGTTATTTAATTATATTTATGATATGTACCAAAAAAGAGAAATTGAGAGATCCATGAGAAAGGATAACACATGGGACCCTGAACTGGGTAGGGTGGTCAGGGAGGGCTTCATGGAGGAGGTGCCTCTTGAACTGAATTTTTTTTTTTTTACCGCTCCACGTGGCTTGAAGGATCTTAGTTCCCTGACCAGGGATTGAACTGTGGGTCAGGGCAGGAAAGCTCTGAGTGCTAAACACTGGACCTCCAGAGAAATCCCAATGAACTGAAATCTTAACACTTTCTAAAACACTGTGTCAAGTGTTTTGAACTATGTATCTCATTTGATCCTCATAGCAATCCTATAAGGGGGGTAATATTGTTACAAAAGGGAAGACAGGTTCAAGAACTTGCTCAAGGGGGGCCCTCCAAAGGATGAATAGGAACTAACTAGGTGAAGAGGTGCAGGGTAGAAAGAGCAGCAAGTGCAAAGGCCCTGAGGTGGGAAGGGGCAGGGGCTATTGCAGAAATCTATAGGCCACCATGGCTCCGGCTTAGCGAGCAGGGGGGGAGAGTGGAGGGAGGGGAAGCTCATGCCCAAAGCAGCAAATCCTGACCTTCAGTTGAACCTTTTGAGGCGTATGCTGGGTGACCATAGGTTTAATTGTGGAGGAAATGGACCCGACTGGAGCATGTGTGTACTTTTTGCAACCTAGTCAATTTCCCCCTCAGTTTAATTAATTAATTAATTAATTAATTAATTAGACCATGCTGCGTGGCCTGCAGGATCTTAGTTTCCTGACTAGGGATAGAACCCGTGCCACCTACAGTGGAAGCGAGGAGTCTTAACCACTGGACCGCCAGGGAAGTCCCCCCTCAGTTTAACCAAATGAAGAAATTTGGGGATGCCCAGAATTGGAGATGTTGGGAAATGGGAAATCTCCAAACTGTTGGTTGGAAAGGGCATCCCTTGGTAGAACCTTTGGAGAGGGCAAGTCGGCAACACCTACTAAAGCATTGTGTGCTATTTTTTTTTAATAACAAAATATTTTTATTAATTAGCTATCAGACATGCCTCTCCAAACTTTTTCCCCACATTTTATGTCTATGTACTCTTTTTTTATATACATTTATTTATTTATATTTTTTATTTTTGGCTGCGTTGGGTCTTTGTTGCTGCGTGCAGGCTTTCTCTAGTTGCGGCGAGCAGGGGCTACTCTTTGTTGCGGTGCGCAGGCTTCTCACTGCGGTGGCTTCTCTTGTTGAGGAGCACGGGCTCTAGGTGCGCGGGCTTCAGTAGTTGCGGCACGTGGGCTCTAGAGCGCAGGCTCAGTAGCTGTGGCGCACGGGCTTAGTTGCTCCGTGGCACGTGGGATCTTCCCAGACCAGGGCTTGAACCCGTGTCCCCTGCATTGGCAGGCGGATTCTTAACCACTGCGCCACTAGGGAAGTCCTATGGCTACGTACTCTTTAATTGACTCTTCATATGACAATGATTTGTAATATTTTCTATAGAGAGAATACAAAGATAATTTATCTTTTCTCTAGCATGGTTGATCAGTATTTGTTTTTTATTATTAATAACAGAAAAAATTTTTTCATCCTCGTAGTTCATTATTCCTGTGTGTGTGCACGCGCGCATGAAATTTCAGAAGATTGTGTGCTATTTTAATTGTCTCTTTCAACTTCCGTATTCTGATGCTTTGACAGCTGGGGCCTCGCTGACCCTTCCTGGGCACACACACAAACCATTTGTGTGCATTTCTGCATGTGGATCTCCACACCACCTCTACTTTCCACATGACATATTTCTCTAGCAATCGAATTTTTGGGGGTCTTTTTTGCAACAAGCATCCATAACTTTTGTAATGAGAACCAAGAAAATACACAATAAGACAAATCCAATTACTTTTTAAAATAACATGTACGAAACCCTGGATATCTATCTTTGACAATGACACCTAAGAGGTGAGAAGTAATTTGGGATTTCATAATTTGTGCAGTCCTTAGTAAATGGAATGTCCTTTACAGCACAGAAATCTATTGTTCAAGTTTTGCGAAGTCACATTCAAACACGTTTCCAAGAATGCATTATGTGCAAAAGTTGGGTAGCTTGTTTGGGACTCTGCTCAAATGAATTTGGTGAGTGGAGAAATTGCAGCAGCTAAAAGAGCCTGAGTGTATCCAGGGCCCAGCTGGGCGCCAGGCTCTCTGTGGGGTGTCCTCCAGGCTTTAGGCTATCAAGTCATCCCTCAGCCTTCTGGGTAGGTGCCAGGGTCCCTTTTTCAGATGAAGAATCTGAATTTCAGAGCAATTAAGCAAATCATGCAGGCACCTGGCTTATAGGTGGCACAGTCAGGACTTGAACTCAGGCCAGCTGACCGCAATGCTCCTTCCAGCTGGAATTGACAATGAGAAGTATAGAGGTCAAGAGGGCACACGTTGGAACCAGACAGTCTGGATTTGAGTCCATTCCTAGCTCTTTGAGCAATTTCTTTGCCTTTCTGGGCCTCAGTTTCCCCATCTCTGAAATGGGAATAGAGTTATGGTGAAGGTTCCGTAAGTTAATATAGATAAACCATTTAGAACTGGGCTGTCTGAAAGGGTAGCCACTGGTCACATGTGGCATTTGAGCTCTTGAAACGTGGTGGGTCCTAATCCAGATGTGCCACCGATGTCAAATGCACGCTGGATTTTGAAGATTTATGTGAAATAACACATCATTGACTTTTTGTACTGACTTCATGTTGAAATGGTATTTTGGATATATTGGGCTAAATAAAATTATTATAATTAATTTCACTGGTTTTGTTTTGCCTTTTTAATGTGACGACTAGAAAATTTAGTATTACATATGTGGCTTGCATTATATTCTTATAGGATTTAGAGGATGCAAAACATAGTAACCCTCCAAGGAGCATGTAGCTATTTTTACGACCACACCACCTTGGTTATGTTGCTTTTCCTAAGGCATTAACTGTGGGAAAACAGTTCTCTGCTCCAGCCCTGGGCCTGGTGGCCCTGTGTCTGCTCCTGGCAGCAGAAATACCCACAGTTAATTATTGATCCCACATTCCGGAAAGTTCACAGGGAAAGTATCGGGAAAGTTCATGAGGTACCCTTAGCTCTGGGAGCTGGCCAGGTGACTTCATCTCTTTATATTTCACATTTTGAAATTTCAAATTTGTGGATAGCCCCCCTAAAAAACAGGACACTGCCTTTTTTTTTTCTGATTGCAAAAATTGTGTGCTTGTTCTTAAAAAAAAATGTTAAACATTAAGAAATATTTGATTTAGAAAGAGGAAGTCTTTATATACATAGGAAAATAAAATCTTAAGTTATAGTTTTGCTGTGGCCATAGAGGTGTCCATAAACTGCAGGAAAGAGGACACAGGGTGTGCAAGCAAACCATGGACAGTTCTGGTTCCTTGCGGGGGAGGGGAGGATTTGGATGGGGCATCACATTTTCTTTCCCATATGCCTGCCTTTTGGGGAATCTTTTTGCTAGGTCTTCATGTATGATTAAAAACAACAACAACAACAAAAATAATAAAGGAAGGGATGGTAACTCCTCATTGCCCTGCTCCTAGGATAAGCCTCATTAAATCTGATGTATTGGATTGGCCAAAAAGTTTCTTCAGGTTTTTCCACAACATCTTCTGGGAAAACCCGAATGAACTTTTTGGCTAACCCAATATATTCTTCCAGATCTTTTTCCTTTGAGCTACTTATTTTTCTTTCTGACTTCATGATGGTGATATTTGAAGAAAAACAGTAACTTGAAAACATCCAGATTTCTAAACAGAGTTCAGAATCAAAAGAGAAACTTTGTTGCCAGGTACTCAAGGAAGATATGCACCCTTTGGGTGCCTTCCTTTTCTTATTTAGGAAATGAGAAGAAAACAGTCCTCATCTCCTAGAGTTGCTGGGAAAAGAAAGGCATTCATGTGTGTGAAGTGCTTAGATCAGAGCCTGCACGTAATAGGTACGCAATAAATGTTTGTTTCGACTTTGTTACAAGATGCAGGTTCAAACTGATACCGACCAGTGGTCTTGGCCTTCCCCAGGCAATAGAAATTGACTAGAGGCCAGACAAAAAATTCAGGCAAGGCTTTATTGGGGCCCCTGCTGCAGCAGCAGCAGCGGGGAGCGAGAACAAGCAACAGGTTCCCTTGCTTGCTTGCTCCCTGAAGGGGGGAAGCTTGTTCTTATATGCAGTGAGGGTAGGGGTGTGTCCAAGGGTCGAGCTGGAGGGGTGGCTTAGGTGTTTTGCCCACCCCTCTGGCGGTGTTGTGTGCAGGGGGCATGCTCAGTACCGTGCTTTTGCTCCCAATGTCCTGTTTTTGGTCCAGGCTCTTCAGAGGTGGCAGTTGAGGTTTTTAGTCTTTTGTATCTTTTTGTCCATAATTTGCCCCAACTGCGCATGCACGCAGTTATTTTTCGTCCCATATAGCTTCTTTGTATTTTGTTGCTCGAGGTTTGTCCAGATGCAAGCACTGCAGCAAAGGGTCCCAGGTCCCAGCCCATCTCAAGACCAGAGTCCCAAGATGCCTCTCTGCCCATGGCTGACCCCACTTAAGCCCTTTGTTGGCTCATCTGTAAAATGGGATCATAGCACTCATGCCTATTGTAGGATTAAGTGAGAGAATGAGACACAGAATATACCTACTCTGCCTTCAAGGATACCCCAGGGGCACCAGTAAAAAATAAGCAATCATAACGTTCTCTATAGATGTCCAGGTTGGGGGAGGAGGGAGCATGTGGGCAGTATTCCAGAAGGAGGTGGTATGTGTGGCACGAGAAGATATTGGCCCCGAGGTTGGGTGGGGAAGGGAGGAAGAGCTGAACTAGGAGTTCTCAAACTCTCCAGAGTGTCAGGACCTCACTGGGGACTTATTAACAGGCAACTTTCCAGTGTCCACCCCAGACCTATTAGAGGTGCCCAGGCAGTGAGAAGACACTGGTTCTTGTCTATTCAATAAATGCTGAGTGCCTGGCATTGCTCTAGGAGCAAGGAAAACAGACACAAATTCCTTTCCTGCAAGGAGCTGACATTGTAATGGCGGAGAGAGTCATGTGAAGGTTTATTGATAGTGGCTGCAAGACAATGGAGACAGTGGCGGGTATGTAGAGAGCAAGAAGGAAACTATGATTATCATTCTTTTTTTGGCCGTGCCGCGTGGCTTGCGGGATTCTAGTTCCCCGACCAGGGATTGAACCCAGGCCCTCAGCAGTGAAAGTGCGGAGTCCCAACCACTGGACCACTGGTTATTATTCTTTTTTTAAATTTTTTAAAATTTTTATTTGATTTTATTTATTTATTTTTTAATTTTTTAAATAATGAAACTCTCTAGGAGTTAAGCCAACATTTTATTTATTTATTTATTTTTGGCTGTGTTGGGTCTTCGTTTCTGTGCGAGGGCTTTCTCTAGTTGTGGCAAGCGGGGCCACTCTTCATCGCAGTGCGTGGGCCTTTCACTGTCGTGGCCTCTCTTGTTGCGGGGCACAGGCTCCAGTCGCGCAGGCTCAGTAGTTGTGGCTTACGGGCCCAGTTGCTCCGCGGCATATGGGATCTTCCCAGACCAGGGCGCGAACCCGCGTCCCCTGCATTGGCAGGCAGACTCTCAACCACTGCGCCACCAGGGAAGCCCTGGTTATTATTCTTAAGACATGTCTCATTTTTGTCTCCTACCATATCTAGAGAAGCAAGATGCATGACAACATGACCAAGCACTCAAGATCTGGAGTGAGACAGTCCTGGGATCAAATCCTCCCTTCTTCACCTACTCATTATGGGCCATCGGGTGACCGCTATAACTTGGCCATGCTTGAGCAGGACAGTGAAATCGGGTCTCTGATGAGAGTAAGGAGTGAGATAGGTTCATCGAGAGGCCTTAAACAACCCAGAGATGTTGGACAGGACCCAGGTGGTGGCACACTCTTTTCCAAATGTAGCCACTGTATTAGCTATCTAGCGCTGCGTAACAAGTTGTCCGCACATTTAATGGCTGAAACAACAAACCTCTATTATCTTGTGGTTTCCTTGGGTCAGCAATCTGGGCATCACTTAACAAAGTGCCTTTGCGTCAAGGTTTCTCACAAGGTGGCAATCATGATGTTTGCTGGGACTGTCATCATCTCAAAGTTTGATTTGGTTGAATTTAGGTCTACCATTTTATCATTATTATTATTTTGGCTGTGCTGAGCAGCATATAGGATCTTAGTGCCCCAACCAGACATCGAACCCAGGCCCTGGCATTGAAGGCGCTGAGTCCTAGCCACTGGACCGCCAGGGAATTCCCTACCATTTTATTGTTTATTTCTGTTGGTCTCCTTTGTTTCTTTATTCTTCTCTATTTTTTTTTCTCTCCTGCCTTCTTTTGGATTATAGGCATACCTCGGAGATATTACAGGTTTGGTTCAGGATCACTGCAATAAAGCAAATATCACAATAAAGTGAGTCACATGAATTTTTTCATTTCCCAGTGCATATAAAAGCTATGCTTAGGACTTCCCTGGTGGTGCAGTGGTTAAGAATCCGCCTGCCAATGCAGGGGACACAGATTCGAGCCCTGGTCTGGGAAGATCCCACATGCCACGGAGCAACTAAAGCCCATGAGCCACAACTACTGAGCCTGTGCTCTAGAGCCCGTGAGCCACAACTACTGAGCCCGCGTGCCACAACTACTGAAGCCCTCACGCCTAGAGCCCATGCTCCGCAACAAGAGAAGCCACTGCAATGAGAAGACCATGCACTGCAACGAAGAGTAGCTCCTGCTTGCCGTAACTAGAGAAAGCCCGGGTGCAACAATGAAGACCCAAAGCAGCCAAAATAAATAAGTAAATAAATTTATTAAAAAAAACAAAACAAACCAGAGCCTCCCTGACATCTTTCCTTTCATCCTTTCTACTTTCCTTCCTTCCTTCCTCCCTCCCTCCATCACTCTCTTCCTTTTTTTTTTTTTTAAATTTATTTATTTATTATTTATTTTTGGCTGCGTTGGGTCTTTGTTGCTGCGCGCGGGCTTTCTCTAGTTGTGGCGAGCAGGGGCTACTCTTCATTGCAGTGCACGGGATTCTCATTGCGGTGGCTTCTCTTGTTGCGGAGCACGGGCTCTAGGCATGCGGGCTTCAGTAGTTGTGGTGTGCAGGCTCAGTAGTTGTGGAGCACGGGCTTAGTTGCTCCGCGGCATGTGGGATCTTCCCAGACCAGGGCTCGAACCTGTGTCCCCTGCATTGGCAGGCGGATTCATAACCACTGTGCCACCAGAGTAGTCCCTCTTCCTTTCTCTTTACCTCTCTCTCTCTCCCTTTATCCCTCCCTCTTTTCCTTCTCTCTCACTGTCTTTCATTCTTTTATTTATTCAGTCCTTCATTCAGCAAAATGAACACCTACTATGTGCCAGGCCCTCACTGAGCTGCTGCAATTATATCTGTGACCAAGACAGATAGCCTTCCTGCTCTCCTGGGGCTCCCAGTCCAGTAGGGGAGACAGACAGCAAAGATGTAAGTAAAGAATCTAATTTATCATTATGCACTGTGACGTTTCCTCGGAAGGAAAAAATCAGGTTGCAGAGAGAGATAACTTCAGGGGAAGGATGCAATTTCATCTAGCGAGGGTGCTTGGAGAAGGCCTCTCAGATAGGAGACTTGAAGGGTGAGGAGAAAGCAGTCATGGGAAAAGTGTTTTGGGCAGAAGGAATGGCTTATGCAAAGGCCCAGAGGCAAGAAAGAGCTTGGAGTTTCTGGGAACCATGAAAGATGGCCTGTGTGCTGGAGTGGAGTGAGTGGGGAGTTGGGGGACTTGGGGTCAGGGAGGTTGACGGGGCCACATTGCAGGGCCTTGAGTGCTGCAGTGTCAGAGCAGTGGGAACCTGGGAGGGTTCTGAGCAGGGGTTGCTGTGGTCTGATTTTCTCCTCTGATTGTCGTGTGGATTCCAGCAGCTTTACTCCCTCCCCAAGGCCTCTTGTCTGGCTCATTGATAATTAGGCCAGTGAAGGTTTATTGAATAATTACTATGTGCTGGGTACTCACAAGAACTCTCTGAGGGAAGTAATGTTAGAGGTGAGGAAACCGAAGCACAGGAGGTGAGTAAATGGGCTAACGTCACACAGCCAGGAAGAGGTGGAGGCAGAGTTAGAATTCAGGCAGCTGCTGCCATGCTATCCTGTGGCCCCAAACCCCACCTCCTCTTCAGGTTTCTTGCCATCAACTCAGTTTCTGCCAGTCAGTCAACTGGGCCTTTCCACTTCAGAGCTGGTCAATTCCTCTCCTGCTCAAACACCTTCCATGGCTCCCCACTGCCCTTGATAATGACCAAGCCCTCTAGCCTGGTGTTCAAAACCCATCTTTCTTTTTCTCCCTCTCACCTTCAGCCCGTCCTTGACATCCTAAGTTCAAGCCATCCTGGATGCCTGGCAGTCCCTCCAGCACTCCCTCAACCCCCATGGGCTGCTGCCTTGGAGTGGCAGTCCCCCGTTCCCACTCCAGGCCACATTGATGAAACTCATTCATCCTCCCCTGCCCCCTGTCTCCTTTCTCCAGTTGCCTGGGGTTCCCGGTCAAAGCTTACATCAGGACCAACTGCAGAGTGGGTGCTACATTCATTCATTCATTCACTCATTCATTCAACAATCATTCCTTGAGCACCTACTATATACCAGCCCCTGCTATAGGAACTGGGAGTACCGCAGTGAACAAGACAGACATGGCCCCTGGTCTTAAAGACCTGATATTGTGGGACAGAAGAAATACCCAATTAACTAACAATCAAACCAATAAATATCACATACAATATATTTTTAAGTGTTACTGAGAGTGATGGGAGGAGGTCTATTTTTAGGTATGTAATAAAGCAAGTATCTTTAAAAAAAATTTTTTTTTAATTTTATTTTTGGCTGCATCAGGTCTTCGTTGCGGCATGCAGGCTCTTTGTTGCGGCACGCGGGTTTCTCTCTAGTTGTGGCGTGCAGATTTTTCTCTCTCTAGTTGTGGCTCGCGGGCTCCAGAGCGCGTGGGCTCTGTAGTTTGCGGGTCATGGGCTCTCTAGTTGAGGCGCGTGGGCTTAGTTGCCCCACGGCATGTGGGATCTTAGTTCCCCAACCAGGGACTGGACCCACATCCCCTGCATTGGAAGGCGGATTCTTTACCACTGGACCACCAGGGAAGTCCCCAAAGCAAGTATGTTTGAGGAAGTGACATTAAAACAGAGTCCAAATAAGGGAAGTGTTCAATCCATAAACACATCTGGAGGAAGGTGTACTTGGTGGAGGGGACAGTGTGTGCAAAGGCCCTGAGGTGGGAATCAACTCAGGTGTTGGAAGGACACAAAGAAGGCCAGTGTGATTGGAATGGAGTAGGAGTGAGAGGGAGGATGCAGGTCCAAGCAATGTCAGGGCAGGTTCTGCAGGGCCCCTGCTGAATGCTGAGGCAGGAACACATGTCTGGAGTTTGAGTATGATATTCCTTGCTCTTTATTTGCGGTTAAGCCCAGGGACCTGGGCATGCTTGGAGACAACCCCCTGAGAGCAGCAGAGGCCTCAGGGTCTCAGGACTCGCAGCCATGGGTGCGCATATATTCTGAAAACCCCTCCAGCTGGTCCAGCAATTCCTTCTTGCCCACTGCCCCATCCACTGGCCAGTGCATGAGGAATGTCTCCTTGCCCAGGACATGGGTGTATCTGTGGACAAGAGGTGGCCAGGGTGGTGAGGAGAGCCGGGTGCCTTGAAGGTGTGGAGACCTTTCTGACTTGCCCCTCTGCCCTGCCTGACAGACTCTCAGAGCCACAGCTTATAGTGTCCACTCCACCAGGCCATCTCAGGTCCCCCCCCCCCCACCTCTAGCGCATACTGCTGGGGATTAGAAAACGCTCCCCTCCCTCTGACTCTTTCCTGCCCTCTGTTGGAAATTTACATCTACATTTACAATATCTCCTTATGAATGGCGGTCCCTGGAGTCGTGCAGTGCACAGCCTGCACCTCCATTCAGGGCAGCCCTGAAACCCAAGACTACTGTTGACAGGTGCAGTAGAAACTTTGACACCAAGGACTGGACTGGGGTAGGGAAGGGGGCCCAGGCCTGAGTCCCCAGGGCAGCAGGAGCCCCCCACGCACTCAGATTTGACTCTCCACAGGTCTGATGTCTGGCCCATGATCAGGTATGTCTCGTGTTCTTGCAGCCCCAGGGAGTCATGGCAGGTGGCGTGAGTGACGAATTTCTTCATGGTGAGGGGCTTGGCAGAGTCCGTGCCTGGAGGAGAGGAGACCCAGTGTGTGAGCTTGCATAGGCCTGGCCCTCCTCCGCATTGGGACCCCCAGGGTAGGCGCCCACGCCCCCTCCTCTGCCACCTTGGACATACCACTCTTGATGATGGCTTGGAGCTGCATGTTGTAGTAGATGTAGGGGCTGGAGGCGGAGGTCTCCACAGACTCCAGCCTGGCCTTGTACACTGGGGAAGGGGTCCAGGAGGGTGTCGTGTTGGTGTCCAGCCCGCAGGTGGGCCGCCCCCTGCCCCTTGCCACTCCCCACACTCACCAAAGTCCACGCCAACCTCACAGGCTGCTGCCTGGAGCTCCTCCTGCTGCAGGTGGTTGCTGTCTTTCTTTGGGGATGGGCACTGTTCTGGAAGGGTGGGGCAGGGGGGCGGCTGTTCTAGCTGCACTGGCGGAGGGGCCTTCCTCCCATCTGACCCCCAGCCGGCCCCAGGCGGCAGCCGCTGGGTCTCTGGGTCTGGCCTTTCTGATCTGTACGGTGCTCTCTCCTCCTCTGTCTCTCCGTTTGGTCTTTTTCTTTTCTGTTTCTCTCATGTGAGTCTATTATGTGTCCCTCCGTGTCTGTGTCTCTGATTCGCCTGATCTTTGGCTGTGCCTGAGTGTATGTGTCATTCTCTGTCTCTGGGTCTCCTTTTCTCTGTCTCTCTCTCTCTCTCTCTCTAAACTCAGCCCAGAAGGCACCCAGGAAGTGGTGAAAAGCTCTTGAACCCTTAGCCTGGCAGTCCCAGCCCTCCGTGTCCCCAAGACCTCACCCTCGGCGCATCTGCACACGTCTCTGTGGCAGATCTTCCTCAAGGAAGCGCGCTCTGTGGGCAGGTTGTAGAAGGAGCTGCACCTCCGGGCTGCGAGAGGAGGCGAGTGACCGGGGTTGGCTTGGGCCAATGCTCCTGGGGGCTGGGTGCACGTCTGGCTCCGCCCCCAGCAGGCCCCGCCCCACCTGACCAGCCCAACCATCCCCTTAACAGGTCCCTCCTCTTTAAAGAGCCTGCCCCCTTCTTGCCCACCCTTACCCAGCGGGCCACGCCAAATCCCTTCTCAGCTCTGCCACACCCGCTTCCAGGCCCCGCGGGGCCACTGTAACCACCAAGGAAGGCCACGCCCCTCATCACCACGCCCCTTGGGTCCCTTCCGGCGCCCTCTTGGCCACCCCTCCCACGGAGCCAAGGACCCCCTCTGCCACGCCCCGTTCCCCCTTTTTGGCCCCGCCCCTCACGCCTCCCTTTTCTTCTGGCCCAGTCCTTCTCAGGCCCTGTACCCTCCCGGGACACCCCTCCACCCCCAGGCCCGTGCTCACAAGGCTCGTAGTAGTCGTAGACCATGACCTGGGCAGCCTGCAGGAACTCCGCCTGCAGCATCCTGTGAACGCGGAAGCCCAGCACCGTGTCTGCCTTGTGGGAGAGCTGGAGAAGGGACGTCCTGTCTGAGCTGATCAGGGCCACTGAGCATGGGGTACTGACCACAGGGCCTTGGCCATAACCACTGACCGCGTGGCCCTGAATACTGAGGAGCTGACTTCAGAGGGCATGGCCCTCGGACAACACTGACCAGGGTGCTGATTGTGGTTTCTCCGCCCATCTGGCTGCCCACGGACCTCTGGCAGAGGACACCTGGCCTTCCTCACCTTCTCCAGGTAGAGGACAACAGTGCTGTCGCTGGAGGTCGTCTTGGTCTCATACTGGAAGGCGTACCTCTCCACGTCGCTCGTGAGCTGGGGCAGAGGGTGAGGACTGCGCGTCGGCAGAGATCCTCCAAGGCACCCAGCCCTGGGAGCTCCAGTTAGTGTGAAGCAACTCTCAGAGCTCCCGGCCCTTGTCCAATCAGCCCCAGTGTTGGGGAAACTGAGGCACAATCAGGGCAAGAATTTAGCTAAGGTCATCCAGGGAGTCCCCCAGAAGTGACCATGGCCGCTGACCTTGGGGCAGGGACTGTGGGGCATTAACCTGGGGGTCTTGACCCAGGTAGATGCTGTTCTGCACCCACTCGGGGAATGTGGGATGTTGCCAGGGCAGCCCCGCCCTGCTCATTACCTGTTTGAGGTCATCCTGGTTGGGGTAGAAGCCGGTGAGCAGGGAGACCTCCATGATGGTCATTGTGGCCTCTCGATGACCCTGGTACCTGGGGATTTCACAGCGCCAGTCTCTTCCCACTGTCCCCTTGCCCCTCTCCCAGGCTCCCACTGTCATCACCTCTCGCCTGGACAAGGACAGTAGCCTTCTCCTGTGTCTCCCTGTCACTCCTCTGCCCCCAAGAGGATACAGCTTTAGCAAACAGAAATCTGGTATGTTGCCTCCTTGCTTAACTTCCTTGCTTTACCAAAACACCTGGCCTCATCCTTTCACTTCACCTCCTTCCCCTCCGGCCTCGGATTGATTGCTCTGAAGTGTCAGTCTCTCGCCTGCCACTGGACCTTGGCACATGCTGTTCTCTCAGCCTGGAATTCTTCCTCCCTCTTTGCCCTGAAAAATCCTTTCATCTTTGCAACTTCAGCTGATGCATCACCCGCTCTGGGAAGCCTTCCCCAGCCCGCACACCAGATCATTCTCTAATTTGCCCTCCTGGGGCTCCGCGGACCTCTCCTTTGCCACGTTTAATCACGGTTGTCATTTTGCATTGATTCTGGGTGATTATTCGGTTATTGTTTGTCTCCCCTGGCAGTCTGTGAGCTCCACCAGGCAGGGAGGAGCTGCCTTGCTCACAGCTGTGCCCCCAGCTCCTAGAGCAGAGCCTGGCACCAATTAGGTGCTCAATACATTAAAAAAAAAATCTGGGACAGACCTGGGTGAGGGTATTTGGGAGACAGAGCCAGCTTGGGGTGGGGGCTGGAATGTCTGGAGAAGATGAAGAGAGGGGAGAGTCATGGGATTTAGAGCTAGCCCTGGGCATCTGGGTCATGGTGCATGTTCACCGTGCAGGAGCCCGCCTTTCTGGGACAGGGAAAGCTGGGGGGCAGGGTTGGGGTAGCAGGATGGTAGATAAGCATGGAAAGGCGGGGTAGGGGGCAGAGTGGGGGACAGGCAGGGGAGGGCAGGAGGAGAGGTAGGGATGAGGGAGCAGGCATGGACAGGCAAGTTTGGCTGGTTCCCTCCCTTCACTCAGTACACAGGGAGAGCTGCTAAGGAGTCTGGATTCCAGGAAGTGGGTCCTTCCTCCTGCCCAGTCCAAGATCCTGGTGACCTGACCTTGTTTCCATCCGGAGCTGAAAGGTCGCTTCCCCCTTTTTATTATCTGCAGAGAGAGGGCAGGAATTTAGAGGCTGGGTAACACAGCCTCTGGAGCCAGCTTCCTGGGTTCAAATCCTGGCTCTGCTATGACTTTGAGCAAGTTGTTTAACCTCTCTGTGCTTTGGTTTCCTAAACTGTAAATGGGGATCATAATATTCCCAACCCAGCTGGTTAATTTTAAGTGAGTTAATACAAGTAAAGCATTTAACATAATGCCTGATTAGTGCTTTATAACTGTCAGTTATTATTACTATAGTATTACTACCATTATCATATTACTACTACTACTGCTACTACTACAATTAAGAAATGGGGTCCAAACCAAAGTCTTGGTCACTTTTAGTCCCTAAAAGTCTTGGGACTGGTGAGACTTGTTTCCCCTTACCCTGACAGTGAGCTCCCAGTGGCAAAGTCCTGTCTCTTCCTTCTTGGTACCCCAGACTGGAAACTCTGGAATCCATTTCTGGTCATCTCCACAGCCCCCTCCCTGGTCCGGCCCCATCATTTCCTGCAGGACCAGTGCGGTCACCTCTTCCTTGGTCTCCCAGCTCTCACTTGTGCCCTCTATAGTCTGTTTCCCCCACAGCGGCCAGACGGAGCCTGTGCGAACCTGTGCTAGGTCATGTCCCTCTTCTACTCAGAACCCTCTCTGGCTCCTATTTCACTCCAAGCAAATGCTAGAGTCCTCACCATGGCTTGTAAGTCCCTGCACCATCTGCCCCATCACCTCTCCAGCTCTTTCTCCTAAAACTCTACCCCTTGCTCCTCTGTAGCCACACGGGCCTCCCTGCTGTTGCTCAAACCAGGTGAGTTCATACTTGCCTCAGGCCCTTTGCACCTGCTGTTCTGTCTGCCTGGAATGCTCTTCCCTCAGATCCTTCCTGGCTCACTCTCTCACTTCTTTCATGTTTCATCTCAAATGCCACCTCCTCAGAGAGCTTCCCCTGGACCTCCTCCAAGTCTGTAGCACCTTTCCCTACTTTATTTTATATGGTACTTATCATCACCTGCTATTATGCTTCATATTTATATTTTACAATGCAGATTCACTTATGTTATAAATAAATAACAATAGAAGTATAATATACTGTTACTGTTGTATTGTTTGTGTCCTTCTACTAGAATGTGGGCTCCAGGAGAAAAAGGGATATTTTTCTTGTTCATGCCTACATTCCCAGGGCCAAGAAACAGGGTGCAGCACCTAGTAAATGCTCAAAAAATATTTGTTGGGGAAGGGTAAGCTGGGATGAAGTGAGAGAGCAGCATGGACATATATACACTACCAAATGTAAAACAGATAGCTAGTGGGAAGCAGCCTCATAACACAGGGAGATCAGCTCGGTGCTTTGTGTCCACCTAGAGGGGTGGGATAGGGAGGGTGGGAGGGAGACGCAAGAGGGAGGAGATATGGGGATATATGTATACGTATAGCTGATTCACTTTGTTATAAAGCAGAAACTAACACACCATGGTAAAGCAATTATACTCCAATAAAGATGTTAGAAAAATATTTGTTGAATGGCTGAATAAAGCAATCGAGGTGTTTACTGAATGATAGCTAAAATAAAGTAATAAAAAAGAAGAGCTGGGTATCCCTGGGTCCGGGCTCACCTTTCGGGGCTGTGTGAAGACTCACATTCAGGTGGTACAGGTTGCAGGTGTCCTCCCAGGACTCTGGAGACCTGTGGTACATGGTCAGGATCTGTCGGGGGTGGGGTGGGGGCGGTGTCAGAGCCCATCCACACTTACTCCTTTCCTCCTTGCTTCAATTCCTGCCTGCCCAGCTCTCTGCCCTATGGGGAATTCACAGCGAGGTCTTTCCCATTCAATCCATGTGTTCAGTGGCCAGAACACCGTATATAGTCTAGGCAGGCCAGCTCTGTAACAGAACTTCCAGCGATGTTGGCAATAGTGTCTATCTGTGCTGTCCGTATGGCAACCACTAGACACGTGGCTTTTTTTTTTTTTTTTTTTTGGTTGTGCCGTGCAGCACGCGGGATCTTAGTTCCCCGACCAGGGATTGAACCCGTGCCCCCTGCGATGGAAGCAGGGAGTCTTAACCACTGGACTGCCAGGGAAGTCCACACATGTGGCTGTTGAGCACTTGAAATGCGGCTAGTTCGACCGAGGAACTGAATTTCTTATTTTATGTAATTTAAAATTAGCTGAAGTTTAAGGTGGAATGTGACTTGCCTGAGGTCACACAACAAAGGCAGGGATTCAACTGTGGCTCTATTGCCTGAAACATGATAGCAGGCTACCTTGAATTTGGTGACAAAGAGGGCTGTCCTCCTGGGTCATAAGGCATAGGGCCAGACGATGTAATGGAGCCTTCAGATATTGGGGGAAGGGTGGAGTTCTCTCAGTCTTGAGAGGCACCCTGGAGGGAGAATCTTTCTTTTGGGGAGCAAGGAAAGAGACCCCTTCAGGGATTCAACATAGGAGGGGCAGAGGGGTCCAAAGATCTCTGGCCTCTGTCTTCCCTGACTCTTGACTTACTGAAAGTGAAAACCTCTATTTCCCCACCCGTCAAATGGAGCCCATATTTTTACCAGCTTCTCAGGGGGGTTTTGAGGTGTCCTTAGATTGATTCCTAACAAATGGTTGTGTCCTAAATGGTGGCTAAGATTATTGCTGATTTCCTTCTTGTTTTGGAGTCTATATTTGCCTCTATTTCCACCAACTGGGGGAGCCCTGGGCTGTAGCTAAGGAACACAAGACTTACCGAGATGGTGCCTCTTCCACTGCCGCTGGCTTTGATCTCTAGGTCATCCTGGGCAGAGAACTGAAAAGAAGGGGGAGGAGGATTTGAGGGGAGAATAAGCAGCAAAACATGGCTCACACGCAGTGGGGATGGAGAGGAAAGCATGCATGGGCACTGGGGCCTCAGTTGTTTCCCTGACTTGGGGTTTAGTGACTCTCCCACCTCTCTCCATGAAGATGGTTTTACTTTTCCTTCTTTTTTAAACAAATATTTATTTATTTATCTATTTATTATTTATTTATTTAGGCTGCGCCAGGTCTTAGTTGCGGCATGCGGGATCTTCATTGTGGCACGCATGAGGGATCTAGTTCCCTGACCAGGGATCAAACCCGGGCCCCCTGCATTGGGAGCGCAGAGTCTTACCCACTGGACCACCAGGGAAGTCCCTGCATCTACTCTTGTTTCCCTCATTCATTCTTCCCTCATTGGCCAGAGCAAAATTTTACAAATTCACATCCAATCACATCACCCCTGCTTAAATCCCATTGCTGTTCTTAGAACACTCTTGCCTCAGTGCCTTTGCACTTGCTGTTTGTTCTGCCTAGATATCCACAAGGATCATGTCTGCCTTTCCGTAAGGTCTTTGCTCAAATATTACCTTCTTGGTGAGACCTTCCCTACCCAGCCTAATTACAACTCCTTGATGTTCCCACCCCCTCCCTGCTTAATTCTTTCCCATAGCACTTGCCATCATTTAACACATTACATATTCTACTTATTCACATCGCTTTTTTGTCTATCCCCACTAAAATATAAAATTCTACAGGGACAGGGATTTTTTTTTTGTCTTGTTCATGGCCATATTCCCAGAACCTAGAACAGTGTCTGACACACAGTAAGTGCTCAATAAAGATGATTGAATAATTGAAGGTGAATATCACCTCCTTCATGGAGTAAGGTCATGGAGATGACCTTACTCCCCATACCCAGGTTATTTTGTCCTTTACACACTTATTTCATTCCCCTGTGTTCTGAAAGCTTAAAGTGGAATGTAGAATTATATTTATTGTCTTAATTTCTTTCTAGACTGTAAGTGCTTTGAGAGTAGGGACCACAGATGTTTCATAATATAACCCAGGAGAATGCTTGGCACACCGTAGGTGTTCAGGAAATGTTTGTGGAATGAATGAACCAATACATTGATAGTATAGCCAATGGTGATTAGATAATATTGGTGGGGGGAGATTGCCAGGGACATGACTCTTGGTCTCATCTCCAGCGCAACTTCTGTGTGGACTTCCCGTCTGCCCCTTAGCTCCGTACCTTTGCTGACCGCAGCTGGTAGGCATTGTTCTCATCGATGAGCCATTCCATATTCAAGGCTCTCCTGGGGGCTCTGATCTGGACGCGGAGATCCTGGACACCGTCGAAGGGGACAGCTTCGCGGAAGCGAGTGAGGGCCTCTATGGCCACGACCGTGGTCTGGGTGTTGGGATGGGGGCCTCGGATCAGCACCACTGACAGCGCACCGGAGCCCCTTAGGGCACGAGCACCACGGACAGCTCCTTCCGGTGGGCCAGTAATGTCAGCACCTCGGCTAGCGACCCATCCCCCCACCCCACCCCCACCTCCACCCCCAGTTTCCGAGGGTCCAGTCACCTGGGTGGACCGAAAGCCTCCTCCCAGCTCCCGTTTCTCCAGTAGCCACTTGGCGATGGCATGTGTCTCATTGCGCCGACCCAGCTCCAGCTTCTGCATCAGCGCATAGGCCGTGGCCTCAATGGTGTATAGGGAGTCCATGTCCAGGTTGCCCACTGGCCAATGGGTTTTGTCTAGAAGATGAATGTCTACCTCGTCACGCAGATCTGGGCCCACCTACCTAAACCTGCCCTCTCCTCGTGTCCTATCGCCCAGTTTTTCTCATCTGCTATTTTAGTGAGCACCTACTTTACGTGAAAATCTTTGCTGAGGAGACGTATGGACATTGCATTTTTTCAGAACCACTCTAGGAGACAGGGACACTATTTAGAGTTGGGGAAATTGAGGTTCAAAGAAGCTCCTCCACATCCCTCTCGGTCCCACTGCAAGTGCGTTTTTCTACCTCCACTCCTCTTGACTTGGGGAATGGAGAGGATGGGCTCAGGACCCTCAGGGATGGGGTAGGGCAGGCCATGGGAAGCAAACCCCTCTCAGTTACCTATGTTTCATGACCTTCTTTCCATCCTTGAACATACCAAGCACTTTCCCACTTCAGAGCATTTGCCCGTGCCATTCCGTCTGCTTGGAATATCCTTGGCCTTTCACGTAGGTGAGCTTTCTCATCTTTCATTCCAGCTGAGGGGTCCCCTTTTCGCAGAGGCCTTCCCAGTTCTCCAGTCTATACTCCCCTCCCCTCATCGTCGCTCCCACCCACCTTGTATGTTATTATCTCAGCACCTGTCTCAAGTTGTAATTCTCTTTTGATCTGTTTGTCTTCTACCTGCCTCTCCCAGGAACGGTGGGACTTTTGAGGGCAGGGACCACACCAGTCTTGTTCACCTTGGTTTCTCAGGGTCTGAGCTCAAGGGTAGGCACACCATAGGTGCTCATAAATGAAGAATCACGTTTTGCTGGATTTGAGATCATGCAATCCCCCTCTCTCTGCCCCCATGACTGTGGTTAACACATAGTTGGTTGAAAAGTGGCCCACACCCACCCTGGCTGGCAAAGCTGTCCAGGCGGTCATTGGCTCGGGGGCTCCTGGTGAGGGCCAGAGCATAGGAGACTATGGCTATGGCAAAGGTTGTCTGAATGTGGGGGAGTTTTGTCTCCAGGAAGTCACCGGCTTGCTTCATGCTGGCAGCCAAATTCTAGAGAGTCAAGAGAAGAGGCTAGAGGGAGGTGATCAGAGGAAAGGGGTCTGGGAGCTAGAAGAGAGGAAAGCACTAAGAAGGACACGAGGGCAGGGGAGCTCCCTGTGTGCAGGGGGTATGGCATCCTGGAGACCCTGCCCTCGTCTTTGGGTCCTACCGGTATCTTCTGGTTGCACCACTGCTTCCCCTCATTCAGAGCGATCAGGACAAGAGCTGTGAGGGATACATCTGCCTCCGAGCCTTGGTAACCACCCTGTGGATGCAGAACCACACCCATAATCCCTTTACCATCTTGGAGACACCTTCCCCAGTCTCTCCTGACTGACCTTGAAAAGCTCCCAGGTGCTCAGCTCTGGGCTGGATGATGCTGAAAGCAGGATGACGAGAGAGGTAGAGGAGGAGGAGCTATCTTGCGATTTGCCTGTGTGGGGTCTGCTTTACTAAGAAAAGTTGACGGCCATGGAGGGTGCTGTGCTAAGCTCTCTATGCTAGCTCAAAACATACTTGCAGCAGCTCCATTTTCCTGACGAGCAAACTGAGGGTCAGAGGGTGAAGTGTCCCCATTGCTGGTAAATGACCGACAAGGTTCAAACTCCTCTTTAGTCTCCCAAGTTCCGCCCTCAATCCCTGTACTCGACTGAATAATTTTCCCCCCAAATGCTTGTCCACCCAGAACCTCAGAGTGTGATCTTATTAGGAAATAGGGTCTCTGTAGATGTAATGAGCTAAGTTAAGAATAGGTTATACTGGATTAGGGGGACCCTGTATCCAATGACTGGTGTCCATATAAGAAGGCACACACAGAAGGAAGAAAGCCATGTGAAGATGGAGGCAGAGATTGGAGTGCCGTGGCTATAAGCCAAGGGATGCCAAGGATTGCCAGGAACCACCAAGCTAGAAGAGGCAAGGCAGGATTCCCACCCCATGCCCCAATGAGCCTTCAGAAGGAGCATGGCCCTGCCGAGACCTTAATCTTGGACTTCTTTTTTTTTTTTTGGCCACGCCGCATGGCATGTGGGCTCTTAGTTCCCCTACCAGGGCTCGAACCTGCGCCCCTTGCATCGGAATTACGGAGTCTTAACCACTGGACTACCAGGGAAGTCCCAATCTTGGACTTTTAGTCTCTAGAACTGGGACAAATAAATAGATTTCTGTTGTTTTAAGCCACCCAGTTTGTGGTACTTTGTTACAGCAGCCCTAGGAAACTAATACATACCCCAAAGTCTCTTCTTCTCACAGTGGCCAATGAAGCCTGTGAACTCTTGAATCAGTTTACATCCGTCCTCTGCTCAGAACCTTCTGTGGCTCCCACCTCACTCAGAGGAGAAGCTCAAGTCCTCCCTTTGGCTCACAAGGCCCTGCACCATCTGTCCCATCACCTCCCCGCCCTCCCCTCCTCCCCCTCTCCCCTTGCTTACTCTGTTCCAGCCACACTGGGCTCCTCACTGTTCCTCCAAAATATTGGGCACATTCCAGTCTCAGGACCTTTGCACATGCTGCTCCCTCTGCTTAGGACACTCTCTCCTTAGTTATCCACAGGACTTGCTCCCTCACCTCTCCAGTTCTGTATAAATATCATCTCCTCAGGAAGCCTCCCAAAATTTCACCCCTCCCACCTTGATCCCCCTTTCCCTGCATTTTTCCCGTATCACTTATAACACACCACATCATTTATGCCCCTATTATGCTAATTGCCTGTCTGTCCTCCACTAGAATGTCTGCCCCATGAGGACAGGGATTTTTGTCTGTTTTGTTTGCCCTGAGTTCCCAGCGCTTAAAGCAGTGCCTGGCACATTATAGGTGCCTGATAAATGTTCGTTGGTGGAAAGAAACTCAGATCTGTGAGCCTGTCTTACTGTTCCTGTGTTTGTAACTCCTTTATGTACCGCCTTCCTGTACCATGTAGGGCTTTCACTCACACAGTCCTCCCTTCTTTTGGGGGTGCATTCTGTCTTTGCTGGTTCATTCATCCATCCAGAGTTTTATTCAGCAACACTTGCTGACGATGATGAACCAGACCTGCTTTTCTCCCTGGAGGACTCACAGTGTAGGAAAAGCAAACCCTGAACAGACTCTTGCAAAGCCCCACAGGCTTCAGGACCTGGCATCTTTCCTCCTTCCCAGGCCTCGGGATGGATCACCTCTTTGCCATCTTTGGGCTCTGATGACACTGGTCTCTTTTCCCCGTCCTCAAACATGCCAGAGCCTCAGGGCCTTTGCACACGCCGTTCCCTTTGCCTGGAGCTCTGTTTTCCATTCTTTCCTCCGCTGTCTCCTATTCCTTTTTCAGGTTGCTGTTTTACTGTCACTTCCGCCTGTAGGCTACCCCTGACACCCCCAGCGCTGGGCATGGCTCCTATTAAATCCTACCTCCTGCTTTTCTCTCCCATGGAACTTGGCACAATTGTGACTTAAACAATCACTAGTTATAATTATTTGGTGAATTTCTGTCTGCCCCCCACTACCCAGCTTATGTCAGTTCTACAAGCAGGGGCTGTCACTGTCTTGTTTACCTCTGTGTCTCCCCTCTACCCAGCACAAGGCCTGGCACACAGCAGTTGCTGGATAAATGTTTGTTGAATGAGTGAATAAATCACATCCCTAACGTGATAGGTGCACAGGACAGGGCTGGTATTCGGGGGAGACTTAGAGGAGGTGGTGTCTGATCTAAATCTAAAGAGAAAATATAATTTGGCTAGATGCAGGGGAAAAAAGGGATGAGGCGTGAGTATACCATGCAGAGAGAGCAGCCTAAGCAAAGATACAGAGGTGAGTTGGAAGGACCTGTGAGCAGGGAGTATTGAGGGGTGGGGCTTGGGAGGAGATACAGAAGAGAAGGATAGAGTAGAGAGATACTGTTGTAGGTGACTGTGTTTGTCGTAAGTGACTGTCACAGAAGGTGTTTGAGCAGGGGAGAGACCTCCCAGGCTGTTTGAAAGCTGTTTCTGGAGGCTGGTGTGGAGGAACAATTGGTAGGGATGGGTGTGTTGGCTGGGGGAACAAGGAGGACTCAGACCCAGAGAGAGGTGGGCCAGGACTGGCAACTCCTTGAAGCAGGGGTGGGGGGATAGGTCCCAGCCTCCCCACATTGTAACAGAGTGCAGCATGGTCCAGAGCAGGGACATGTGATGCTTGGTGCCGGACCTCGGCTCTTTCCTGTTCTCATTCTACCTGGGAACACGTCAGGGGGCTGAAATTCCCCTCCCAGTGTGCAGAGCCCTTGGGTTTTGTTTGAATGGCTCAGGTAGTGGTGGGGGGGCGGTGGGCACCTTCATGGACCCCATGACCACAGGGCTTTCCTCCACGAAGCTCCCGTCCTTTGCCTGCCTCTGGGTGATGATCCAGTTGGCAATGGTGCAGAGAGACTCAGGATTGAGCGCCCCGATTGTCATGGTAGGGTAGGCCAGGGCGAAGACCCGGAATACGTAACTCGTGAGCCTGTTGGAAGGGAGACAGGGTGGGTGATGGCTGGCAATAGTCACCAAGGGGGTTCTAGGACAGGGGCGTCTACACTATGGAGAAGTCTACCCCAGAGAGCACGGCAACTTGGAATGCTGCTGGCCCTCAGGCTGCCTGCCCCAAGACCCCTCAGTGGGGATACTTCTGGGGTCATCAAGCCCCAGGCTGGTCCCTCAGGCTTCCTCCTACCAGTGCCCTCATCCTTACCAGGTGCTTCCTGGGTTTCCCTTGCTGGTGTGGTAGGTGCTATCTGCGCTCCGGTGGGTCAGCATCCGGCTGTACCCTGGGAAAACAGGTGGATGGGAATTTACCGGGAGAGTTGGTGCTTGGGTGTGGCTGTGAAGGGGGGGTTAGTTACCAGGCATAATCTGGGGGGCAGGGTATGGGTGGGACTTAGGGGTGCATCATATCTAGATGTAACCTGGAGGAGGGGACTGGTCCAGGTGCATTAAGGAGGGAGCTGCAGGCCCAGGTGTAAATGAAGGTCATGGCCACATGTGACAGTGGGAGCCAGGGTACAGCTGTATCTGGGAGTAAACTGGGAAACTGCGCCATTGGGGTGTGGTTGGGAATTACTGCTGGGGAGGTGTGTGACTGGGGAGGGGTGTGACTGGGAATTACTGCTGGGGAGGGGTGTGACTGGGAATTACTGCTGGGGAGGGGTGTGATTGGGGAGGGGCGTGACTGGGGAGGGGCGTGACTGGGAATTACTGCTGGGGAGGGGTGTGACTGGGGAGGGGTTTGGCTGGGAATTGCTGCTAGGAGGGATCATGGAAGGTGAAACCCAGGAAAGGGCGTATCCTGAGGGGCCACTACCTGGGTGTTTTCCTGTGGGTTGTTTCTTGGCTGTAAACTAGAGATGTCAGTGTGTCTGTGTAGTCAGAGGATGTTACTCCTGGGTGTATTCTGGAGAGGGCACCTCTGGGGTAGATTCTGAGCATTGCTACTTGGGTATTATCTGAAGGCTACCTGGAGGTTTACTGTTTGGGTTTAACACTGGGGATGTTAGTGTCTGGGTGTCACTTGGATGGAACACCATCCAGAGCAGCTGGATGGAGGGTTAGTGTCTGAGTGTAACCAGGGAGACGGGGTCAGCGTCCAAACTAACTTGAGGGTCTCTGTCAGGGTGTAACCGGGGTGTGTATCTATGGCTGTTACCTGGGGGGTTTGGATGTAACCTGGGAAGGTGTTAGCAATCAGGTGTAACCGGAAGGCCACCACCTGGGATTATTCTGGAGTCTTCTGCCTGGAAGTTCCCTGGGGGTGTAGCCCAGGGCATGGAACTGATTGGCTATAACCTGGGACAGTGTCTGAATATAACATAACCTGGGAGGTTGCTGCTTTGGGGTTAACCAGGGTGTCTGTTATGAGACTTGTAGCCTGGGAGAGGGGTCAGGGTGAAGGAATAATGTGGGGGTCACCATTGGGGGTCACCTGGGGGACTTGGTATCAGGTTGTCATCAGGGAGAAGAGTCAGAGTTTGGGTGCTATTGTCTGGGAAGGTCCAGTGGGGGCCTCCTCCAACCCCAGGGGTACCTCAACCACCCTCCCCAAGAGTCCCAGACACCCTCATCGAGGTCCCAGGAGGGGATCCACTCTCACCGCTGACAATGTTCTTCATCACTTGCTCCCTGAGCTCCACCCCAACCTTGTTCCACTGGCCCGTGCTATCCAAATAGCGGGCCAGGATGATCACGGGTGCCAGGGAGCTCAGCGTCTGTTCGGGGCAGCCAGTGGGGACCCTCAGCAGTCGCCTTGTTTCTCTGGGTGTCAGGCTGCCCAGGATGGTCTCTCCAAGGATGTCACCTGTCAGGTGGGCATGGTCTAAGCTACCATGGCTCCCCGATGGGGACCATAGGTACCCCCAGCCCCTCCCTCAGCCCCCACAGGAGCCAGCTCTGTCTAGGCACCTTGAATGCTGACAAACACTTCTGCCTCTGTGTTGGGCATCTTGTTCAAAAAGTCCTGTTTTGGCACCAGCTCCATCTGGGTCTGACCTGAGCAGGCACAACCTTGTGTGACAAGCAGGTTCTGGGACTGGGGAGGTCAGGGTTAGACTGCAGACTCTGGGAGAATCTCAGACTGGCCCTCTGACCAGATCCCCTCATTTCAGCCCCTCCCTCCACTGGAGCATGGTCCCAGGATCCCACGTGCTCCCTGAAGACCCCACAAACCTTGGGGGTTCAGGAGGATGCTATGGGATATTTGCTGTATCTGACCCTCTGCCTGTAGGATGCAGTGAAGAAGAAAGTTAAAAACAATAGTCATAATGACAGTCATAATGACAGTAAGAGGAAATATAGCTTTTAGCACAGACTCTGGGACCCAGATATCTGGGTTCAAATCCCAGCTCTTTTGCTTCCTAGCTGCATGACCTTGGACAAATTACTTCACCCCTCTGTGTCTCAGTTTTCTCATCCATAAAAGGGAGAGTATAGTAGTTCCTACCTCAGAGAGTTGTTCTGAGGGTGCAGTGAGTTAATATTCTTAAAGCGCTATATCCTAAGTGCTAAAAAATGTGTTTGTTAAGTAAATAAAGTATCACTGATGGGTCATGCACTGGTCGTGTGTAATCTTCACAGCTCTCTGATTATTCGTGGGTATGAGGATTATCCCCATCCTGCAAATGAGGAAACAGAGGCTCAGAGAAGTTAAGTAACTTGTCCAAGGTCACACAGAAGAGACAAGGTTTGAACCCGAGCCTGACTCCAAAGTCCTGAAGTGGGGACTCTGTGACTGAACTTTCAAATCATTGTCTCGCACCTCACTCCTTTCTTGGAGGCCTGTTCATTGATCTTGGGCCCACCTGCCCCTCCCGTGATCACACAGCCTGGAGCTCAGGAGAAGCCCCACTCGCTGCACTGGCAGCAAGGGCTGGGGGTGCCTATTACCTGGACCAGGAGTGTCTTCCTCACGTGGTCCTGGACCCCAAAGCCCATGACCTTGACCTCCACATCCACTTTGCCTGTTTCAAGTGGGAGAAGCACGAAGGGCACCATCTTGGAGGAGGTGGGGGGCACGACAACCACCTGGCGGGAAGGGGCTCCTGGCTTTGCCGCACTGCACAGTGGCTCCTTGTGGGGGAACTCCACTCGGACCTGGGGCAGGGTGGGCAGTTAGAGGGTCCTGATGCATGAGGAGGCCCAGGACCCTAGAGTCACAGTCTCCTCCCTGCCCCCACCCTGAGAATCCTGAGTAGGTGACAGTGTAGCATAATGATTGAGAGTAAAGACCCTGCCTGGGTTCAAACCCCTTCTGTCACTTAGGTGCTATGTGATCTCAGGAAAGCCATGTAAGTTTCCTTATCAGGAAAGCCATGTAAGTTTCCTTATCAGGAAAGCCATGTAAGTTTCCTCATCTCCAAACCAAGAACAGTCATAGCATCCATCTCCTGGGGTTATCGTGAGGCTTAAATGGGAAAATGGCTTAGAAACTTTTTCAAAAAGGCTGCCACTTCACTGGCTCCTTCGAATAATGGACACCCTCCATCCCCCTTATAAAACACACTGACAGACATTTTTGGGGGGAGAGGGGAAGGCTGGGGGCTTCACCTTGACCGGGTAGACCATGAAATTGTACAGCACAGCTTGGATCTGGACCTGCTCATTCCTGATCACGGAGAAGGGCAACTTAAGATCCACAAAGAATGATTTCATAACTGTCAGCTCAAAGGGGTCAGAGACGCAAAGACCTAGAACCAGGAGAGCACTTGACGTTAAGCAGGGGCCAACTGCCCTGGGGCTGGCCAGGGCCACTGTTCTCCTATTCCTTCAGCACTGGGCTTGTGGGGTCACCTTGTCCAGCCTTGAGACTGACGGCCACAAACTGCCATGTGGTGATGGAATCTGGCACGGTCACAAGGGTGCTGTAGTGCGAGATGCTGCAGAAAGTGCCAGGGTAGGGAGAAGGGAACATAAGTGAGTCTGTGCAGCCTGGACAGAGCCTCTGATTGAGGGTTACTGTCTTGGGCTTACCGTCACTATGAAGGGGTCAGTGGGTCACCCAGTTAGAGAAATTTGGGGGGGACCCACTGGGATCTTTATCCCCATCCAGGAAGTTTCATGTCATGGGACAATACTGAGAGCTCAATGTCACTCCTGGGGGTATTGGCCATGATGGATGCCCCCTGATGCATGGAAAGGGCCAGGGACCAGAGGCTGGCATGGGGACCATAGTCCTACCCCGATTCACTTTTGGGCAGAGTTATCTTCTTCCAGAACCAACTTTCAGGGAACAAGCTCCGGACAGGCTGGTCCTCCTGGAAGATGTCATCAAAGTCCTCGTCTTCATCCGCTGTAGGGAGCAGGTGTGGGTCAGGGTGTCTTTTGCATGTCTCCCATGACCCACCAGACTCTTCAGTGGGGTCCTCCCACCTCATCCCTCCATGGCACATGTCACCCCTTGACCTGTCCAGGGCTCTCCATGTCCCTCAGTGGAGCCCCCCGACCCTGTGCCTCCTGCCGTGGCCCCCTCACTTGTCCCCAGAAGCAGCTGCTCCTCTCGGGCCTCCCGAGTCAGGGCCTCAGACAGACGGCAGCAGCTCAGGAAAGCGGCGATGCAGACTGGTCCATAGCGGACATGACAGGTCCTCTCCTCACACGATAGCCCCACTGGGCTCTCCCGGATCCCAGCCTCACAGCACTTTCGCTCCAGCTCTGTCTCGAACTTGTTCACTGCAAGCCAGAGTTAGTGGGACAGAGGAGGGGCTGGGTAGGACCTGAGGAAGCAGGGACCCATCCACCTCAATGCCATGTACACCTGACCTCTGTTTAGCGGTATCTCTGGCAATGCTGTCCCTAGAACTTTGCCCGTGTCTTTCCCCTGAAGCTTCACATTGAACTCATATGACGAGTTCTGATGAGGAAGCTGAGCTACAGAGAGGTCAATTCACTGGCCCAGGGTCACACAGCTCACAAGTGGCAGAGCTGGGACTGGAATTCATGCTGCTGCCCCTGCTATTTCTTCTCCTTCTCTCCTTCTTTTTGGACAGGCATTGGCAACGCCATGTTTATTTATTAAAATTGTGATTTTGACTCCTGGTTTTCGTTGTGTGTTTTAAAAAAATGAAAACACAGAACTTGCTGTAGAGCATGATGTCAAGTTGAATGCTTCTAAATTAGCGAACTGAAGGAATGCACTTAAAGATAGAAAATATTAGAGCAATTTAATAATCTTATTGTCTACCATATAACATGGTTAGAACATCTATAGTTAAGTGATTGTTACCATAAATAAAACAACAGTCTACATTATGTACTTTTCTCAGAAGGTTAGCATGATTTTCGATATTGAAATTAGAGTTAGGGTTTTACCTCAATTTTTATTAGATTTCACTTATTTTCCCTTTATTTAGATCCACAAAGTCATTAGTGCTGCTTAAAAAGACTGAAAAATCTAATATTCATAGAATTCATGCTTCTAACAACACCCAGTGCTGCCTCTCATCTTCCTTGAACTCTAGGCTTCTTGGTCCCATCCACACCCTGGTCTTGGTCTACATGTTATCCATCTCCCCCTTCATCTACCTTCCTTCCTGTATCACAGAAGCTAGACATCTAAAAACTACATTTCCCAGACTCCCTTGCTGCTAGGGTTCTGGATGGGATGAGATTCTGCCACCCAGATGCTCTTGTATAGAATTTGGAAAGTGGAAGAGAGGTGGAGACCATTTTCCCTGCAACGGTGGTAGCTGATGGGTGGGCTCCAGTCTATGTGTTTTTGTAACAGGCATAATTCTGTGTTTCACTATCTACCTGCCAGCTTCATGAGAGATTTTGGCAGAGTTTCCTGAGATTTCATGCATTGAAACCTAGATTTCATGCACTGCAAGAACTACAATGGAGTGATCTTGAGTCTCAGCAAGCAGCCTTCCAACTTCCACTCCTAAAGTTCAGCTAATGATTTTGAAAGCACCAAACTCCCATCATTAAATCACCTCCCCTCCCTGCCCCCCGACTGGAGTAACTAGAGTGGTTTCAGTTTTCTTTTCTAAGCCGTGATGAATACAGATTAGGGAGCCAGGAGGGCACATCCAGCTTTAGCTCTGACCTGCATTCCTCTTGGTCTCCAGCCTCTTCAGGGAGCGGCGGTGACGGCTGGGAGATGGGCTCTGGGGGCAGTGCCAGTCTGGGGATCAGAGGGAAGAATGAGAGGACAAGTGTCAAGATCATTATCAACATCCTTGAGATTTATTGGGTGCTTACTGCATACCCAGTGCTTTATATGCATCACCTCATTTTATCCCACAGCCTCTTTGTAGTCAAGATTTGCCACTTAAAAGTTGTGCAGGGGCTTCCCTGGTGGCGCGGTGGTTGAGAACCTGCCTGCTAATGCAGGAGACGCAGGTTCGGGCCCTGGCCTGGGAGGATCCCACGTGCCGCGGAGCGGCTGGGCCCGTGAGCCACGGTTGCTGAGCCTGCGCGTCTGGAGCCTGTGCTCCGCGGCGGGAGAGGCCGCGATGGTGAGAGGCCTGCGCAGCGCGGTGAGGAGTGGCCCCCACTTGCCACAACTGGAGAAAGCCCTCGCACAGAAACGAAGACCCAACACAGCCAAAAATAAATAAATAAATTAATTAATTAATTTAAAAAAAAAAAGTAACTGAAGTGAAAAACCAATTGAGGACACAAAACAAGGCAAAAATATTAAAAAAAAAAAAAAAAAAAAAAAAGTTGTGCAGGGCTTCCCTGGTGGTGCAATTGTCAAGAATCTGCCTGCCAATGCAGGGGACACAGGTTCAAGCCCTGGTCTGGGAAGATCCCACATGCCGTGGAGCAACTAAGCCTGTGCGCCACAACTACTGAGCCTGCGCTCTAGAGCCCGTGAGGCACAACTACTGAGCCCATGTGCCACAACTACTGAAGCCCGTGCACCTAGAGCCCATGCTCCACAACAAGCCACCGCAATGAGAAGCCCGCGCACTGCAACGAAGAGCAGCCCCCGCTTGCCACAACTAGAGAAAGCCTGCGTGCAGCAACGAAGACCCAATGCAGCCAAAAATAAATAAATAAAATAAATTTATTTAAAAAAAAAAGTTGTGCAATCTTCAGCAAGTCACTTAACCTCTCTGGGTTTTAATTTCTCCAGCTATGTAAAATGGAATAATCATAGTTCTATCTATGAGATCATGCATATAAAAGTACTTGGCACAGGGTCTAGTTTGTAGTAAATAGAAACTGTTATTTTTTTAAAAATATTTATTTATTTATTTATTTGGCTGTGCCAGGTCTTAGTTGCAGCACTCAGGATCTTCATTGCAGCATGCGGGGTCTTTTAGTTGTGGCATGTGGGATCTTTTAGTTGTGGCATGTAGGATCTAGTTCCCTTACCAGGGATTGAACCCAGGCCCCCTGCATTGGGAGTGTGGAGTCTTAGCCACTGGACCAGCAGGGAAGTCCCAGAAATTGTTATTAATATCACTATTCATAGCTGAAAAGAAGACCCTCCTAGTTGTCCCCAAAATATCCATTCTCCCCTATCGTTTGTGGCAACTAAACCTCCATCTTTTATGTATCACTCAGAATGAAGACTACATTTCCCAGCCTCCTTTGTATCTAGATAGGGCCATGTAACTGAGTTCTGGCCAATGAGATGAGAGAGAACTGTACTATTCTTTCCACTTCCCTTCATCCTGGTGCCTGGCAGGAGGTCCTGGTGAGACTTCATCTTGGAATATGGCAGAGCAACAAGCTAGAAGGAGCCTGAGTCCCAGAATGACCTCTGGACTGTTATTGAGCAAGAAATAAACTTCTACCTGTTTAAGCTACTGTTAATTCGTATCTCTGATACACATGGCCAAAACTACATCTTAATTAGCACACAGTAAGTTACTTCTATTATTATGTACATTTTATGGAGAGATAAATTGAGAATCAGAGGGGAAATATGATCAGCCTATGGTAAGTGGCAGGGTCCTAGATTTTAGCTCATCTCTTTCACACCAAAGTCCATGTTCCTAACCACTAGATAGCACTTCCCCCACCCCTGCCCTCTTCCTGCCCCCCTTAAGTACCTGAGCTTGCCAAAGTGTCCATCCCTGTGCTCATCTTCATGTCCAATCCAGCATCCTTGAACACAGCAAGTCTGTCTTTCCCACTGCCTGCTGTGCAGCCAATGTCATGTTCCTCCACCGTATCCCAGACCTGAGGGTCAAGAGAGGAACCTGGATTTGGAGCCTGTATGACCCCTCCAGGGAAGGTGCAATGGTGCACTGTAATTGCTGGTTCAAATAATAATTTTCACATAATCACCCATTTATTGAGCCCTTACTACCTGCCAATCTCTGTGCTGTGCACAGGCTCCTTGAATCCTTGCAACCACCAATATTGTTCATTTACTAGGTGAAGAAACTCAGGCTCCAGCTAGAATCTCCAGGCAATCTTTGGGTCCAAAGCCCACATGTTCTTACCTTCTTCTGTGTGAGCTTGTGTTTGCTGTTCAAGATATAGACAGCCTTGTCCACGGCCACCAGCCCTACTGTGGCCTCTGCATCACCTGTCACCTTCAATTCCACCTGGCTGCTGGGCTGTACAGGCTGGAGGTATCCTTCATTCTTCATGCCAACCTTCAGCTAAGCAAGGAAAAAGAGAGATGTCAGGAAAAGAGGCTCGTAGGTCACCAAAGGGCTTCCACAAGTCCACTTTCAAGTTCATGCTCCCTCAGCTCTGATGGAGCATCTGGGAACTCCACCAGGCCAATCTCAACTCTACACATTTACTTGCATCTTCTCCACCTCTTAAGTTGAGCTTTTAAGGCCACATCACTTCTCCTTCCTCTCCTCTGCCTCCAGACTGAGAGCCCTTGAATTTGTACAGACCATCTCCCAAGCATTATGATGGTGGTGTACAACTTCAAGGAGTTTGACTCACCTTCTCCTTGCATTTGTCATTCACATCAATCCAAATGGAATCAGCCACCAGTTCAGGGTCCTGCCCTGTTCCCCTTGGCAGTAAATAAAAGGCCAGGATGCGGAAGGAAGGAAGCATCTTTGAAGTCACATCAATAATGGCTGACGTGTAGACACTCCCATGACTTTTTAACTGATGTTTGGCATACACAATCTGGCCCTTACTCAGGACCTTGGAGACAAGGGCGACTATGGATGAGAAGGGTAGAACCAGCCCTTCCCCTAGGCTATCCCAGCCCACAAGGGAGCCCCCTAGTCCCTTTGCTTCAGCCTCTAGGTCTGAGTCCATCCCAGATGGTTCCCACCAGCTCAAGTCCTGGTCCTAACCCCTCACCAGGATGGTGAAGTGAGTGATCCAGTCCTTGGTTGCAGGATTTTGATGCTTTGTGTTGAGGCTCAGCTGGATGTTGCTGCCAACCTCTGTGCCCAATGTCTTCACCTCAATGTGCAGGAAGTTCCCAGACCCGTTCTGAGTTGAGTAAGGCCAAGCTGTCATCCTGGCTGAAGCCTGCTCCTCTGGCTGGAGAGGTGCATCAGTTTCCACCTGGGGAGCATCATGGGCAAGTAAACCCCTAATAACACTTCCAGCTCACACAGTCCCAGCCCCACTATCCCTGTCCCATAAGGTTGGTACCAGGATAGGGAGCTCCTTCAGATCTCCATTTGTGTTGATGGTCAGAGTGGCCACCCCACTGGACGAGGTATGTACTTTGTGGTTTTGGCAGCGGACGAGGACTTTGGAGGCTGGGGACCCATCAGGATTCGAGACAAAGACCTGGGGTGGAATCTGGCATGAGACAAAGGACAGGCCTGGGGGTGGCCTGGTGTAAGAGGTGGGAACTGGGAATGCAATCTGGATAGGACTGCCTTGTACAGCTGTACAAGTTGTGCACTGAGCAACACCAGGGGCACCTCTCATTTAGAGCCTATGAGTGGAGCCCCTGGAGTTTTGCAGAGTACAACCGTATGTGGCAGCCCTGGTTGTTGGTGTACCAGGGTGTAAGGGTGGGAGGAATTGAGGGTGAAAAGGGTAGGAGGAGATGTGGAGGTCTTGGGGAAAACTTGGAGTAGGATTGGCACCAAAGGATGTCTCCAGCTTTTCTAATGCTTATCAGACATTTCAAAGTCACCCCAAATGAATGTATGTAAAAATAGCATGCTTTCTGGGCAAATGTAGCCTTAAGATAAACTTCTAAGCATCACCTTCCAGCCTGACTGTGATCCCTAACCCCCCACAGAGAAATTCTGGAGCCATCACTGTGCTTTGGGGGGACCTGGTTAAGACTTGAGGGAACCTTGGGATTGGTCTGGAGGCATGATGGACTCAGCTCTCAGACAGATGAGCTCTGGGAGGCAGGTGAAACCTGTGTGTGTTTTTGTCTCCTGGGAAGGTCTGTTTCAGGGAGGGGCCCAGAGTCCCTGCGTGGAGTGAACCCAGACTCTGACCCTAAAGTGGAATGGCATCCCTGGCTTGAAATACTGGGGTGTCCTGGTGAACTTGATGTTGTACGGGCTCTGGACAATCTTCACTCCGGAGGTCTCAGCCTGGACCATCTCACCCCCTGGAGAGACAGGAGGATCGTAAGTTCTGTGGCAGAGGTTCAGTTTCCTGGGGAAAGAGCAGGCTGGTATGGGAGGCCCATCTTGGTGAAGGCAGGAAAAGACAGTAACACGATTTCAGCTCCTCCCAGCCCTTCCAGCATTTCCCCATTTCTCTGATGAGGAAACTGAGGCAGGAGGTGTCCCAAGGTCACATGGGTGGAGTGTCTGGGTTGGGAAAGGACACAGGGTCCTGACCTCAGCCAGGGGCCTGGGTGGGGGTGGCACCTGAGGAGAAGACAGTGACGTTGACAAAGATTGAGGCCCCAATGAAGTCCTCTTCCGGGCCTTGGAATGTGGCCATCAGTGTGTCCTTCTGGAGGGAGACGTGGCCGAGGCCTTCAAAGATCTGCTCTCAGTGCAAGAGAGAGGAGAGGAGATGGTTTCTTGGGAAATGGGCGATAGTAGAGGAAGGGGAGGTGGGGAAGGGGGAAAGAAGGGGGAGGAGGTGGGGAAGGAGCGACAGGGGAGGGGTGGGTCTCAGTCACCTCCACCCTCTGCAGGGAGCTTTTGATGGAGATCCGATGGGAATCCTGCTTCACCCCAAAGATGGCCAGAGCGTGTCCATCCACTGGCTTGTTGAATATATATCTGGGGGATGGACATCCATCTCACTGGCTCTGAAGCACCCACACAACCTCATGTATCTGCAGAGACAGCCTGTGTAATCTCCTGGGGCTGCAGAAATGGCTGTAACACTTTGGGAGGGGCGGAAGTGGCCCCTGGTAACTTAGATGTTTCCATTACTGACCAACACAAGCCTGGGAGGTGACAAATATGTCCCTTAAGGCCTTGTTGGGTTGCAGATGAAGCCTGTGTAACCTCACAGGATGGTGGAGGTAGGCTGTACGGCCATATGGGGCCACAGGGAAATCTGAACACGGACTTCCCTGGTGGCGCAGTGGTTAAGAATCCCCCAGCCAACGCAGGGGACACGGGTTTGATTCCACATGCCGTGGAGCAACTAAGCTCGTGCGCCACAACTACTGAAGTCTGCATGCCTAGAGCCTGTGCTCTGCAACAAGAGAAGCCACCGCAATGAGAAGCCCGCGCACCACAGCGAAGAGTAGCTCCTGCTCGATGCAACTAGAGAAAGCTTGCACACAGCAAAGAAGACCCAATGCAGGCAAAAAAAAAAAAGAAAGAAAGAAAGAAATCTGAACAACCCCTGGGATGGCAAAGGTGGCCTGTGAAGCCTCGTCAGGCAGTTTAGGTGACCTGTATAGCATGACGGAGCTGCAGAAATGGTCTGTATAATGTCAAGAAGTGGCAGATATGGCCCTTACAACCCTAGGTGGACAATATGACCTGTGCAGCCTTGTAAAGTTGTGGGGATGGTCTGTAAATTCCATAAGGCAACATATGTGACATTTGCAATTTCATAGAACTTCAGAGATGGTCTGGACAACCTCACAAGATGACAAAGGTGCCTATGCAACCTCTTGGACCTTTAGAGATGGTCCAAACCATGAGATGTCGTATAACTCCATTAGGTAGATAAGGTGGCCTGTACAACCCCAGAGAAGGGATGTACTGTACTGAAGGGATGGTCTGCATAACCTCACGGGACAAGAATGTCTCATGGGTGGCAGAGAGTGCCTCTCCTATACCCTAAGAGCTACAGAAGTGGCTCATTTCTCTCTACCCATTCAGTTTTTTGGCATTTCTGGTCCTCTGGCCAGGCTGGGGGTAAAGGAACTCACCGGGCCTGGATATTCACGCCCAGGGCCTCATCATTGAGGTAGAAGAAAGTCTTGTTTGGTGTCAGCTGGACCTCAAAAGATGGGAGCACTGGGTGCAGTAAAGAGAGTGTCACCCTCAGCATTTCACTGTCATCCCCCCCGTCCCCTCCCTGCCCCACTCGCTCCTTCCTCAGTGATTCTGGCAGCCCCCAAGGGCTGGAGCACATAGTCCTCAGGCCCTGGCACACAGTAGGTGCACCATGAGCCCTCCTTTGCATTTGCAGCCCCGGTCCTTGCGTGGTCCACCTTGTCTACCCTGGCACACCCTTCTCACCAAACTCCTTCACTTCAAAGTTTGCCTTGAACTTCTGCTCGGGCGCACTTTGGTATCTGGCTTCGATGCTCCAGGTCCCAAGACTGAGGCACAGAGAGAGTTAGGAGAGATGGAGCCTGAGAAGGAGAACCTCCCTCCCTCCACCCCTAGGGTTCCCAACAGGGCACCTGATGAGCTCTGGGAGGCGGAAGGAGTTCGCGAAGACACTGTCCTTGGCCAGGAGATCCTGGCTGATCACAGTGATCCCCTCCGGGTTCTGCGGGGATCGGGGGTGGTTGGTTCATGCCCCAGGCCTTCAGCATGTGATATAACCCCAGTGTCTGGGATCCGCCCTCCCCTCAGGAGAGGTCACCTTGATGTCCAGAGTGAACGTCCTGGGCACAGGATCCATCCTGTGGTTCACAGTGTATACCCGGTATTGAACTGGAGGAGGGAAAACTCTTAGCATGGGATAGAGTTTGGAGAGGGGGTGGGTATAGTCATTAGGATCTCGGGCAGCGGAGGGGGGGGGCGGCTTGGACAGAAGGACACCCTGGGAGGTGGAACATGTGGGCATGGGGGAAACTGGGGATGAGAGTCAGCGCCTGCCCCAGGCCAAGTGCCTGGGGGCTGTACCCAATTGCTCAGGAGTGTAGATGGTCTTATCTGTCTGGATGAAGATGTAGCCAGCGTGGGGAGCTACCAGCACCAGCTTCTCCATTAATGCGGAGGCCGAGGTGGGTGCCCAGGTTGCCTGGATGATGACGTACTGAGTTCCTGGTTGTGGCGGGTACACCAGGCTCTCGGGAATCTGGGGAGAGATGCCCACACTCCTCAGGGCCTGCTGGGGTCTCCATCCCTGCGGGCAAAGCCCTGTACCAGATCTTGGAGAAGCAATTGAATGGGAGCTCTCTGGTTCTGCCCTTGGGAGCAAGGTTCCCACGTGTGCCGCCCAGGTTGCTGCTGAACAAGGGCATCCAGCCCAGCGCGGGGCGGGGTGGGGGGGTGGGGTTGGGGGGTGAAGGGGGGATGCGATCCCGTTCAGGCTCAGTTTCCCAGACTACCAGCAGAGGGCGCCTTTTATTAATTCGCACAGAGACGTTATACGGACTAATCGAGGCCTTTCTCGGAGCCCAGACCTACGGGACTTTGACTTTCTAAATGGATAGGACATGCAAACTGGTATATATAGAATGGATAAACAACAAGGGCCTACTGTATACCACAGGGAACTAACTGTATTCAATATCTTGTGATAAACCATAATGGTAAAGAATAAGAAAAAGAACAGATGAATGGATAAAGAAGTGGCACATATATACAATGGACTATTACTCAGCCATAAAAAGAAACGAAATTGAGTTATTTGTAGTAAGATGGATGCACCTAGAGTCTGTCATACAGAGTGAAGTAAGTCAGAAAGAGAAAAACAAATACCATATGCTAACACATATATATGGAATCTTAAAAAAAAAAAAAGAGTTCTGAAGAACCTAGGGGCAGGACAGGAATAAAGACACAGATGTAGAGAATGGACTTGAGGACACGGAGAGGGGGAAGGGTAAGCTGGGACGAAGTGAGAGAGTGGCATGGACATATATACACTACCAAATGTAAAATAGATAGCTAGTGGGAAGCAGCCGCATAGCACAGGGAGATCAGCTCGGTGCTTTGTGTCACCTAGAGGGGTGGGATAGGGAGGGTGGGAGGGAGACGCAAGAGGGAGGAGATATGGGGATATATGTATACGTATAGCTGATTCACTTTGTTATAAAGCAGAAACTAACACACCATTGTAAAGCAATTATACTCCAATAAAGATGTTTAAAAAAAAAAAGAATGGTATGTATGTATAACTGACTCACTTTGCTGTACAGCAGAAATTAACACAACATGTAAATCAACTATACTTCAATTTAAAAAAATGGATAGGACATAAGAGGAGCAGTAACTATATCCAGGCCTTGCATCTCTCTTTTTTTTTTTTGATATGGATCATTTTCAAAGACCTTATTGAACCTGCTACAGTACTGCTTCTGTTTTATGTTTTGGTTTTTTGGCTGTGAGACATGTGGGATCCTAGTTCCCTGACCAGGGATCGAACCTGCACCCCCTTCAGTGGAAGGTGAAGTCCCCACCACTGGACTGCCAGGGGAGTCCCACAGGCCCTGCATCTCTTCTCCAGTGTGCGTCTTGGGAAGTCCCTCTAGAGTCTGCCCCTCTCTATGCTTGCTGCTGACGCAGAGATTCCCTTTATGGCCACCCAACCCGGCCTGTCACCCACCGTCACTGGTGCCTGGTCCATAAAGTGGTTTTCTGGTGAGAGAACGAGCTGAGCCCTAGCCACTGGCATCTTCTTCATGGGGAAATCCCACACGGTGAGGTTCACCTTGAGGGGCCTGGTGAGGGGCTCTGTGGAGTCCGAGTGAGCCTGCACATGGATGTTCTCCGGGCTGCCGACCCGCAGGACCCGGGGGGTCACCAGGATGTACCTGCCAGCAGACAAACATGGGAGCACAGGGGGACTCAAGTGGTGGAAGTGATGGACGGGGGTCACATGCGGGGAATCATACGGATGGCAGATGTCCCCTCAGTTCTCCAGACTCACAGCGGCTCAGCGTGGGCAACGGGGGGCCCCAGGAGGAGCAGGATCGATCCTAGGAACCAGGGCACATCCATGGCGGTGGGAGGACAATGTGGGGCCACAGGCCACAGATGCCTGTCCTCCTGTTCACCCCAGCTCTGGTCTGTTTGCCTTGGCTTACCCTGGCCGAGTTAATATCTAAATGAACATGGGGAGGAAATTCCCATAAATCCAATGGGTGACAAGGGGGCTGCTCCGCCCTCCTCAGCCAATCCTCCGCAGGGTGGGGGGCTGGGGACAGTTGCATTGAGAAGTGTTCCAGGCCCCACCCACGCCTTGGGGGCCAGGGTGTTAGGAGGGCTGCCTTTCCCATCAGCCATGGGTTCTCATCCTGAAGCCCTCTCCTCCCCCAGCAGGGAGCCTGGGCCATGTGGCCCTGGGCATGCACTCAGGGCTTGGCTGGGATTGGCTGGTAGGGGCAGGAGGAAAGAGGACTGTCCCCTCCTCTGCCCTTGTGAAACTGGCGAGAGTTTCTGGGGTAGTTGTTCCAAGTAGGGCAATGCAGGCATTATGTTTTCATTTCCCAATCACAGGCATGATCAGCCATATGGCATTTAGCCATCTGACCCCGGGGACCCACTGTAGTGGAAGCTTCTGGGAAATGCATGGGTCAAACGCTCTTACTGGATTTCAGATCTTTCTGAGCCCAGTATGTATTGCATGGCTTTTCTCCTTCCTTGCAGGAGCCGATCACACTTGGTAAATCGTCCACTGTCTATTGTTCCTAAATCATGCCAATCTCTCCGGGCTTCTTTCCCAACAGGCAAATTATACATATTAAACCAGGGAGGAAAACACATCTTGCTTGAAGCATTCCTGGAAGAAGGCTTTCTCTGGCCAGAAATAATTCTCACTAGCTGTTTAATATGCCCTATTAAAGATGTTGAACCCAATTTGTGATGTCTGCCCCATCGAAGCAGGTGGGGCTGCAGACAAGTTTGTCTGGTTCTTTCTTCTTCAGTGAAGTCAATACTGCCAGCTTGGAGAGTCTCGCCTATTGGAGGGACCCAGACCACCCCGAACAATGATAATATACATTTATCCCACAAAAATTCGTTAAATATTTACTACAAGTTTGGCCCTACTTAGCATGCTGAGGACACAGCAGTGACCACAATAGACAAAGTTGCTGCTTGTGTGAAATAGACTTTTTTAAAAAATGAATTTATTTATTTTATTTATTTTTATTTTTGGCTGCGTTGGGTCTTCGTTGCCGTGAGGGGGCTTTCTCTAGTTGCGGTGAGTGGGGGGTTACTCTTCGTTGCGGTGCACGTGCTTCTCATTGCGGTGGCTTGTCTTGTTACAGAGCATGGGCTCTAGGCGTGCGGGCTTCAGTAGTTGTGTCACATGGGCTCAGTAGTTGTGGCTTGCGGGCTCTTGAGCGCAGGCTTAGTAGTTGTGGCACACGGGCTTAGTTGCTCCATGGCATGTGGGATCTTCCTGGACCAGGGCTCCAACCCATGTCTCCTACATTGGCAGGTGGATTCTTAACCACTGCGCCACCAGGGAAGTCCCTGGAGTGGACATTTTTTGAGAACTTACTTTCTCCTTAAACCTCATAGCCTCCCGTGACTTGGGTTCACCGTGTGCCCACTTTCCAGACTATGTTTGTAGAGATTTGGGAAACCGAGTGTGTCAGACACGAAGGGGGTAGTCATTTATTCCTCAGGCATTTATCGTGCACCTACTGTGGGCAAGACACTGTTCTACATGCTCTATGTACACTCACAGAAGTCTCACAGCTGAAGTAAGGATTACCACCCATTGTACAAATGAGGAAACCGAGGCCCCGAGAGGATGAGCAACTTACCCCGGGTCAGGCAGGTGAACCATGAGGATGGGTAATGCTCTTAAGTCTATGGTAAACAATCTCTTATGAAGCAAAAAATCAACAGAATTGAATTAAAGCCTGGATCAGGGATGCAGATGAGACCTAATTTAGAAAGTTCTAGAACACTGGTGTCCATTTGGGGTGGCATGTTCCACCGCTGTCCCAGGCTCTCAGGGAACCTCCATTGGTTCTGTTCAGCTCTCTCTTGGCTGGGGGAGAGCTCCCCCCCTTCACATCTTCATTCTTATACCAGGTATCCACATCCCTGCCCCCATCCTAGGGGCACCCAGGTGTCCAGGATGGGCGATATCCAAAGGTGAGGGGCTGCAGAGGCTTTATTCTCACCTTTCTCTCCAGTCTGGGCTCCTTCCTCAGTGCCAGTGTCTGTCTCCCGAGTGGGAATCTTTACCAGGTAGGTGCATCCAAGCCTCTTTGAAGCACACTCAGGCCTGCAGAGGTCTCCTGAGTTTCTTTTCTTTCCTTTTTTATTTTATTTTTTTTAGCAGTAAGCAGAACTTATTTATTTATTTATTTAGGCCACACTGCAAGGCTTGTGGGATCTTAGTTTCCGACTAGGGATCGAACCCGTTCCCCGTGCAGTGGAAGTGGTTAGCGTCCTAACAACTGGACCGTCAGGGAATTCCCTTGAGTTTCTATTTTGACTTGGAGGTGGGTCCAGGAAGGGAAAACTGCCCTTGGGTACCAATGAGCAGCAGAGGAGGCAGGAAAACAACTAGTGTGGGGTCCTTTGGGATATAGCCTTGCCACCCGGTGAACTAATGGATGGAGTCAAAAATGGATGCTGAGTGAATGAGTGATAGCAGGAATTCATATCTCATGCACCTGATCCTTCCACCCCACCCCAGTCCGGGTCCCCCCAAAGAAGAATGATAAGCATTTGCTCAATAATTAATAATGAAATAAATAATATAAATTTGAGCACCTACTGCATGGCTGGCTTTGTTGCTGGGGACACAGCAGTGAACAGGATGGAAACCCCCCCCCCTCATGGAGTGGATATTTACTGTAGCCACTTTCACCTGGACTCTCTCTTTGAATCCTCTTAGCAATCTAATGACCCATTGACCCATTTTGCAGGTGAAAAAATCACAGAATGAAGTGTCCTGCCCAATACTGTACAGCTAGGAAACTGAGGCACAGAGAGGTTAAGTGACTTGCTCAGGGTCACACAGCAGGTAAAGAGATGGAACTGAGCTTCTGAATCCAGGTTTGAGAGGGAGCCCAAATTAGCAGATACAAACCATTATATATAAAATAGATAAACAACGAGGTCCTGCTGTATAGCACAGGGAACTACAGTCAGTATCCTGTGATAAACCGTAATAAAAAAATATGAAAAAGTATATATATATATATAATCACTTTGCTATACACCAGAAACTAACACAACATTGTAAATCAACTGTACTTCAATTAAAAAACAAAACAAAACAAAGAGGGAGCCCAAGGAAGGTAGGAGGTCGGGAGAGTAGCTATGGGCTCCCCCCAGGTCTGCTGGCAGCTGTCAGTGGTCAAGTCCAACCTCTCGAACTTGACCACGAGAGGGCGCCAGCGAACCTCCGGCCAGACGCAGAGAAGCGCTCGGCCTCCTCCCGCGGGAATGTCAGTGGAGGAGGGAGGGGACTTTGGCCTCTAGCCTAGAGCAGCTGCTGCTGCCGCTCACATTCCGCCCGCCTTCCCCTCCCTGGGACGCTCGGTTTGCAGCGAGGCCGGGGCGGGCGGGGCGGCCTTGCAGGGATGTGTGCCCTCTGTTTTCGCCCCCTCCTCCTGGGCTTCCAGCCCGAGGCTTCCCCGGAAAAGCTGGGCAGGACCCAGGGGTCAAGGAATAACACCCATAGCGACATAACAACGAATGTCTGTCATTGATGGTACACCTACTAATTTCCTGCACTTACTGGGACTTTCTCTCCACCAACTCTTCCATTCTACGGATGAGGAAACTGAGGCTCAGAGAGGTACAGTTGATCGCTCTGGTAGGAGGTGTCAGGAGCTTCTTAGCGTGGATGGTATGCCGGGATGTTCCCAGTTTGGTCAATTCCAGTCCCAGCCACGGCTCCTTGGGTCATTTCTTGGTTTCCTCAGGGCTTCAAGAACTGGCTTTGCTTCCAGATCCCTAAGGGAATCGCATGCCTCTTCTGCTGGTCAAAGGAGGTTTCTGAAGGCAGTGAGAGTTTTCAAGAGAAGCTTATTGCTAAGAGGGGAGAAAGAATAATTTAGCAATCATGTTTGGGGTTGATTACTGGGTCTGAAAGCACCCTGGAATTTCAATGATATGTGTCCCCACAGAGCTCACAGCCGGGCCAGGGAGAACTACCCATAAATAAGAAGCTGCAAGGGCCCAGAGGAGCCTGCTATCTCATCTAGCCTGGGGAGTCAAGGAAGGCTTCCCGAAGGAAGTGGTATTTAGGCTGAGACCAAAAAAGTTTCAGTAAATTAAGAATAATTGGATGGGACTTCCCTGTTGGCGCATGGTTAAGAATCCGCCTGCCAATGCAGGGGACATGGATTCGAGCCCTGGCCCAGGAAGATCCCACATGCCGCGGAGCAACTAAGCCCATGTGCCACAACTACTGAGCCTGCACTCTAGAGCCTGCAGGCCACAACTACTGAAGCCCGCGTGCCTAGAGCCTGTGCTCCGCAACAAGAGAAGCCACGCAATGAGAAACCCACACACTGCAACAAAGAGTAGCCCCCGCTCACCGTAACTAGAGAAAGCCCGTGCACAGCAACGAAGACCCAACACAGCCAAAAATAAAATAAATAAAATTAAATAAAAAAAAAAAAAGCAGGTTCAGGGGATAGAGAGGGGGCCTCTCTGAGGAGGTGACATTTGAGTCCCCATATGAGTTGAAGGAGGGAGACGTGGATATCTGGGAAAATTATTCTGGGCAGAGGGAAGAGCAAGTGCAAAGGCCCTGAGGTGGAAGTGTGTGTGGAGCATTTAGAAACAGCAAGGAGGTCCGTGTTCTGGGAATGGAGTGACTGATAGGGCGAGAGTGGGATATAATCTGAGCTGAATATTCAGGGATCAGATCGTGTAGGAGGCCACATCGCTGTGGATCTGAATCTAAGTTAGAGAGAGAACCAGTGGAGAGTTTTGAAAAGGGGAGTGACGTTTTCTTTCTGTGTTAAAAAATTAGTCTGGGGATGTCCTTTGTTCCTATGACTCGAAATCCAAAAGTAACAACGACGACAAAGATGAATAATTCCACAACATAAAAATAAGACCAGGGCTTCCCTGGTGGCGCAGTGGTTGAGAGTCTGCCTGCCGATGCAGGGGACACGGGTTCGAGCCCTGGTCTGGGAGGATCCCACATGCCGCGGAGCGACTGGGCCCGTGAGCCACAACTGCTGAGCCTGCGCGTCCGGAGCCTGTGCTCCGCAACAAGAGAGGCCACGATGGTGAGAGGCCCGCGCACCGCGATGAAGAGTGGCCCCCGCTCGCCACAACTAGAGAAAGCCCTAGCACAGAAAAACGAAGACCCAACGCAGCCATAAATAAATAAATAAATAAAATTAAAAAAAAAAAAAAAATAAGACCAAATACCACCACAGAAAAGTTTAAAAAAAAACTGAGACAAGGTATCTGCACTTCCTACTATAGACCTCTTAATGTTCATAATATGTAAAGAGTTTCTAAGAATTAATAATAAAATATAAACAATCCCATAGGAAAAAAATTGAGCAGAAGTTGTAGTCAGGATGTCCACAAAAAATAAAACACAAATAGTCTTTAACGCACTAAAAGACACTGGGCCTCACTCATGATAAGAGCAATGCAAGTTAAAATAAGAGGAATGTGAGATACTAATTTTTATGCATTAGATCAGCAAAACTTTGGAAGATCGATAACGCCCAGTATGGTGAGGCTGTGGGGAAGTAAGCATGTTAACATGTGGACATCAGTCCTCCCCAGTAGAGATGAAATTGGTGATGTTCATAAAAATTACAAATGCTTAGTTTCTTTGGCCAGTTAATCCCATGACAGAAATGCTTGCACACGTGTGAAACGATGTATAAACACAAGGCTATTCATTGCAGTCATTTCTATCATAGCCAAAGACTGAAGAGAGCCCAAAGATTCATCACTACAGGATCAGTTGCATAAATTATTGTCCATCTACACAGTGGAATATATTGCAGCTGAACCAAAGAATGAGGAAGTCTTCTCGGGCTGATGTGAGAAACTCCTAAGACGTATTATTCAAGGAAAGAACCAAAGTTCACACTTACGTGTATAGCATGTTGCTTTTTGTGAAAAAGTTTAAAAAAGTGAATATTCATGTTTTTCCACTAAAATACCCCATATTTACTTTTAAAGTTGTGATAAAATATACACAACACAAAATGTACCATTTTGACCATTTTTGAGTGTACAGTTCCGTGGCATTAAGTACATTCATATTGTTGTGCCACCACCACCATCCATCCATCTCCAGAACTCTCTTCATCTTCCCAAACTAAAATTCTGTCCCCATTAAACACTAACTCCCCATTCCCCCTTCCCAGCCTCTTTGAACCACTATTTTACTTTCTATGAATTTGCATACTCTAGGTACCTAATATAAATGGAATCACACAATATATCTGTCCTTTTATATCTGGCTTATATCGCTAGGCATAATGTCTTCAAAGTTCATCCATGTTGTAGCACATGTCAGAATTTCCTTCCTTTTTAAGGCTGAATACTATTCCTTTGTGTGTATATACCACAGTTTATCCATTCACCAGGTTTTTTTCCCCCTTGTATAATCAGAAAGAAAACCTGGATAAATAACTCATGCAAGTTATAACAGGCAGTGGTGGGGGATCGGGAATTGGGCAGTTGAGGAAAGATGAGGGTAAGAAATTGTTTAAAAAATATTTCTTCATATATATTTTTTATTTTTAAAAGCACTGTGAATGTTTTACCTCTTTGAAAGATATTTTTATATCTATACGCAGGGAGGAAAACGCAGAAGAGGAGGAGGCTGGTGCAATATTCCAGGTGAGAAATCATGGTGGTTGGAGTAGGTTAGGGGCCAAGAAGGTGTTTTGAAGTGGTTGGTTCTGAATATACTTTGCAGGTCAGGTGAACAGGATCTCCTGATAGATTAGCTGTGAGATGTGAAAGAGAGAAAATAGAGACGACGCCAAGATTTTTGGCTTGAGCAGCTAGGATGTAAAGATGAGGTGGTGGGGGCATGAGTGTAGAAATAAAGAGTCAAGGGTTAGCTTGTTATTATCACCTTCTGAGCTTTGGCCAGTCTCTGCTGGTCACCAATAGCATCCCCTTGGAATTTAATAACAGCATCCCTCCCCGCACTGCATTTGTTTTTATAGTTGCCATCTGGATTGATGATCATTCTTCCTTATATGCAACAGAAACTGACTCAGTGTGATTTAAGCTGCAAAGGAATTTCTTGGGTAGATCCTGAGGGCTCATGGAATCATCAGCCTTGGAAGATTGAAAGGGACAAAGTGGCAGCGCAGGGCAGCAGCTAAGATCACAGCTTAAATCATCCCCCTGAAACCAACCAGAGGCTCTGGCTTTTGCTGCCGATGCTGGCAATGCCACGCTCCTGTCCCTTCTGCTACCGCCTCTTCCTGATCCCTTCTGTGGGAGGCCAACTCTCAATTCTAAATCCTGTGCACCTGCAGAGTGGAATCAGGGTCACATGCTCACCCTCTAGCTGCAAGAGAAGCTGGGAGAGAAGGTCTGGTGTTTTCTTGCACCAAGAGTCTATACGTAGGGGGTTTGGAATACTGTACGCGCCACCTGCAAATAAGTATCGAGTTCAGCTTCACTCATGGTGGGTATGATGGCTTTTTCTTCTTGGTAAGGAGATAAATGTGTCTTTTAAAATAAATTATTTAAAGGAATTTAAAAAACATTTTTCAAATTTAATCTTTATTTTTTATTGGAGTATAGTGGATGTACAATATTGAGTTAGTTTCAGGTGTATAACAAAGTGATTCAGTTATACATATACATATATCTATTCCTTTTCAGATACTTTTCCCATATAGGTTATTACAGAATATTGAGTAGAGTTCTAAAGGATTTTTTTTTTTTTTTAAAGCAAGAGAATGCTGGACATAAAATTCAGGACAGTGGAGACCTTTGGGGTGAGGCAGACAGTGAATATTGATAATGTTCTAATGGTAGAGTCTGATGGTGGGCTAGTGTGTATGCATTTTGCTCCTCTGCTTTGTCAAGTGCATATGTTACATCAGTCAGCATCTTGGATGGAAAGAGACAGCACACTCACAGTGAGTAATTTGGGAAACGATGAGGACAGGAATGATGGTTAAGGGAAGGGTCGGAGGTAAGGAGCCGTGACGCCCTGCTGGCGACCGTGGGGTCCCATCACCATCTTTAGCTGAAAGGGGCAAAAGGAGGGGGTGGTCCTCAGAAACTTGATCTGGGGCTGAGATAGAGGGATGCTGCGAATCCACAGTGACCTGCATGGAAGGAGCTTGAGGGACAAACGCCGTGGCCTTTCCCCTCCCACTGGCAGAACCCAACATAACTGGAAGCCAAAGGTGGTGGAAATTGATTGATGTAATCCTGGGGTGAGCCTCCTGGGTAAAGACCTCTTGCACATGTGCATTTCATCTATTCTTTTAAAAAATTAATTTAATTTAAAAATTGACACAGGGAACTCTACTCAATACTCCATAATGACCTATATGGGAACAGAATCTAAAAAAGAGTGGATATATGTATATGTATAACTGAATCACTTTGCTGTACACCTGAAACTAACACAACGTTGTAAATCAACTATACTCCAATAAAAATTAATTAAAAAAATCAATATTCAGGTCATGTGAAATAAAATTACTGGGATAGACTCCAAAAAAATAAAAAATAAAAATTGAGATATCATTTATATACCATAAAATTTGCCCTGTTTAAATGCACAATTCAGTGGTTTTTGGTGGATTCATAAACTTGTGCAACCATCACCACTCTCTACTTTCACATATTCTTTTTCGGGTATTCCAACATTGCTTCAAAAGTCCAGTATGGGAGAGGGGAAGGGAGGAGTTGATTTGAAAAAATATTAAATAGCCCCCATTATCTCTGCAATGACTCAAAGAGACCTCTTCTGAGGGTCCCGGACTCAGTTTCCATTTTCCTAGAAAAGATCACTAGAGACCCCTAAAGACCAGCATAGACTGAGTTGGACAGCCCCAGACTCGATTCCTGCCCCTTCCCCTCTGCCCCTGGCAAATGGGGATGTTCTGAGTGGCTTCATCTCATAAAACTGCAGAGCAAACATTAATTAAACACTTTGCCCAGAGCTTGGTATTCCAAGGTTTGAACACAAACCACAACAAAAACTGCAAGTGAAATGAAACAGTCCAGAGGACTTTCGTTTCCGCACTGTTATAGCTAATCCTGCTTGGCAGAAGATGACATCAGGGGAGTCACCTGCCCAGGGCCACCCACTGAACGAGAGGAAGAGCCAGCATTTATGCCCAGAGTCCATCCACTTCCGAATTCTCAAGAGGAGGGCCAAGAAATTTGGGGACACTGTCTCAGGGGTTCAGATGAGACCCCTATTGATTTAAATTTTTAAAAATTGGGCTAAAATACACATGACACAAAATTTACCATCTTCACCATTTTTAAGTGTACAGTTCATTAGTGATAAGTACCTTCACGTTGTTGTGTAACTGTCACCACCATCCATCTCCAAGAACTCTTTATCTTGCAAAATTGATACTCTGCCCCCATTCAACACTAACTCCCTGTTCCTCCCTCTCCCAGCCCCTGACACCCACCATTCTACTTTGCCTCTATGAATTTGACTCCTCTAGGGACATCATATAAGTGGAATCATACAGTATTTGTCCTTTTTGTGTCTGGCCTCTTTTGCTCAGCATAATGTCCTCAAAGTTCATCCATGTTGTAGCATGTGTCAGAATCTCCTTCCTTTTTAAGGCTGAATAAATATTCCATTGTATGGGTGGATCACATTTTGTTTATCCAGTAACCTGTTGATGGACATTTGGATTGCTTCCACCTTTTGCCTATTGTGGACAAGGCTGCTCTGAACACGGGTACACAAATATCTCTTCAAGACCCTGTTTTTAATTCTTTCAGGTAATACTCAGGAATGGAATTGCTGAGTCATGTGATAATTCTGTTTCACTGTTTGAGGAACTGCCATACTGTTTTCCATAGTGGCTGGACCGTTTTACATTCTCACCAACAGTACACAGGGTTCCAATTTCTCTACATTCTTGTGAACACTTGTTATTTTCTGGGCAATTTTTTTTTTGATGTAGCCATGCTAATAGGTGTGAGATAGACCCTATTGCTTTTTAATTTTTTATTTAGATGTAAGAAATTGAACTTTATTAAATACAGTGATTGCTAGTGGTTACAAATATATATTTTGTGAAAAAGTATACATACATTGCCGGTGTATGCACGAACAGATTTTACTGATGGAGTATGTGACCAGAAAAGTCTGGAGACCCCTTAGTCAAACCAGCTTTGGCTGTGTGTATAGGCGGGGAGGAGGGATGGGGATGTTTGGATCATCCCAGAATCCACAGACCGAAGATAACGAAGTCCAGAGGTTGACTGAGGCAGTCTGTCTCATCCTTCAACGTCCAGCAAAAATGCCCCCTCCTCCAGGAAGCCTCCCTTGCCTTCCCAGACACAACTCCAGCTCTCTGATCTGGGCTCCTCAGCCCAGGGTTCCAGAGTCCCAAGGTCCCCTCTCTCTGCCCCAGCCCTGACCGCAGAGGGGTCTGTGTCTAGACGCTGAGGGCTCTCTGGGGTCCCAGTAATGCCCAGGCACAGAATGGGTCAAGCAGAGTTTGCTGAATGAATGAATGAGTGAAGAGTCTGTATGGCCTGAGATGGATGTGAACCCAAGAGGCTTGGCTGTTCAGGGGTGAGGAGGGTTGGGTGAGGCTCTGCTCACTGGGGCCACACTGGGGTACGGAAGCAGCTGCAGGCCAGACATCGAAGGCCAAGGTTGAGGAGGCGTGGCCAGCGGAAGAGTAGGCGATGGGAGGTTTGCACATACAGGCTGCCGGAGGGGTCCATGGCTTTGAGGGCGATCAGGGGAGTGTAGCGGGTGTTGGTCTGTCTGCGCAAGGGTGGTCTGGCTGAGCCGATGACCTTGACAATTACCTGTGGGGTAGAGCCCTGAGCTTTGGGACCCAAGGAGAAGGAGGTTCTGTCGGGAGGGGGCCCCCTCACATACCTGAGGCATGTCCTGGGGCTCTGGGCCCCCCACTCACCTTGGCCACATCCTGCGGGCTCTGTCCCACAGAGTGAAAGAGCTCCCTGGAGGCCGGGAGGTACAAATTCCGAAAGTAGTTCAGGGTGTCAGCGTCAGTGCCTGGGAACTCGGCTGTGGAAACCTGCTCCAGGAGCTTCCCTTCAAATTCGGTGGCCACCGGGCCCGGCTCCACCAGGGAGATGCTGGGAACAGGGGTAGGGGGAGAGGGCCTTGAGCCCCAACACACTCGCTGCCCCATTTTGCCCATTACCGTCCATCTTTCCTCTTCACTCCCCTGCTTCTCCCATCATTGTTTCATGCCTCCTTGCTCCCCCATCTCCTCGCTACTCCCCTCCCCTTGTCTGTCCCATCACTGCCTTCATTCCCCTGTCACTGTCCAAGTGCCCGCCTCACAAGATGTTGAACTGCAGCAGCTGGACAGCCAGACTCTCGAAGAATCCCTCCATGGCAAACTTGGAGGCCGCATAGACTTCATTGAACACGACACCTGAGAGGATTACAGGAAGGTGGGCTCTTTGGGGGTCTGGATGATGGGCTTTGTGGGTCCAGAGGGATGGGGTCTTGGGAGACAGAGCAAAGAGGATTTAGGGATCAGAGCATATCTGGGGCCAACCTGATGGGTGTATGTGATGGGAGCATATGGGGTCAGGATGAGGTTGTCTTGGGGTGCCAGGTCCCACCTCTTCCTGGCAGTGTTCCATCCACCCTCAGCCCAGGGAACTCTCCTATTTCCCTCTATCCTCTAAACCCTTGGGCCACTTGGGCATGGGATGCCCAGGGTCCCCAAGGGCAAGCGCCATTCACCAAGGTCTTTATTGGTCCCTGTTGAGCAGTGAATGTGTCCCCCTCCCTTCCAAGATCAGGAGGTTCAGCTGGAAGAGGGGCTGAAGGGATGGGGCTGAGTAAATGCAGCTTTTCCATGACAGGGTAACAAGTAGGGTGGATTCCTTAGGGGACTGCTGGGGGGGGAGCAGATCCGAGGAAACTTCCAGGGAAAGGAAGGGAGTCTAGAGAGGTTCAAGGAGGAAGGGACCGGGAGAAAGGATGGCAAGTAGATGGCCTCCATAGTAGGCCCATAGCAGACATCATTAGTCGATCTCTGCTCTTTTTCCTGCAGAACCTCAGGGTCCCAAATCTAGACATCTCTGGAGCCTGGTGGGAGGTGTTTGGGCAAGAAGGAGTCTCAGGAGGAGTGCTGATGGTTCCTTTGAGTTTTGTGGGATGGTTGGAAGGAATTTTTGGAGGTTTCCAGAAGTGGGGTTGATAATGGATGTGGATGGCCTTTGGCAGCATCTATACCACCCCTGTCTATTCCTGTACCATGGTAGACATAGTTAATCTATCCCAGAACTTTTTCCTCCTGAGCTGCAGAATGCTTCTCAATGCAGGCATATTTAGGGAATATGAGCTAAAACCTAGTTGCCAACCTTCCAGTCGGGGGAGGGTCAGACGCTGGGAGAATTCCCAAGGGTGCATCCCCAGGGCTCACCTTGCAGCCCCATGACACTGCTGACCACCACGATGTGGCCCTGTCGTCTCCTCTTCATGCCAGGAAGTACAGCTTTGACCAGACGGACGGCCCCGAAAAAGTTGGTATCAAAGACTTTCTGCATGGCAGCTAGGCTGAGCCCCTCCAAGGGCCCCACCAGGCCCACTCCAGCATTATTCACTAAGGGGGTAGGGTTGAGGGTTACTTTGAAGTCCCCCAACCCTTCTAGTGTCACTCCCCCAGGGACACTCCCTAAATTATCCCACCACTCCCCCACTCCAAGTTCAGGGCTAGTCCAAGGTATCCTGGGTGGACAAATGTGTAGCATTGATAATCTTTAAATATAGTTCAGCATTTGCTACAGGGGACTCTGAGCCCTGGGTGGGGAAGAGGGCTGCTGAAAACAGCCTCCACTTTAATGCATGAGCAATTCAGCTCTGACCCCAAATTGCATCAAAACAGCCACACCCTCCTTAGAAGACCGTTTAGGGACCATGAGTTGCTTCTTCATCATGCTCCTTTCCCACAATGACTCATCAAATTAATTTTCCCAACCACATATGGTTTTCTCCATATGTGAGAATTTCTATTCGATAAAATCCACCCTATCCCCAGGTCTCAGTATATTTCTTGTATCTCTAATAAACTGAACTGTATCCTGGGCTCTTAGCCAACTGATCTACCCCTTCTGTCCAGGGTCAGAGGTTATTAGGGAAACAAGAGAGCTAGTGCCCAGACACTGGAAAGAACTTGCTGTGATAAGGATCTATGCTTGGGCCAGGGAGGGGGCGAGTGACCCCAGGGGATGCTCAGACTCACCCAACACGTCCACTTCCCCTCCCTGGATGCAGCGGAGACACTGGGCCACTGACTCATCACTGCACACATCCAGCTGGGCCACGGTGAGGGTCTGACCCAGAGCCTCCCCAGCAGCTGCCTCCAGTGTCCCCTTCTTTCCCAGGTCCCTCATGGTGGCCACCACTGGGGACAGAGAACAGAGTTGGAGCAGGCACTAGGTTCCTTTACCCTGTGTGTGGACTTACATGTTCCTGTGATATTTTGCATGAGTAATCACAGAGGAATGGAGACCCACAGATTTATACACCTACATTTGCCATACAACCACAAATGAATACTTGTGTACAGATACGTGTATATACTTCCATCCATCCATCCACTCATCTAGCAAACATTTATTGAGCATCTACTACACCCTATGCACTATTCTAGGTGCTGAGGCTATTGCATGAAATAAGATAAAGTCCCTGCCTTCATGGAATTCAAAACCAGTAGGTAAGACAATAAAATAAATACAGAACAGATGGCTTGAGAAAAGAAATGCATGCACACCTAAAGTCAACATATGTGCAAATATGCACATGCAAGTATGAATAGCCCCATTTACATCATCAACGTAGGTTCTGATTTATTGAACACCTACTATATGCCAGATAATGTGCTAAACACATTTATAAACACTAACTCTAATCCTTACAAGAATCCTATGATTAGGTTGTTGACTTATTTTCCAAAGATGGCCTCAACATCTTTTATCACACATGCTCTTCTAGAACCTAGCTGCTCACCCATCAGCCCATGAAATCTGATTCCTCTCCCCTTGAATCCTGTGGCTAGTTGGGACTCAATAGACTATGGTAAAGGTAACACTGTGTGGCTTTTGAGATTAGGATGGAAAAGATGTTGCAGTTTCTGCTTTGCTTGCTGGAATACTCACTATAGGCTTCAGCCACCCTATAGCAGCCCAGCTGTCCTGAGGCCACCGTGCTGGGAAGAAGCCCAAGCTAGCCCAGATAGAAAGACCACATGCAGGAGCCCTGAGATTACTGGAAGAGAGAGAGATGCCTGCCCAGCCCTGACATGTTCCAGTCTCCTCTGTGAGCCTTTGACCCTGAGCCCAAAGTGCCCAGCTGAGCCCTTCCAAATGCATGACCTTTGTAAACCATGAGAGAGAGATGATTGCAGCTGTTTTACGCCATACATTTTGGGGTGATTTGCTTTTAGCAATAGTAATCAGAACACGTAGGTAATATTATTATCCCCATTAACACACTGAGGCTCAACACAGTGAAGTTTCTTGCCTGGTCCACCCCTAGCAAGTGTGAGAACTGAGATTTCAACCTGGGTTTGTCTGAGTGCTGAGCTCATGCACCTGTACACATGTTTGCACCCCCCCCCCTCCCCAATGCCTGCACCCACAATCACACACACATCTGCATGTTGTCTGTGAGCCCATGTAATTTTGGGCAAGGACCTTTGGCAGTCGGTGCCTCAGTTTCCTCATTTCTAAGATGGAGCAAATGATAGTGTCCACCTTATCGAGGTGATGTGGGGATTAAATGACTTTATATATGCAAAACACTTAGATGGAAGCCTGGCACATTGCAAGCAGTCAATAAGCGTCATCCTTCAGCAGTGTTAGACATTCATCTGCCAGCCCACAGGGACACACACTGCACAATTACCTCTCTGCACACTGGTACCCAGACTGTCACACCCAAAGCTGTGCATGTCTCTAAGACAGAGGGCAGAGGGCTGGGAGAAGCAACTCTGCCAACTGGGGCAATGCCCTCACCCCTGCATCCTCCTCTTAAGTAACGGCCCTTTGCTTACTTCGACTCCAGTGTGCTCTGGGTCAGAGGTTCCCATGGGTGGGGTGCAGATTGGGGCCATTGATTCCAGAGTGGCACGGGGCCAAGTCTCTAGACCTAGAGCCCTCTCCTCCTTAAACCCTCAAGGTCAGGGTCACTTAAGAGGCTTATCTTGGAGCGTTAATCTGGGGAGGAGTGGGGGTGGGGACTCTTAGGGAATGACTAAGTGAAACCTCAGAGAAGCCTTCCCCAGCCAGCCCTTCTAAAAATAAATATCACCCACACCTACCCCACTTGCTTTATTTTGCTTCTGACCACTTATCTGCACCAGCCACATAATACAATTTAAAAATCTGTTTGTTGTTTGTTCTCCCTCGCCTCCCCCACTACATCACTACCTAGAACAGAGATTTTTGTCTATTTTGTTCGCAGCTGTGTTTCTAGCACCTAGAATCTGGCACCCGATAGGTGCATTAGAAATATTCTTTGGATGAGGGGATGATTCACAGGCAGAGGTGGGAAGGGGGCCTCCGTGTGTCCTGGGTCCTCCCCAAGCCCACAAATGCAGTCGAAGTCATGGACCAGTGGAAATAGTGCTGGAAGAGCTGAGGGTCTTGGGAGGCCATGCCCATCCTTGTCCTTCCCAGCCTCAGCCTGGTCCCCTTACCCTGGTAGCGCTGCCCGGGGTCACGAGCCAGTTGCACTGCGAGCTCCAGGCCAATCCCCGAGGAGCATCCTGAGATCAGTACAGTCCGGGCTGCGTCGGCCATGTTGATCCCTTCCTGGACGCGTGACCTCTGCTGGCCAGCACCTGACTCCCGCCACCCATCATCTATCTGCTCATCTGTCCCCTCCTAAGCACCCCCCACCTGACTCCCTGCAGGATGAAGGGGGCCCTGGGAGCCCCCAATTATGAACTGACTTTGGGCAGGCAGCTGGGGGGAATCCCTTAACTTCAATATAGTCCCTTCCTTTTATCTGTCGAAAATTTCCTCTCGCTGCTACACTCAAAACTGGGGAGCTTTTGTTACGATGATAAATTATCCAGGGCTAGGGGCAGTTTCAGGGAGTGCGGGGAATAAGTGGAGGTGTTCTCTTGCTGTCTCTACTCGGGGCAAAGAATCTGTGATTGGAGAGAGGTGACCAAGAGTGTGGTCCCAGAAGGGTCCGTTCAAAGAGAATGGGCAGAAATGTCAGAAGGTGGGATTAGACTCTAGGAAGAACTTCCCGACAGAGCAAGGCAGGGCAGGAACTTGATGAGTCTTTTAGCTAGAAGAGTCTTAGTCTCTGATGTCCCTGGAGACGGAGGAGGAGCAGCTTGGGGACATCCCCTCTCCTCCCCCCTACTCAGGGCCCCCCTCCCCCTCTCAGGCCAGATGGGGCCCCACCCCCTCCTCCCTAAGGACACAGAGTCTCTTTGTCTGAGGAGCCAGAGGCTGGGAGGGAGACACTGCCGGCTTCTCCCTCTTGGCCGTGGGGCGGGGGGAGTGGGCAGTTCAGGGCCCGGGATATGCCCCTTGGGTTCCTCCTCACGGAATCTCCTTCAGATCCCGCATGTCTGTGCTTGTTCAATTGCACAGACAGCTCCACCTGACCTGACCCGCTGGGGCATCCTCACATGGGGGTGGGGGTGGGGGTCCCAGTGGGGTGGGGGTGGGGTTCTGCCTCACCCCAGGAATGGCAGGGGTCCACCCCTCCCTGTGGCAGTGCCCTGCTTAGGGTGGGGCCATGCTCCCTGATTTAATGGGCCACGTGTGAGGATGGAGCTGGGGCATCCATCTGGGGCCTGAGTCAGGGAGAAGAGGGCTGGGGATGAAGGTGGGAGCCTTTATTTGAAGACTAAGAGTTTGGGGGAAAGAAAGAACTGTGAGAACTGTGTTTGGGAATCTGTGGTGAGGGTTTGGGGGTGGGGCTAGGAACCCCATTTTGGAATCTGGGGTGAAGTTTGAGGTGGGGTGAAGATCCCTTATTTAGGGACCTGCAGGGAAAGTATGGAGTGAGGTCGGTACCTCTTATTGTGGGACCAGGCAGGTGGGTGAGAATTTGGCATCAGAATTTGGGGGCCTGGCTGAGACAGAAAGGATCTGGTATAAAGCTGTACCCCCTAATTCCAGGGCCTGGATGGAGGCTGAAGGTTTGAATGGGACTAAGATCTCCTTTGACGGGGCCTGTTAGGAGAAAAGGGTTTGGGCTAAGGCTGGGACCCTGGATTCTAAGGGTGGGTGGGAGTGACCCTCCTCCGACCCTGTGGGGTGAGGCAAGAAGGGCCCAGCTCCCGGCCCAGGGCTCCACCCCTAGCTGGGCAATCAGAGCTCAGCGCAAACTTTCCCAATTCCACCCACCAGCTGTCAGCTACCCTCCCCCCCCCTTCCGCGAGCTCCGCCTGGCCCGGAGCTGGAGCGCAGGGCGAGGCCAGGGCGGGGTCTCGGGCAGTCTCCTGTGGATCCCGAGTGGAGCCGGCCGCCGCGAGAGTGCCCCGAGCCCGTGGAGTCGCCGCGCCCCGCAGCCGCCCCGGCTGGTCCCCCGCCTTGAGTGTGGGTCCCGCGGGAATGGGGAGTCGCCGGGGCCTGGGCCAGCCGCGGGCCGGCCTCTGCCTGCTCCTGGTGTCTCTGCAGCTTCTCCCCCGGACGCAGGCCGGTGAGCCGGGAGGGAGAAAATAGGACCCGGAGTGCAGGATCCATCGAGGTCCCCAAAGACGGCGTGGAGTCGGGAGTCGGGGGCGTGCATGGGGGCCGTGCACGTTGCGCGTGGCTACGGTGTGGTATTGGGGGGCGAGTGTCTGACTCTGGGCGGTTTGTGAGTGTGACAGCTTGGTGGGTGGGGATCGGGGAAACGTGTGACCCTGTTTCCTGGTGGGTGCGTGGGAATGAATGCAATTTATAGGTATACATGTGTGTAACAATGTGCATGCGGCCACTTGGAGTGAAACTCTGTGTGTGCTGGGTGTGGGAGGTGACGATGATTGTATGCATCTGGGTGATGGGATGGCCCCTGGGCGAATATGTGATTGAGTTGTGGGTAGGGGAGTGTGTGTCTGTGTGTGGGGCTGATTTTGAGAATAACCGTGTGTGTGTTATGCGTGTGATTGTGTGTCTCTGGGTGACCCTCTGAGGGCTGTGGTTGTGGTTTGGGAGGCCAAATAATTGCCCATGAGGATGATTCTCAGGGGGACGGTGGATGGTGAGCGGAGACTAGTAGGGGAGAGGGTTGATCTGGGATTCAGAGCTCCCTTTGCGTCTCGCCAGATAGCTTCACCTTATTCCCCCTCTTTCTCCTCTGCCCCTAATTAGCGCGCGCCCACCTCCTTTCCCCCCCATCTCTGCCCCCCTGCCCCCTCCCCGCGCTCCCCTGAGCCGGGATCAGCACCATGGACAGGGCCTCGGGAGGGCCTTGGTGAGGGGCGAGGCGGGGCGGGGCGCGGGGCGGGGCGGGGCAGAGCACGGGCGGGGTCGGGGGGAGTGGAAGTTGCTCCCCCAAGCTAAGCGAGCCTCGGGTGTTTTTTCTGAGGAATTTCTCAGGGGCCCCCCCAGGGGTCCCGGGGGCCTCCGGACGGGTGAGTCAGCGCTGACGCACGCCCAGCTGCACGAATCTGGCTGGACGCCGCGCCCCGCCCCGCAGGGTTCTGGGTCGGGGGCGCCCCGGGGTTCGGGAAGGGCGTGGTCCCTCAAGTGGTGAATGAGGGGGGCTTCCCTGGTCTGAGATACCCCAGGTCAGGCCCTCCCCGTAATCCCTCCCTAAGGTGAACTCAGGACCCCAACACACCCACCCCCACTTTCTCACTTTCTCCTTTTCCCTGCAGTCCAGAGAGGTAGCGTGGCTACGGTGTGGTGTGTGTTTACGCGGATAATCCCAAAGTGGCCTATGCCCCACTCCCACGGTCACACATCCACACGGTCGTGCGATCTCAGGCATGCACTCAGAATATAAGGCCCCTGGGACACGAAGAACGTTAAACACCTGGTGCCCAGGCCAAGGCAACCCCATCAGCCACCCGCCACACGGTCACAGCTTTTGTCACCCACCTACACTTTCAAACTCTCACACATGCTTCCACTGGCATCCATGCAATGCAGTCGACGTTCTCAACCAGTCACCCACTCGCTGACTTGGCCACACTCTCACTATAACCACACTCCTCCATCTCGAGTCTGAGCTATTACTATCACAGACTCCCCTTCATCACCTGCAGGACCTCGAGCTCACTGCCAGGACCCCAGGACAAGTCAAAGAACTGCACCTAATCCCTCCATCATAGGCCAAACACTCACAGACATTGACACGCCACAAAGCACACGCTCAGCTAGTCCCCGGTCCATACAGAGTCACACACGTGCTTGCACAGTCTCACGCATGTACACAATCGCACACGTACCTGTTTGCACAGACACTCACACCTAGGCTCTCCTACTCATCTGAGAGGGTCCCAGCCATGTCCCAGCCTGGTCCCTGCCTGCCTTCTCCCACATCCTAGACCCCACCTAGCCTCTCCCTGGGGTCCTGACCAGCCCAGGGGAGAATCTGTGGGGGAAGGGCGAGCCGGTTACTTGACAGACTGCCGCCCCCCCTGGCCCTGCAGGCAGGACTCAATGCCTCTTGTGTGTCTCCTTGTCACAAAGCCAGCCATGGAAAGAAAAGGCAGTTGGTTTCTGAAAGGTCCTTACAGAAGGAACACAGATTGAAGCAGGAGACATTTGGGTTAGATGCTGGGAAAGACTTTTAAAATGTTAATGAGCAGTTGGTCAAAGAGAGACCCCTTCCCACAGCATAGAAAGTGGAGTCTGGGTGAAAGGAGAGCCTGGGAGAGCCACACGGGGTGGAATCATGGATCTCAGCCCTCCCCTGGGCCCCCGCCCGGAGAGGGGGCAGCTGGGATGGTCATTCCATGAGGGAGTGACCCTTGTGGTCAGCAGAGCCTGGGAGCCCAGATTTTAGCCCCAGGGGGCTGTAACCCAAATACCTCTTAATAACAGCCCAGCCACAGAACAGGCAATTAGAGATGGGGCCGGTGGAGGCAGCAAGGTTAGGGGGGTGGGTGCCGAGGGAAAGAGAGAGAGATGGAGGGAGTAATCCACACACAGAGATATACAGAGAGAGGCACAGAGATAGAGGTATGCAGAGAGAAACAGATGTGAGACCGAGGGAAATACCAAGAGGCAGAGACAGAGAGCTAGAGAGTGAGAGAGAGCTGGGAAGTAAGAGAGGGAGGGAGAGAGAAAGACTGATTCAGAGTTGGACACAGAAAGTGGGACAGAGAGAAGGCAGGGAGGGGGAGAGAAGAAAAAAAGCAGAAGGAGGTTCGGGGCAAGAGAGAGCTGAGGTTGGAACAGGGCTCTGGAGAGTTTGGAGAATGAGGGGTCTGACCCAGGAGGAGCTGGGATGGGGGAACCCTCATCCAAACCCCTGTCTCCCACAAGTCTGGCCCCCCACCCTGGATCCCAATGGTGAAGTCAGTAGAGCCGCCCCCGGGGTGAGGTCATGGCAGAATCTGGCTCCTGCCAAGAGGCTGGGTCAGGGGGTCAGTGGGACAGTCTGCTGGGGGGAGGGGAGATCAGGCAGGAGTTTGGGGCTCAGGGGGAGACCCCGCCCACCCTTGCCCAAGCCAGGTGGTTCCACTGAACACTGGCCAGGCTGCACCGGGTGGGGCTGGTAGGATGGCCTGGGTTAGGATCTGACTGGACCAGTCCCTTCCTTTGTTGGGATGAGAGGGAGGGGGTCAGGAGGTTATCAGAGAGAGGTGACCAGAGGATAAGGTCAGAGAGGGTGATAAAATGGGGAGGTCCACAGGTCAGATGGAAGAAACTGCAATAGGAAGAGGGAAGAGGTCAGGTGGTAGTCAGAGGGAGGTGGTCAGGGTCAGACAGAGGAAGGTCAGAGGGGGTGGCCAGAAGAAATCAGTGGGGATCAGAGGAAGAATGGTCAGAGGGAGGAAATGCAAAGGGGTAGTGGTCAGAGGGAGGAGGTCATGGGTGAAGAAGGTCAAGGAGGAGGTCAGAGGGAAGCAGTCAGGGGAGGTGGTGGTCAGAGGGAGGTCATGGGTGATGGTGGTCAAGGAGGAGGTCAGAGGGAGGAGAACCCAGGGAAGAGGTGGGGAGAACACACGCAAGGAGCCCCTCCTCTCTAAGCAGGTTTCCCCTGGCAAGGGGGCTTCAGGCCTGGGAAGCAGCCCCAGGGAGCTGGTGCGGGGGAGTGTGGAGAGGGGGACGGTTTGGCTCTGGGGCTCAGGCCAGGAAGCTTTGATTCATCCCAGAACTAGGTCAGCTTTTTTTTTTTTCTCACCAAAAACCAAGGGAAAAAAACAGGAGTCAACAGGCTGATGAGGCTGGAACAGCTGTGGAGTGGTGAGGGGGCTATGTGTCCCAGGCCTGCTCCTTCCCCCTGAGCCACAAACATAGCCGGGGTGGGGGGTGGGGTGGGGGCTGAGTCCCCCAAACCCGAGCCACTCACGCAGAGTGCTGGGCTTGTTGTAACTGCCCCGCACCCTGGCTTCTTTCCGTAGCAGACCCTGTGGATGTGCTGAAGGCCCTGGGCGTGCGGGGGGGCCAGGCTGGGCTCCCCGAGGGTCCCGGCCTCTGCCCCCAGAGGGTCCCGCAGGGCGACCGGGCATTCGGGGTGACCAAGGCCAGCGCGTTAGGTGTCCCCACGTGGGAGCTCTTTCAAGGTGAGTCAGGGTGAGAGGGGCTGTGGTCCATCCCGGGAGCATGGGTCACAGTCGGGCCGTCTGAGCTGCCCCTTTCCCTCTGCCCTCCCAGCTGGGCACTTTCCCGAGAACTTCTCCGTGCTGATCACTCTGCGGGGCCGGCCAGCCAACCACTCTGTGCTTCTATCCGTCTACAATGAGGGCGGTGTCAGGCAGCTGGGCCTGGCGTTGGGGCCGGCTCTGGACCTCCTAGGTGACTCCTTCAGCCCCCTCCCCCAGCAGGTCAACCTCACGGATGGCAGGTGAATATGGGGCGGGGAGTGGGAGTCCCAGGAGAGGTGAGAGGAGAGCACGCCCCCACTGAGACTGTCCCCTTGCAGGTGGCACCGTGTGGCGGTCAGTGTGGATGGTGGGACGGTGACCCTGGTGGCTGACTGTGAACCTCAGCCCCCCGTATTGAGCCAGGGACCTCGACTCATCAGCACAGCTGGACTTACGGTGCTGGGGACCCAGGACCTCGGGGAGGAGACTTTTGAGGTAGCGCTTCAGTGATGGGGGAAACTGAGGCAGAAGGCGGGAGGGAGATTTGTCCACAGCCTGAATCTGGAGAAGAGAAGGGAGAAGGGAACTATCCAGCTTCGACTTAGAGCCAGGAAGCTGAGGAAGGGAGCGCCAGGCATCCTGGTGCATCTTTGTGGCGTGCGCCTGTGAGACTGTAAAGCCGTGAATTGATCATTTGCGATGGTGCATACTGGGCTTATGGTGGGAGGATAAGGTTGTGACGTGTGACGGCGCTGTTGCTTGTGATGGCGTGTGATGCCAGCAAGGCATGGAGTCGTGTGGCTCTGTGACAGATGTGTTTTCGATGTGGTGGTTGTTATGTGTGCCACGACAGTCCAGGGACCTCATCATCCTGTCTCCCTCCTTACAGTACCTTGAAGGGCACCTGGCACACAGTAGGTGTCACCATGTGCCGCGAGCGAAGGAACAAATGTGCCTCTGATGGGACAGATGTTGTGGGGTGTGGCTTGTGGTTGTGGTTTGGTGTCACCCTGATAGAATCTTCCTCCTCTCAGTTTTTTGGGGCAGAGGGATTTCTGGGGCTATGGTGGGGCTACCCCCTCCCTATACTTAGCATGCTTTGGGTGGAAAAACAGCAGACCTTGACGCTTGGAATGGGGGTCGGAGTCAGCCTGCAGACCCCTTCCCCGACCCCCGTTCTCTCCCCAGGGAGATATTCAGGAGCTGCTGATAAGCTCAGACCCTCAGGCTGCCTTCCGAGCTTGTGAGCAGTACCTTCCTGGCTGTCACGACCTGGCTCCTACAGCCACAGGGGTGAGTAAGGGGCTTGTCCTGAGGTCGCTGACTGAGTCATCCCTGGCTCCAGGTCTCAGGAATGAATGAATTCTGAGCCCTATCCAGGGGGCTGAGTGACCCCTACCCTTAAACTGTTCTTAGGCATGAATGACCTTGACTTCAGGTCACATAACTGACCCTTGGCCCCTCATCATATGATTTACCTTGACCCCAGGTCCCAGGGCTGAGTGAGCCCTGGCTTTAAAACATAGGACCAATGGACCATGTGCCAGCAGGACCCCAGGTGATCTGAGTGATGGGGCCTCCACTCAGGGAATCTGGACCCGACTGGAGTCCTCTTCCCAGGTACCCCCGGGGGAGCCAGAAACCCCTCCCCCTCGGCGGAAGGGGAAGGGAAAAGGGAAGAAGAAAGGGCGAGGTCGTAAGGGGAAGGGCAGGAAGAAGAAGAACAAGGAAATTTTGGCCCTGAGTCCACCTCCTGTCTCCCTGGAGAACCAGGTAAGGGGTCTGCGATCTCTCCCCTCTGTTCTTTGACCGCCCTGCTTCTGGCCTCTGATCCCCACTGATTCCTTGTGCCTCGTCCAAGGTCTCTGCCTCTTGTCTCCAATAACTGGCCTTTGACTTCTCGCAGCTGACCGATCACTGTCGGGGGGTCTGGTCCTGTCTTAGGTACTCTTTCATATCTCCCTCCCAACTTCCAGTTCTGCGCGGGGACTAGAGAGGGGGGCACCCAGTTGAGTACCTTCTTATTAGGGGGCCCTTGATGAGGGCCACTAGCTGGGGTGAATGATGGGTTCATTAGTCAGATGTCATTGTTTGCGGTTGACTGGTTGGGGTCATGGGTGAGGGTTATTCATTGGGGGTCGCTAACTGGGGGGACACTATTTGGCCTCCCTGATAGAGATTGCTGGTTAGGGGGGATCATTGTAGAGAGATACTGACTGAGGTTGATGTTTGGGGGTTTCCTAGTGGGAGGTCACTGTTAGAGGTCATTGATGGAGGCCGCTGTTGGTGTTATTGGTGTCTGTAGTTTAGGGTTAATGGTGTGGGGCTCATTGCTGAGGATCACTAGTTGGGCAAGTCACCAGTGGGGGACCACTGATTAGAAGGCACTAGTGGAGTCACCAGTTGGGGTCACTAGTTGGGGGAGTGCCTTTCAGGGGATCATGGATGAGATAGTTAGTTTGGGAGTCCCTGATGGGTAATTAGTTGGGAAGTCATTGATGGGTCACTGGTTAGTGGAATTACTGTTTGGGGGTGGTTGATCGGGGAGCGCTAGTTGAGCTCACTCGTGGATGTTCACTGTTGGAGGATCACTGATGAGGAGGAATGATTGGTTGGGGTCACTGGTAGGACTTATTGGGGGTCACTAGTTAGTACTTATTGTGGGGGGGGTCATTTGTTGGGGAGGTCACTGGATGGGAGAGTAACTGATTGTAGTCATTGATGGGGGTCATTAATTGGGGGGCCACTGATGGGTCACTGGTTATAGAAATAACGGGTGGGAGGCCAATGATTCGAGTTATTAGTAGGTGTGTATGGGTCATTGGTTAGGTTCCTTAGTGGGGATCACTTGTCATGGGTCATTAATTGGGGGTCATTAATGGGTCACTGGCTGTAGGAATAATTGGGGGTCACTGGGTAGGTGTCCCTGGTGTGGGCCACTGGTCGGGGTCCTTGGTTGGAGGGTCACTGGTTGCACTACATCTGCTCACCACATCAGTGGGGAGAAAGAGGGTTATCACTTCAGCCTAGAACAGAGACACCAGGAGTAGCCTACCTTTTCTCAGCCCCTTCCTTAGCCTTCACCTGGGCCCCCATCACCTGCTTTGCGCTCTTGACCCAGTTCCTCTGCAGCTGTCCAGGCCAGGAGGAGCTCCCACTCCTTCTCTGACTGCGGCCTGGCTGGCTGACCGACTGCTGAGATCTGCCTTGGGAGAGGACATACGGGATAGGCTTCCGGGAGTCTGGCCCTGAGTGGTGGCCATTGACCCTGACCCCTGGGCTTTGGAGCCAGCCCTGCTCTGCCTTCCAGGCCTTCCAGACCTGCCAGCCCTGCCCCTCCTCCACACACAAGGGCTCCCCCTGCTGGCTGTCCTTGTTCAGCCAGCACACCTTTGCCTGCACTGGCCAGCCCCCTGCCCCATACCCCTCTGATGTGTTTTTGGGAATCCTCCTCTGTCCCCCTCCCTAGACTGGGTGCTCTGGGAGAGAGAGTCTGTCTCCTCCTTCGTCTCCCTTTTGTCTTGATTGTCCTGACCCCAGACCTGGTACCCTCTCTGTCCTTCCTCCAGACCTCCACTGACATCCCCAAGACAGAGACACCAGCTCCAACTCTGCCTCCGACTCCCACGCCTCTGGTCATCACCACAACTGTGGCCATTGGCGGCAACGTCACCGTCCTAGAGGTTGTGGGAAGTGGACGAGGCTGGAAGGGAAGGTCCTGGGACAGTGGTGGTGGCAGACAATGAAGAGGTCAGGGGTAAACTTTGGTCTGTCCCCATGTCCTCAGGAGAGCTTGGACCCTGACAATGGAACTGAACTGGGGACCGTGGAGACTGAGTTAGCCAGAGAAGAAGAAGGAGAAGTTGGTCCCACCATGGGCCCCCACTTCCGGGCAGCAGAACAGACATGGAGGACTGAGTTCCAGATCTTTCCTGTGCGTCTGGGTGGCTGGGTTAGGTGCAGTGGGGAGGGACTCCGACCTGAAGCCACACATAGCTGCATTCTCTTTTTTGCTTTCTTTTTATCTTGCCTAGAATGCCTTTCCACCACCCCAGTGCAGCTGACAAAATATTTATCTACAGATACTATGCTAATGTGACAGGCATTGTGCTAATGAATGGCTCTGTGGGTAGGGTGATTCATTTGGTTTTTAGTCTAAGCATGATGAGAAGCCACTTGAGATGGAATATGTCCTGACTTGGGAGTTTTCAAAGCTCTGTCTGGCTGCTGAACAGCATGTGGACTGTAGGGAGAGCCAGAGGGGCAGCAGGGAAACCAGTAGTCAATGCAAAACAGAGTGGTGACCTGGATGAGGGTGGACGCTGTAGCGGTGGCGGTGGGGATGGAGAAAAGTTGGACAGACTGGGGACATGCCCCCATTTTGCTCTCGCTGCTGTATGTGGAGAACGATGCAAAAATGACTGGGTAGATGCACGGTGGCGTCACTGAGTAGGATGGGGAAGCCTGAAGAAGGAGCAGGTGGAAAGTGTCAAGAATCTCATCTTGGATGTGCTAAACTGGCAACCCTTGTTTGACTGTCAATGCGAGGGATTGGTTAGAAAATTCTGGAGTTCAAGGAAGATGGTCTAGCCTGGAGATAAAGACTTGGAACTCATCAGCAGAGAGATGCTATCTTTAGTCAAGGGATGAGATTGCCTAGGAAAATAAGGCAGACAGAGAAGGTGTCTAGGTTCTAGCTTTGGTGTTGGACAGGGGAGAGGTGAATAATCCTAACCATCTTACTCTGAGTGCCTGTTATGTGCTAAGCATTGTTTTAGCTTCTTTATCTTCCCGTGGGATATATACAGTCGGCATTCACCCACACACTTTGCAGGTGAGGCCATAGGAGTGGAATAAGTTGCCCAACATCACTCAGCTATTGAGAGGCAGCTCCAGGATTAGGACTCCACAGTATGCCCCAGGGTTCATGTTCTTCACCTTGCTGCAGCATGGCCAGCTTGAAACTGGAGCATGAGCTGCTCAAAACATACTGGTTGAAGAAAGGACAGGCAGAGACAGCTCAGAGGGTGGGCTCTGTGCACGCATGCATGCCTCTGTGTGTGTGTGTGTGTGTGTTTGTGTGTGTGTGATGAGTGGGAGGTAAGTTAGCTGAGAGTTCTATGTCTGAGTTCCAGGGCTCACACCTCTTCTCTTTCCATCCCCTGCCCCAGGGTGCTGGGGAGAAGGGAGAAAAAGGAGAACCGGCTGTGATTGAACAGGTGAGGGGCCTGGGGCTGGAGGAGGTGGCGGGGTCTGTGCTAAAATGGGGGTCACACTTATTTCTCCCCCAGGGACAGCAGTTTGAGGGACTTCCAGGAGGCCCAGGACCCCAAGTGAGTCATGGCTGCATTCCCCTCTTCTTGTCTTTTACTTCCAGTTGGGGTATTTGATCCTCTGGGGTGGTGAGTTGGGGTGTAATGTTGCCAGATCATTTGAAGACTATTGGATATTTGAGGCTCAGAAGATGAGTAAAAATAGGGGTTGAGATGTAAAGTTGGGGGTTTATATGTGTCAGTATAGTATTGAGGGGCCAGGGTGGCTCGGTGATGGGGTAGGAAGGTCAGCATGGGGTCAGTGTCAGTGGTGGTTTGGAAGTCAGCCTGGCTCAAACTTTGCATTTGTCATGACCTCTGTTCCTCTGTCCCCAACAGGGGGTGGTTGGCCCCTCAGGCCCTCCTGGCCCCCCAGGATTCCCTGGGGACCCTGGTCTACCGGTAAGAGACTTCCTCTGGGGTGTAAACTCCTGGGGGAGTGAGGTTTCAAGTTGGGAGCATGGCTGCGACTGGGAACATTGTCTTGGAGCTGGCTCTGACCCCTCCTGCTCTGGGAATTATCATTCTGCCTCCTCTTCTGTCTCTGGGAGCGGGGCGGGGGGTGGGGGCCTATCCCCTGCCTTTCTCCTTCTGTCTCTATCCCTGAGTGTCTTTCATCTCTGTCTTTCTCCCTATGTCTCTGTGCCCGTTTCCTCATCTCTCTTTTGTCTGTCTGTCTGTCTCTTTCTGTTTTTGTCTCTTCCAATTTTTATGACTCTTTCTCCTTCCCTCCATGTCTCTTTCTCTCGCCTTCTGTCTCTTCTCTCTCTCTCTCCCTACCTCCATCTTTCTCTGTCTCTCCCTCCTTTCCTCTCTCCATCTCTCTGCCTTCACCTCTCTCTATCTCTCTCCCCTCCCCCCCCATTTCTCTCTGTCCCCTCCTCCCTCCATCCTTTCCTCCATCTCTCTACCTCCATCCCCCTCTGTCTCTGTCCCTCTCTCAGGGCCCCGCTGGCCTCCCAGGAATCCCTGGCATTGATGGGATCCGGGGTCTACCAGGCACTGTAATCATGATACCGGTAAGAGGGAGATAGGGTGGCACAGCCTTGGGGAGTAGAATCCTGACCAAGGAGGGGGGCCTCTCCTGGAGGCTCCCCTCACTCCTAGTTGCCCCCTAGTTCCAGTTTGCAAGAGACTCCCTCAAAGGACCCCCAGTCTCCTTCCAGCAGGCCCAGGCTCAGGCAGTCCTGCAACAGGCTCAGGTGAGTGGAGGATAATTGGGAGACTGTCAGGGGGTGATGGGAGGACATTGAGAGAATGACAGAGATGGGAGATGGTGAATAGTCAGGAGACAGGTGGCTATTTAACTTCTGATGATGGCTTTGTTCCCCCCGTCTCTTCAGCTCTCTATGAAAGGCCCCCCTGGCCTGGTGGGGCTCACTGGGCGCCCAGGCCCCGTGGTGAGTAAGGAGGCTGAGTGGAGTGGGGAGTACATCAGTGGAGATGACTCTAACTCAAACTCCCACTAAATGCATTACCCTATCTTTCCTCCTCCAAGGGTCTCCCTGGGTATCCAGGTCTGAAAGGAGAGATGGGAGAAATCGGGCCACAGGTGAGATTGGTGGGGGTGGGGACAGGGTTGATGGGAAGGGTCTTCTCACAGGGCTACAGGATAAAGTGCTAGCTGGGGAAAATGGCAAAGGGGCTGGGGTTGCCCTTGCAATTACTGATGTTTTTCTTCCTCCTTTCCTTTCTCTTCTAGGGCCCCCGAGGACTTCAGGGACCTCTTGGACCCCCTGGCAGAGAGGGAAAGATGGTGAGTGATTCCTAGGTCCTCAGGTCATCCCTTGTCCATCTCCCAACACCCAACAGGAGCCTCAGCTCTGTGCTCCCAGGGTCTGCTGGTGTCATTGGTGGGATAAGAGCACTGAGTACAGGGAATGACAGTACACTGAGGGTGTGACAAAGGAATCTGGCCAGGTCCCCGAGTCTGGGAGGATTTGCAGAGGAATGATGCTTGAACTGAGATCTGAGGTATAACCAGGGAAAAAGGAGAGGAAGGGCATTCCAAGTAGAAAGAACAGCACATGCAAAAGAAAAGACTGGCACATTGGGGGAAATGATGAACAAGATAATTCCAGATAGTTTTTTTTTAAAATTTATTTTTTGGCTGCGTTGTGTCTTTGTTGCTGCGTGCAGGCTTTTCTCTAGTTGTGGTGAGCAGGGGCTACTCTTTGTTGCGGTGTGCGGGCTTCTCATCGTGGTGGCTTCTCTTGTTGTGGAGCACAGGTTCTAGGTGTGTGGGCTTCAGTAGTTGCAGCACACGGGCTCAGTAGTTGTGGCTTGCTGGCTCTAGAGCACAGGCTCAGTAGTTGTGGCTCATGGGCTTAGTTGCTCCGCGGCAGGTGGGATCTTCCCAGACCAGGCACCGAACCTGTGTCCTCTGCATTGGCAGGTGGATTCTTCACCACTGCGCCACCAGGGAAGTCCTCCAGATAGTTTTAAAGTGCCATGAGGAACATACAGCAGGGAAATTAATGGAGACTGAAGATGAGTGTTCTTAATTTTTGTGATGATGGTAACTTGAACTAGAGAAAGGGCACTAGGGCTAAAAAGAATAATGGATGGGTTTGAGATATACTTAAGAGGTTAAATTGGTACATACAGAAGCCCCCAGCATAAGACACTGCATGAGGAAGGTGCTCGATACATGGTAGTAGATATCTTGATGATGTCACCTCCTGCATAGGGCCGCCCTGGAGCAGATGGGGCTCGAGGCCTCCCAGGGGACACAGGACCTAAGGTAGGTGATGGGGCCAGGACTGGGACTTGGAGGGACTGTCAGGGTAGAGGATTCCAAGCTCAGCTGGCGTTTCTTTCTTTCTTTTTTCTTCCCATTTATTTTAATTAATTTATTTTTAAATATTTGTTATTTATTGATTGATTTTGGCTGTGCCGGGTCTTAGTTGTGGCATGCGAACTCTTAGTTGCAGCACGCATGTGCGATCTAGTTCCCTGACCAGGGATCGAACCCGGGCCCCCCTGCATTGGGAGCACTGAGTCTTTCCCACTGGACCACCAGGGAAGTCCCTCAGCTGAAGTTTCTTTGTGCAGGGTGATCAGGGCTTTGATGGCTTGCCAGGGCTGCCTGGAGAGAAGGGCCAGAGGGTGAGTGTGTGAGACCCCTCCCCCATATCCAAGCCCCCTCCCAATGTTCATGACACCCTCCCCACCCCCAATATCAGAGCCTCCATTCCTGGGTCTGAGTCCTCACCCTTAATACCCCATCTCCTTTCCTGGGGGCTGGTCTCCACTTTTTGACTCTGAACTGCCCTCTGTGTTCCCCACTCCAGGGTGACTTTGGTCATGTGGGGCAACCTGGCCCCCCAGGAGAGGATGGTGAGAAGGTAAGTTTGGAAGAGAGTTAGGGGGTGGTTTGGAAGCTAGAAAGCCAGAACAGACGGAGTAGAGCATTCAGGAGCCTGGGGGAGGGGTGAAGGTCTGCACTGGAGAGTCAGGAGACCCCAGTGGGGCTCAAAGAGACAGGTTGAGAGTTGTGGGGTTAGGACTAGAGTTAAGAGGTTAAACCCAGGATTGCAGGTCCAGGATTGGGGTCAGGGGCTTGAATCAAATCACGTATACTCAGTTGGCTGGATCCTGCCACGCACTCTGACTCTGAGATCCCCTGGAAGGGGCTGCCGATGTGAGAGAAGGTGATTCTCTGAGGGTTATACGTCCCCCCTCCCCAAGTCATATGCTTTCCCACAGGGAGCAGAGGGCCCTCCGGGGCCCACCGGCCAGGCTGGGGAGCCGGTGAGTATCAGGGACCCCTGGGCCCCTTGCCTGGCACAAGGGAGGGAGTCAGGCCTCATAGGACCTCAGAGCAGTGATGCTGGAATAACGCTCCTACCTCCTTGCAGGGCCCCCGAGGACTGATTGGCCCTAGAGGCTCCCCTGGCCCCCTGGGACGCCCGGTGAGAATGTCGCTGTCTCTCTACATCCCGTGTGTCTTTTTCTCACCTTTGTCTCCTCTGCATGTCCATTTCTGTTGCCTGGATTCTCTGCCCACTCAGCTTTTCACCTGTGCCCCTCAGTGTCTCAGACGCAGGCTCCTGCACATGGGTCTGCCCTGGTCTCACACCCTCTCCTCCCCCAGGGTGTAGTTGGAAGTGATGGTCCTTCAGGTGCCAAAGGAAATGTGGTATGTGATCCGATCCCTGATGCGCTCTGACACTCTGACCCTAGAACCGCCCATATCCTTGTCCACTCCCATGATCCCCTATTTCAACTTCCCTGACACCTCAACACCATAATCCCTTTCAGCTTCACAGAACCCTCACTTTCTCCTCAGGGTCCTCCAGGAGAACCAGGCCCCCCAGGACAGCAGGGAAATCCCGGGTCCCAGGTTTGAGCTATCTTTGCTGACAGAAGGGGCGGGTTGTAGCGGTGCTCAGCCGAGGTCATAGACCACTCCTGGCTTCCCCAGGCTCTGCACTTGCTGCCGCTTTCTCATGCTTTCCTTCTCTCTTTTTAAAAAAATGTTTCCAGGGAATCCCCGGCCCCCAGGGACTCATTGGCACTCCTGGGGAGAAGGTGAGTGACAACTCTCCCTCCCTCCCCTCCCCTCCCCCAACATCTTTTCCCTTCAACTCTGCCTGCAGGAAAATCTTCCCACCAGGGCCCCTTTTGTAAGCCGTGGATAATGATAAATTGCAACATTCCCTAAATAAGCTCAGAGTTACCAAGTGTCATTGCTGGGAAAGGGTTGATGGCCAGAAACAGAACTGCACCAAGGTTAGATCATAAGGGGATATTGTCAGGAGAGAGGGGAACCCGCAGAAGCCAGTCATAGAAAATATTACCAAGACTCATGGGCCAGGAAATCCCTCTGTTTCTGGTCTTGTGGCATCATCTTTCTTCCTCTGCACATCTGTTTCCATCTCCCCTGAAAGCCAGGCTTCTTTCTATTTACATCTGAGTCTGTTCTTACCCCATCTTCTGTTTCTACACACTCTTGTGCTGCTCTGTCACTAGTTCAGTCCCCAGTTCCTTATGACCTTACAGTTTCTTTATCCAAATCCATCTGATCCTAGTTTCTATGAGGCAAGATATCCCTTACCTCAAAATTTCAGGAGAGAATCTGATTGGCTTATCTGGGCCACGTGCCCGCCTCTGGACTTGTCAATGGTTTGCAGGACATAGGGGGTCACCTCATGCCACACCTCTTCAGGTGGAGCTGTGGGTTGGAGGTGCTTCTAAAGGAAGAGGTGCGGCTGGGGAGTCCCCCACCCCAGCATGTCTCTCACACTGTTTTTTTGTTTTTTGTTTTTCTCACACTGTTTTTACATCCCTTGTCTCAGCCCTCCCAGAAGCAGAGGATTTCTGAGGCACAGAGAGGGGAGAGAGCTTGTCCAGGGTCACACAGCAAGTTTGCAAGAGCTGAGGATAGATTTCCTGGCCAGTAGGATCTGGTTTTTCTCTAACCTTGAGGTAGCTGCATGTCTGAGTAGGGACGTTCCTGGTGGAATGCCAGGCTCTGAGACCCTCTGTCTCCTCCTACTATTCATCTTCTTTCAGGGTCCCCCTGGGAACCCAGGAATTCCAGGCCTCTCAGGATCTGATGGCCCTCTGGTGAGAACTAGATTCTGGGAGAAGGAGGAAGGAGAAGTGGGGAGGCTTGGGAATTTGGATGGCATATCAGGTCTCTGACAACTTAGAATGTTTATCCATCTCCTAGGGTCACCCAGGTCATGAGGGCCCAACAGGAGAGAAAGGGGCCCAGGTGAGTGACCTGGAGAGGGGCTGATTTGGGGATGAGGGTTGGCAGGCAGGGCCAGGAGTCAGGGGCTATTAATGAGAAGAGAGATGAGGGCACTGGGAACATGGAGGGGGAAGAACAGGATGACGCTCATCTTATGTCCATCTCAGGGTCCAGCAGGGTCGGCAGGCCCTTCGGGCTATCCTGGACCTCGGGGTGTGAAGGTAAGTGATACTTGGGGCCTGCAGATAGAGCTTTTTTTTTTTTTTTTTGGCTGTGCTGCTCTTAGTTCCCCGACCAGGCATCAAACCCGGGCCCTCGGCAGTGAAAGTGTGGAGCCCTAACCACTGGACTGCCAGGGAATTCCCTGCAGATAGGGTTGATTCATCAGCATTGACTTCTGGGAGCCAGCTCTATCAGAAACTTCTGTATGTGTGATGAGAGGAATCAGTCTGCCAGGCAAGGTGTGGTAGAAGTGACAATATATAGTAGGGTGTGTGCTACTTTGGAGCTGAAAAGCCAAAGGGTAACATTACAGTATGGTTGTCACCTTGCAGTTGAGAACAGTTAAACCCATTAGAGGCTGAACCCATTTCACTGTAGGCACACACATCACATCCGGGTCCAGGTCAGCACACTGTAATCAAGCAGAGGGTTGTTTTAAAGCTCAAGCCCAGAGCCATACAATCTGCAAGCCCAGAAATGCTAGGACAAGCTGAGAGCTGTACTGAATAGAGATTCACTGTTGACCAAGTGCAGGGCCATTGGAATTCACATCTATATGGTAGCTGAGTCCAGTTACATTGTAGCCAAGTACAGGTATCCATTACCTGTAGTCTAAAAACAGAGTTTGATGGTAGCCAAGAGCTGGCTCCTCATATTTTTGCATT